>NW_022883056.1:0-502211 GCF_011952255.1 Bombus vosnesenskii
CATTGTAGTATGTACACCGAACGAACCTGCAAAAGAATTCGTATCATATGACAGATCACTCCATAAATAGTAATTAAAAGACTATGCAAAAAGCTATTTACCATTCGCTCTTAAAGCGGCAAGAATACATGTAATTATTCTTTTAGGGACAGATTGGTCCGTAACACTTGGTAACACAGCGCATAACAGCTTTGACGGATGCTGTCTGCATAATTGTTCAGGTACATCCGCAACAAATGAGTGGAAATACTGTATGGCATCCTATAAATAAATTTCAAAGATATTATCAATTTTCAGATTTAATAATTAACAAGATAACGAATTTCAGACAAATACCTGAACATTCTGTGGTAATTCATTAATATTGTCCTCCAATGGATATTTCATCCGTAATTCAGGAATCAAAGAAATAGATAACTTCTGATAATAAGACTTTACATTTAAGGCAGCCAATGCATAGCCTACTATTTCATTTTCATCTTCGACAACCATACACAGTTCTGGACTCAAAGTGATGTAACCGCCTACCAACCTGACATTAAAAGTTCAATATTTATAATTGTCTATTGTAACAGAGAAAAAATGCAATTTGTTATAAAGAAAATATATTCTTACCGATCTGCAACTGCAGATGATCCCACACAGCCGCATATTTTATTGCACACATCATAAACTGCATCTTCATCACTTGCTAAGTAAGGTCTAATTGTATAGATTTTACTACTGGGCACTTCTGGTGCTTTATAAACAAATAAGTCATTACCACTATCCACTGGAATTAATCTCTATAAAAAGAAATTAATATTAATTTTTCTTTCCTCCACCCTCTCTCTCTCTTTTTTGATTACATATTTAACTTAAAAAAGATATGATTGATAAATATACCTGTAGATCAGCCGTAAGTCCTCCACGGAATACCCATGGTTCTTGTTCTCCACTCATAAAAGTTTCTTTCCAGCCATTCGAGAACCCTATCCCAAGATACAGTACAACCTTAATATAGTGGTAAAATACAAAACATTGTGAACGCGCGATTATGCAGTTTGTAAAATTTATAGAATGGTCTCCACTGCTCTGAACATTAATTTTGCTTAAAATTTGTAACATGCATAAGTAGACTTCGATCAATGGTACTTTATGTTTCTTCATCTCGGTCACACTACTGTGTCCTTTGCATTATTTTATAGAATCGAGAGAATCGTATTTGCGAGATAAAGAAACCATTAACCGAAAACACAAAAACACAAAAACTACGGTGCACCATTTCGTTAATGTATAAAATCATACGTAACTTGATCACGTTTCAATTGATTCGTCTACCTACTGAACAACTTTCAAACAAAAAGGAGCAAGAAATTCATAAGGTAATTTGGAAAAACGAGTCTCGTTACAGGGAGATTAACTTTCCATCCATAGAAGATTACATTTCTGTATTAATGTTGAACCAATTATGATTAAAATAAAGTGTAACAACAAAAGAATTAATGCTTAAAGAATGTTGCACCAAAGTTCGCGCAATGATAAATTCCTAGGATAATGGAAAGGAAAATGGGATTGGTGGAGTGGTAATCCAGTTTGCCAAAATGCGCCTGAAATAAAACTCCTATTACTCCTGAAAAGAATACAGTTTCTGGAACTAAAAGAAATTAGTACAGGCAAGTTGGCAAAAGGAGGATGTACTACTGGTCATTCACAATTTATGAAAGATGCCTTCAATGAACATAATAAAAGCATAATATGCAGTGAACATTATTGATCTTTTGCAAATAATGTTAAAAAATTTGAAGAAATAAAAAAAAAGCACAGACGATACAACTTTTGTTGATTGTGTTTGACCAGCATAATTCTCAGGAAAAAGCTCTCAATATTTTATAACATTGTCCTAACTTCGCCAATCTTTTCGAAATTTTAGATGGACTTACTTCACATGCAAAAATTATTATTACAAAAGATTTATCGAAATGTTGTCTTTAAAAATAAAAGTAAAGTTTACTTTAATACAATTTTGAAGTATATTCGTAATACATATATACACGTATAAACTAAAATACAGTTACAGATATAAATGTTGTAAAATAAAATAAAAATCAAATAATGGGACACAAAAACGCTTTATATAAAATTTCAATAAATGTTTTGCAAGAATTTTTGCAAAATAGGAAAGTATGTCCATCGTGTACCAAACTACATCAAGTACTAGTAATATTTTGCTGAATATACATAGATTCTTCAAGGCATCAGAACGCTGCTTCTACGCGCAAATCTCTTGCTTATATTAATTATAATAATAATACTTTTACAAAGCTTCAAACTCGAACTGAAATTCTGTCATAATTTTCATTGGTTTGAAGCTTTGCTAGTCGCGCGCTTTTTGTTGGATTACTCAGACTGGTGAATCGCATACATGTGTAGCTTCCCTGGGTAAACGTTGTCATCGTCGACGGGAATCTGCCAAACGCTATCAACAAGACAAAAAACACATAAACGCACGTTAGTCAGTGAATTGAAGCTGTACTGTTCCTGATACACTTATATTGTTGGCAGAAACTATTTGCTGAAAGTTTATCTTTGTTCACTGCATGGTAATAATACAAATATATGTTACCATGTTGAAATATATAGATTGTGAACTTCTGATAAATAAATATAACAAATAGATTTCTGCCAAACATTATCTGTGAAAGAAAGTCAGCCAATATGTTAATAGCTGGCACAAGGTTATTTCAAACATGGTATTTGTTCAGGTCCACATAGATGCTGTTAAATAGTTTCCCAGAAAGTGTTTGCTAAGAAAAATCCTTTTGCCGAATATTGCGCTAGAAAGTCACATCAACTCTCATTGTTTTCATGACTTGTCCTATCATGATAATATATAACAAAACATATATAGTATTTTAATCATATTGTCAGAAAAAGTTAATGAGGAAATGAGAAATGTTGTGAGATTCTTTATTCGCTAATAGAACTATAAATAGGAAGCCGTTAGTCGACAAATAAGAAAATTACTTTGTAAGAAACTATACACAGTTA
Source organism: Bombus vosnesenskii (assembly GCF_011952255.1). Lineage (NCBI taxonomy): Eukaryota > Metazoa > Arthropoda > Insecta > Hymenoptera > Apidae > Bombus > Bombus vosnesenskii. The sequence continues at coordinate 3,031 of NW_022883056.1, forward strand.
AAATTAAAACAATTTATTTCAATTAGCCTTAAATACAGAATAACTTGTTAAGTTCGTGTTTCAGTTTTGTATAAGAATTAATGTTTGGTGCAATTGTATAATGCAATTCTATAGTGCAACTGTATTTTCAGGAAATATGAATGTATTAGGTAAGGAGAGTAAGTTTACTTTATATTTTTAATTTGTTCTGATTTCTCGATGACTTACGGCAACCCTGCTTGTTCGTTTACGCGCGCCATGGTACATTTGATTCTAAAGCGCAGAAACAAATGTACGGATGCAATTTCATAGATATGCGATCTATGAAATATTTCGATTCCAAGTATTACTGATGCATGTTTACATCCTGATTAATTAAAAAATAGTCAAATTATGGAAAACAATTTTCGAAAGAATTTAGTGAATTTTGTGAACTCAGTCAAATTGAGTTCTTTTTTGTCTAACTTTTTATATTGTATAAATATTTGTATATGCAAATTTTAAGTATATATAGCATTTACTGTATATACAGATTCGCAAAATAATATTTAATATTTTATATGTAAGAATGTTACATTCACAAAATGATGTGGCTCTTAATTAAAAAAGTTAATATCTATTTTTATTTTTTGGTAATTATATGTGCAGAAAATAAATAATTTTGTTTGTTTTAAAAATAGATTAACAAAACATCAGTAACTCTTGAAATTAGTAACTAATGTTTTTTGCGTGTTTTATGATTGTATAAATTATGTCATTTTACAAGGAAGTTATATACAGTGTAACAAATTCACAAGTTTAAAAGAAAAATATTTTCTAGTTACATGTTTAGAGAAAAATGTTTAAGAAATAGTATATAAATGGCTTTTTTAGTATATTAAAATGATATATAATTCTAATTCCTACAGTATTATAAATCATTAGTTACAAAAATTATTGCCTAATTCCTAAAAAAACACATCTTTCTTGTAAAAAGACAAAATGAGTGAGTTAAGGAACGAATATAACATTACACTTACCAATACTCGAGACACTTTTGTTCTGAAATATAAGTATAGGTAATAAATTATAGTACTTTTGAGAAAAATTAATAACAGCACTCATTTGTAGCACAACAAATACTTATCGCGACATAAGACGAAAACTAAAGAAAAAATAAAACATAATGAAATTTTGTGTTATGTAGTTTTTATAATTTTGTCATTGTACCAGCATACTACCATTTTGAATGAACTTTCTTCATTTATTTTAATATTACTCATATTTCTATACATTTATATTTAAAGGAATATTAGGTAAATTAGGAAGTATTTAAATAGAATTAAAAATATGAAATACTTTTAATATTACTTTCTACTTGATTTGGAGCATTTTCCTTAGATTCTTTCATCTCTTTTAAAGAAATATCGAAACATAACGACATACTGATGGATGTATTGAACTTTTTGTAAGAATATAATGTAACTTACCCAACCATTTCACATAACTGTTTAAGAGAGACACGACTCCTCGCATGTCCCACACGTACGAATACAGATCATACAGTAACTCACGATTATTACAATATGTAAGCCTTTGAAATAGTCTATTTACGGCATTGCACATATCGTTTAACTTAGCTGCTCGCGTGTGCCATTCTTCGATCTAAAATTTATTTAACACAGTTATATATATAGTTAATATTATAATGTAATATATACATTATAATGTATTATATATATCTTAGTCATAATACATTGATAGAAGAATTGCATACATCAGATTCTGATACAGTTTCATCCTCTTTTGATTTTCTCATAACAACGTGAGCATTACTTTTCAACCAATTAAACTCTTGCAGTAATTGAATGCCTTGACCACCATGTTCAAATGGCAGATAAAAAAGATCGCATAACAGCGATAAATCTTCTTGCGTCAATCGCTTGTCGGCATCTATCGATTCTTGAGACTCTTGATATGCATTATCACTGTTATCATGATTTTCACTGTCATTTTCAACAATCATCTGAGTACCATTTACAACAGGGGAGGTGCCATCCACTTCTACTTGCATACTGCCAGAGGCTTCACTACATGTCTATGAAACAAAATAAACAATTGTATAAATTTCACAAGTTCCATAGCTAATGACATTTAAAGAAACTCACAGAAGTATTTTCTACCATAGCATCATCCTCTGCTTGAATCTTGGCTGCATGTGCTGGAGAATTATTAGGTGTTGTATTACAATCCATTGGTTCCATTGATGACAAAGTATTTGAATTTGGTACGTTTTCCACACTAGTAGAAATTGATGGAATAATGGGTTCACTAACAACAGTCGTTTCAGATACCAAAGAATTCATGACGGGACCAGTGGCAGGTTGTACGTAGCTGTCAGTAGTTGTCACACTTGAGCAAACCTCAGCCAATGCTTGAAGATGATTGGAATTATTTACTGGCGTCGGTGTTGCAGGAACGGTAGTTGTAGTCGTCGTGGATGTGAGACTCATACATGTATTTACAGAGGGAATTATTGGAATTGGTACGGTTGGAGCGACACATGGCTGTGGCTTCGCTATGACACCCCATGCAGATCGTTTTTTGTTAAATTCCACTAACCAATCGGTAATAGCATTTTTCAAAGCGTGCCGAGGATGATATATATTTGGAGACATTGTTAAAGGAACATCTTCACCAAGCACACCATCTTCTGTTTCAGTCTCTAATTTTATGTCAGCTGATACAGTGTCATCTAAAAAACATAAAGTAGAACAAAATAATGCAGACTTAATTTATTTTTTAATCAAAAGCAGTTAGGTACTCACTTAAACTTAAATCCCTTTTCCCATCAACATTACATCTACTCCATTGAGCTAATGTATGAATTGCTATAAAATTTGCTCCATATTCACAATTAGGATTGGTTAAAACACCTCTGAGTTTAGGAATCAGGTCAGGAGATCTACCAGAATATGGTCCTAAGAATACTCGTTTCTGATCATAATCATTGGCATGTAAATTATCCCATATGACTGGTGGCCTCCTCAGAACTTCTGTAATCTCTTCAATGGACTCAACAGTTAGAAGTCTGGATATTACTTTAGGACCAGTCCACATTATATCAATTTCTTGAGCCAGTTTACTACCAAGTGTGTTAAGATACTCTGAAGATGCTACATTTGGCATTGCCCGAGTTGCACAATATTGTGTTGGACACAATAAAAATCTAGGTTGGCCAAGATGTTGAAAAATATCATTTGTAACAGAAACCTATAAACAGATTATCTTAATTAATTATGAATAAGATATTTTATAATTATTATGCTGATTAAATTATTTAATACATACTTGTGCATGAGCAAAAGACTGAAATACTTCTTTATCTGCTTCACTCATTTCTGGCTCTATATCATCAAATAATAACGCAAATGCAGTACAGCCAAACTGGCTAACTTGCTCTAATTTTCTTTTTAATACACTAACTTCCTTTGCACTTGAATAAGTGATATCCAATCCTGGTGATAATGCATAATAAAATGTGATACCACATTCTCTTGCAGCTGTTATCAACCCTGTCAAATGTTCTGCTTCTTCTACCGTGTATAAGTCTCTCCAATATGCTCGATGCTTGTAATCATCTTTTGGAGCATATAAATACGAATCCATACCCCATTTTTTTAATCTGAAAATTAATGAAGGAAGCTTAGAATACTGTCCTTAACATGAACATGAATAAAAACTGATATAAAATACTTGCTTTTGAAATAAATCTTTCCTTTGTTCTGTAGTCCAAGGTCGCCCATAAAAACCTGAAATATCAAATGGTATATTTTATGCAAATACGAGTTACTATAATGAATAGCGCATTCCAATCATTCCCCCTCCTATGTGAAGCCATTGCGAACGATGACCAAATATGTATATTTCACGCCGTAGAAAAAACCGTTTATGTACCTTCGACGACGCCGCAGATAAAATTGCCATTTTTCGTATTCAAATTTGCGGCCCCATTTGTCTCCGCCATTGCGGATCACAAGAGGCACGTTTGTTTAGTACAGGACTACAAAAATGGCTAAACAGTACTCCGGTACAAAATACTATCGTTTCTTGAAAGAACGCAAACCGAAGCTGTTATAAATGCTATGTTGCTCACAACACGATTCTGTTGTGCGACCGTCACGACAGCATTACTCGTTTTCTTGATAAGAAAAAAAACTCAGTTCGGAGCAGTGCAATTCCGATGCAACAAAAACTCCGTCTCTAGTGTTTCTGACAGGCTGCGCCCGCTGTTCTGATCGATACTGATTTCTCGATCTATCGACTGTACGTAGAACGATTAACGGAAGGCTCCGTTGGATGGTGGCGACATCTGAGATTCGAATCGAGGATACATTTTGGAATATAAAAGCGCTGTCATTCGGTATCGTTCTGTAAATTAGTCCAAGAATATACCAGTTTTGTTGCTTATGTAAAGCTACAATTATTTTTAACTGTATCTGAATACATGTGATGAGAAAATGACCGATAACAATAAAATGTAAGTATATTTATTGGATGATAAAAACATTACTGTCTATAAATTGCTTTAGACTAAGACTCAATTGTGATTTATAGCTGTGCATGATACATGTTTATTTTAAATCAAATATTTGCAAACGTATAGAGATTGAAAGTCGAGGTTGCATATCTTTATTAATTAAGTTAACATTTTTTTGTACATATATATAGATAGATAGAAAATTTGACCGAAAAAGAATAGAAGAAAGTTTCAATGTGCACGAAAAGATATCGTAACAGATACTCTACATGCGTTGTTACGATCGAATCGCCTGTATGATTTCAAAATTAACAAAGTCATGGATATCAGAATAGAATAAGCAATTTGGAAAATGTACTTTCATATATTCTACATTCTTATTTTTACAATCGATCATATGTTTTCATTTTTATTAAATCAATTAATGTGAAAAAATAATTTACTATAACGTTATCTTCTTACTTCACGGTTTAAATTTTTCGTTTACTTTTTGATTGATGAAAACATATATAAAAATACTAAAAGTATTATTCCTTGAGGCATCTATGAACTTGTACAAAGTTTAAGTTTATACTGAAAATATTTAACATATGTTGTAAACGATGTACTCTAATATCTTAACAAATTTTACATTGCAAAGACTACATTTATTCTCAGTAAATTATCATTCGGTATGAAGTACAAATTCAACAGCACGAAATTCGTCCTATATATATATATATATATATACACACACACACACACACACATATATATATATATTCATGCTGGTTTTATCAGCGGCATCGATTAAACGTAGTCAATGTATATGTGATTTCGGTATCGTATAACCTCAGTGTTAGTTCGTGCCGCAGAAAACGCCACATAAAGTACAGTCCTGCAATATTCCTTTACACACGCAATTAAATGTTCAACATATAGCCTCAAATGGAACATTACTAGTGAATTTTCATGAAAAGAATCGGAAGATACTCTTTTACGTGTTACTATTTATGTAAATGATAAACTCAGTTACACACACAAAGGAACTTTATTTCTTTTATGAACAATTAAATATTAATTAAGATAGAAGCTGATCCGTAAAGTACATATTTCACGTTATCGAAAAATATAGAAATAAACTATGAGAATAAAAAGTAATTCAAGTTTATATCCTTTTTATTATTTCGACTTATATGCATATGTTTCTACATATATACGGAGAAATGGCGCACACGCTGTTTAATGTTTTTCAAACTGTATCAAAACAACAAGACATATGTACTTAGGCTAGAAACATACATTTACGTCTATTTCTTAGGACTACAAACAAAATATACAATTTGCATGAACGAAGCTTTTACATTTTATTCTAAGTCTCCTTAAACGTGATACATATTTCACATAATAAAATCGAAGCGTACGTTCCAATAACGCCTTAACGAATTGTATCGTGAAAGGGTTGCATTTGAAATATTCGATTGGAATGTTCGCAGTATTCTAGCCATGAAAAAATGTCAGGTGGCACGGAACAGCATGCAATTCTGTCCGAAAAACGTAGGTTCGGCGGTTAACGCAAGCGCATAGTGTAGGAATCGAAGGGCCGACGAATCGCTTGGCAGAAATGCCACATGGAGGCGCGGCGGTCGTCCCTCTAAAGAGGGGTGTAGTTTTTTTTTCGGATGACATGGAGGGGGTGTCGAAGGGGCGGGTATGGCCCGTGGTCGTAACGACGGAGCCGTATCAGTGTGAGGCCGGCTATCAGCCGCCTAACATCGAGGTCGGGGTTACGCTTGTATACGTAACACGGCTGCCGCAGGCACCCATACACACACTTGCGACACCCGTGCACGGATTCTCGCGGATTCTCTTGTCGTGGGCTAGGCGAACAGAGGGATCTGCGAACTGTTCACGCGGGGAATCCTTTTTGGTCGTCGACGGGTGGGCAGCCTTTCTCCATGCAGTATGCGTCATAATCGATAAGGACAGGAGCGGGGCGCGTGTATAGGATCGTCTTAAAGGAAACGTCGCGCCCTTCGAGTATGTCGAAATGAATGAAAGTCGCGAGAGAAAGAAGAGCGAGAGAGAGAAAACGAAAGAGAGTGTACGTTTGGACGAGGTGAGTGCGAGCGTGTGAGGGAGAGAAAGGGAGACAGGAGCAAACGTAAGAGGAATCATAGGTGTCGAGGTTAAGAGATAACCGTGACTAAAGGGAAACGGGGTGGGGGGAAAAGGAAAGACAAGGAGAAATTCGCGCGCGCGTGTGTCTCTAACAGTAAGAAAAAAAAAAAAAAATAAAAGAAATAAAGAAACAATTGAAGCAGCTCGACACATTTGACACCGTGGACATCGTGCTGTTCCATTCTTCGTAACGAGTCTCTTTTCGTTTGACAGTCGCAGAAAAGGACCAACGGTGCGCCACACGTCGAAACGAACAACCGGTCCTCCGAAGAGTGGAATGCGGACAACGTAGAGTGAACTGTAGACAGGACAATTTAGATAGACAAGCAGACAAAAAGGGGAAGGGAGAGAAACAGAAAGAGAGAAAAGAAGCTGGTGATATCACGGGCAAGGAAATTGCGGAACGTAAACGGGTCACGCGAGCAGACCGTGTCATCGGTGTCTCGTGCTTCGAGGGGGAAGTATCGAGATATATTGGCGGTGAGTGCGGTATCGAGAGTAATTAAGCAGTCGCGGGATTACTCGGTAATAATGGCTGGTCGCGATTGAGCGAGAGAGACAGAGGAAGCGTGTGCGCGGCCACTAGTGTAGACTGGCTACATTTATCCGAATAACGCGGACGACGAAGATAGAAAAGTCAAAGGAGAAAAAATAGAGAAGGCAAGTGAGAACAGATACTGATAGGCTTGGATAAAAGGGGAGGAAGAGCGGGGTTGATTGCCGGAAAAGCGGCGGGATCGCAATCGAAGAAAATCAGATGTCGTTAGGGGCCGTTGCCAGAACCCGGAACGGATATATCGTTAGAAACGGTGTGGCGATCGAATAAACGAGGCGAGCATCAAGAACAAAGTGACAGTTTGTCGCGGTGGTCGTTGTCGTCAGTCAACGTCGATTCCCTTCCCGCTTCCTACTTGGAGCAGAAGAGTCGATGGGATTGCGAGGAACACGGCTGGATCGAGTCGAAGCGTGCCAGCGAGGAACGGAGGAGTACGACTCGAAGCGGGCAGATGATTTTCGATCGATTGACGGTCGCACGGCATCGAGACTATCGCGCCACCGAGTCTTGTTACGTGTGTAGGTTGCCATGCCGTCGAACTGCCGCCGGAGATGCGCACCGACGTTCAGTGACGATGACACTTAGCTGAGATGTGTCATTTTTGACAGGATCGACGGGGGAGAACAACGATCGCCACATCTGCTTCTTTCAAACGATGCTTGGATACATTGTCGACGGAGGGAGACGAAACGCACGGTGATCAGTAATAACGAGAAGGAGGAAGAAATAAAGAAAATTGAGAGTAATAGGGGAGAGACGAAGAAAGAAATAGAGAACGTGAGGTGGATCGAAGAAGAAAAGGAAAGCGAATATAGCAGATCGGTGGAGAAAACGAGAGGATGGCACCTCGACGCTCGTGCGTGGCCAAGCCGAATGTGAAGAATCGCTTTGTAGCGAAGAAACGAGGGGTGCAGCAAGAACGAAACAAGGCGAGGAAGTACGCGACTGCGATAACTCGTTTTTCGTAACTCGTAGCTGAGTCTCGATTCTGAGAGGCGCCCCGTCGACGTCGTTTTTATGTGGCCTCCTCGTCAGAGTGACGACGAGCGAGAGGATTCGGCACATTGCCCGTCGGCTGCACGTGCGCATTGATGGTCGATAGTGAAACTCCTTTCAGAGGCAGATAGACGCGGAATAATCCTGTGCTTTCTCTCGTGTCGAATTGTCGTGTCGAACAGGTGAGAGACGGCCCGCACACACACGGCTGACGAACGAATCACGCGCATTCCGTCCTAGAACGATTATTAATAAATATAGAAAAGAAAAAGGAAGAAAAGAAGAGAAAGCAAAATAAAAGAACTGAAGAGAACGGCGTGTATGTGGAGCCCTTCGAGAACGAGAATCGTTCAACGACTAACCATCGTATCTCAAGGAGAATAATCGGTGACTAGTCGTACCAATCGTGTGCAGCGTGTTGAGAATGATAAAGAAAGAATAAGAGAAAGATAGAAGGGCATGCTGGGTATACGAGACAGTGTGGTTTCGTTTCTGAGAGAACAACGGCAACAGCAGCTGCACATGCTACGGTGATCCGTATCAATTCGCGACTGTGATTTCTAAACTTAAGGTTATAAACAAATATTAAAGAGCAAAAGACGAAGAAGAAGAAAGAGAGACGGGGAGGAATAAGAAGCGGAGGAAGTATATAAATTATTAAACACAAGCAAGATAGAAAAATATAAAAAATCGTCCATTGTGATACTAAGATATATTAAACGAGAATTAGGTGAACACGTGCGCTCAAGGAGATGGGTGTGAATGAAAGGGGGCGCGACACAGTGCCAGGCTGAAATGCGAGTGTAATTAATGGAAACGATGGTCGATCGTGGGGCATGCGTCGGATCTACAAACTGTGATACACCGATAACCACACCGAGGAAAGTCTGATGTTCGATCACTGACGTCGAATCGCGTGTACCGACCTATCCAGAAACAAAGTGGAATGAATCGCCGGTTTCGAGTCGTGTTCTCAGCTACCTCGTGATTCTTTCGCAGGTACGTAGTATATTTTTCATCCGCTCCTTACCATTATCCTTATTATTATCATAACTACGATCATAGGTATTTAATTTTAAAATACATTGCTGGTCTTTATCACGTAGAATATAAGATTCAAATTAAGATAAGCTACTCTGAAATTCCAGCTCTTGTGGGTCATCCACGATTCACTGATTCTAATAGTGGGTTAATGTTCCAATGACTAATTACGTGTGAGTTCAAAGACAATTTATATGTCAATTGCAAGACCGTCGAGCCCTTCTTTTTTTTTCGTTAACGATTTCATTTGACACAGTTTCCAGTTGGCTTTACTACTTGGAACCACGTAAATAGACGCGGATCGTACGTTAAACAGAAGAAAACCAAAGCATCGCACAGTTTTTTCGTGTGTTGGAAGATAATTAAAATTAGGTAGAGATCCGAAAAGAATCGTTGAGCGAGGAGCAGGAAGACGGCGTGAAAATTAATTGGCTACCGCCTCTGCGTTTAAAGTTCTGTTTTATTTTTCCGTTTTGTTTTCCGACGAGCGATACAGAAAAGCCTTCTCGCGTTTTAGATTCGTGAATCGCGTTTATTATTCCCTTCGTTCCTGGCTAGAATCAAGGAAAATAGGATAAGCATTTGGAATATAATGTTAGACGAAGGCGAATCGTTCTTTGAAGTATTACCTTTTTTCTTTTTGTTATTCGAATGCATTGTGTTCGAACGGCCTTGACTTTGTTTCCGTGTTATCATTGCAAATGAGCCACGCAACTCGAAAATGGTCTCGGGGCCACGAAACGCGAATCAACACGGTGCTCGTACAGTAATACGTTGTGATCAACGATAAAAATCACGTGTATACGTTAAGTGTCGCGTAGAAATCACGCGAAATTCGTGCTACACGAGATTGAGCAAAATAGTCGTGCTTCTTTAGAAAAAGAAAAAAGACTGACTCGAACTACTCGGTTTAATCGTATGCATGCATGTAACATGGTTAACTCATTCAAATTCATTCTTATTCTGTCGTGAATCCCAGAGCTCTTTTGCACCATTGAATTAATATTTTTAATGAAATTTTATGTCACAAGTTACAAATTATCAATATCGCTAGTAAACTACACACGATCAGTTTATTTTCATGATTTATTTATTTTAATAAATAATTGAAAATGGAAATAATTAGGTCCAAATCGACGAACTTTTGTGAAAGACCAATAGTATCTGTGATTAGTAGAATATTGTAAATACATTATAACGTTCAGTATAATGTCTTTGAAATGCTTAACACGTTAACAGAAATATGTATTTAATTTTAAAATCAAAGAAAAAGATAATGTTAGCATTCAATTGCTTTTCTCACATAACCAATACAAACTTGACATTAAAATAAAGAAAATTTTACAAATAAATTTTATAAAATACAAGTCAAAGAAAAGAAATCTCTTACCTGCATTTTGTTACTTATTAATTGATTAATATTATTAACTAGTAATTTATTGTGCAATAGACAGACCTCTTATTAAGAATAGGTGTATAACCTGTTCAGCTTCAACTACAGAAATGTCAAAAACAATATCTTGATTATTGTGAATTTATTTTGCATGTAATGGTTGTTACCGCACAAGATTTAGTGAAAGTATGTAAAATTTACTCAACAATCAACAAGCAAATTATTTCTTGTGTAAACATGAGTTGAGAATGTGGAATGAAGTTTTTTCGTAGCAGGTTATGAGAGAAATCGATTTTAAAAATTCGTCGAGTACGCGTGCACTTGGCCAAGAACAGGTTGGACGAAATGGAACAGCAGTTCGACGCGGCACCGTTCTACTTGATTTTTGTTTGCGCGATTAATAAAATAGTATATGCTATGAATAAACGAGGCTGTTTCTTTTAATGAAAAATTATAATATTATAATGAAAATTTTATCAAATTAAAATCATCTATTTATAAAAATTGAATTAAAAATATAATAAAATTATTGTCATTTAGAACATTTTTAATTTTTGATTTAATTTGTGATTAATTTATGTACATATATATTTTTAAAAATTGATAATTAAAAAAATAAATATTTTATCCAAAACATAGATTACTTATATTTGTATAGAATTATGGTACTATTCTTTGAGATATGGTCAAGTGCACGTGTATTTAGAGAAACTTCAAAATCAGTTTCTCCATCTTCACTAATGAACTTTCGTGTCGATTTTCGTTAATCAAAGTTACGACGGCTTATTAACATTTCTTACGACTCCCTGATTTCCTATTATGTTCATTCGCACGCGCGTGCGTCTCAATACAGAAAAGATCTTTCCAACCCAGTGGATCCCCAATTTCGCATCGGATTCGTACACTAAAACTAAATCTCTCCTGCAATTCCCTGATTTCGTATTAGGTTCATCTTTGCTTAATAGCTCCCAGATTCGCGTTCAAGTTCGTCTATGCTATTTTCCAACCTTCTAGAACCTCCTCGATTTCCCATTGAGTTCGCTTGCACTGTCTTCTCCAGTGATTCCCCCATTGCGCGTCTGGTTCGTTGCGCTTTTTCCTAAGGCCATTTTCGTCCGCAAGTGACTTCATTTTAAAAGTTCCCTGATTACGCATCAGGTTTGCTTTCGCAAACAATATTCTTACCGGTTCTTCGGCTTCGCGCGTGGTTCGTCCACATACCTGTTAACACACTCTAACCATATTTCCATGAAATATCTCCGCCGGTTCCTCGCGCTGCTCAGAGGTCGGTCTTGTAACATATGATCAGCAGCTTAATGTCTTTATTAACTACTGAATTTTTTCCAAGTTTTAAGTTAATGTAATAATTGTTCTAAGATTTTTCAATTTATATACACATACACATTTCGAATTATATTCACATATGTATATTTGAATAGAAACTCCTTACAAAATCGTCAAAACCAATCCAACTAAACCTTCTGCCTCTTTTTCAGTCAGTTCAACCGCGTAACATCGCAATATTACAAGAAGCAGAGGGCTCAAGATCAAAAGCACCACACGAGCGACCAGAAGCTTCCTATTAGCATACTGAACGGCGTTGATGCAAAGCAAAGTGACGTTGATCCTACGAGAGGCCTAGGTGAGAGGCAGTGATCAGGCCGGTAAGGAGCCGCGTAGTGCAGGTGAAGCTAGGCGCGAAGAGAGGAGAGAAAGCTTTAGAGCAGCGTCGCCGGAGCAGTCACCAGGCATTGTGTACCACCCCCTGGCCACGGGGGGTGGGACAGAAAGACCGTCAGCGTGGGTGCCGGTGCTGCAGGGGCGCGCCTGGCCCGTCGGCTCGCCCGCAGATTAGCACGCCGACTAGCGGCTAGCTCGGGCCCGTTTCGGCGTACCGGCCTGGCGACCTCGGGGGGCCTCACGTCGGCGGCGGTGGCCGTGGCGGCCACGGGGGAGCAGTCCGCTCCCCCAGCAGCTGCGCCACGCCATACCACGCCGAACGGAAGCGCCAACGGATCGACCTCGAGCTCCAATCGCAAGAACAGAGCCATGTCCGTGAGAAGCCTGCACCGGCGCGTCTCTCACCCGTAAGTCACTTAATTTCATTGTTCACCTTAGTTTTGCTGATTAAGTTGGATGACATGCGGCTGACACGCGAATGGGATCGAGATTGCTAGAGATAGAGAAAGTAAACAGGCTAAGCTCAGAGGAATTCTGTAGAATATAATAGATTCTATATGCTATTTAAATACTCAAATGTGTATGTGTTACGATTCTTAAGTTTAATAAAAAAATCAATATCGATATGTATAAACTTTTGCTTCAATTTTGTGCTACAGTTCTTTTTTAAATATTATAACTCTTTTCGCTTTCTGAAACAAGAATAAGATTGAGATATAATAATTCGAGAATAATAACAGAGCTAAATCCAAGGAACATTATATACTTGTACATACTTGTACACATTTGTATGTTATGTGGATATTCGAATATCCTACTGAGCCATCCTGCCAAATTTCGTAGAAATACCTGGAAAAAGCAACAATAAAATCGTTTTGTGAAATTGGTCACGCTGTCGTCAGATTCTTATTCGATATAAAAATAGATATAGGAATTTTCTACCGTTTGGATTTGGGAACAGAAATCTGTTGACAGCTTGGATTGATCGATTCGGTAAAGCAATTGTCTGGTAAAGATCCGGATTCGAATAATAGTCCGATAATCCGGTTGAATGGTCTTTTTTTCTTTATGAATTGAACATAGGGAAAAATGGCAGAGGAGAGATTTGAATGGTTCAACTCGGTCTAATTTCCTGTACCCGAACTTTCCCGCAACTAAGATTCCGCAGGCTTCCACAAGTTAAATGTTTTTGCATTTAAGATTTCCTTGTAAATTGTTTTCTCGCGGAAAATTCTTTTATCGTTTCTCCAATATTAAAATCCTATTTATTATTCTAGTTTCAAACTTTTTCTCGGCTAATTAAAATTACAAGTTCTTTATAAACAATTAATGATTTAAAATAATTTGTTTAAATTTTTATTGCGTAAAATATTCTGCAAAGGAGGATATTGCGAAATTTACACGACTGGTTTATTTCCCTCGATACAAAGGCAATACTAAGCATATACTAAGTAGTATAGATCAACCATATTTCCTCTTTTACACAATTCTTCGCTATTACTACTAATTTTTAATTTTTAAAATACCTAGAAACAAATTCCAGATTGATTCAACATTAAAAAGGATATGTACATGAATTTAGTGATAATTCTATATAAAATTCTTGAATCACTTTATTATTTATATAATTTAAGGAATTTCAAACTTTCACCGTCTGTTTAACCAGAGATAAAAACGAATCCACGTGAAACTAGAAATTGCCCAAGCAGAACTAAAAAGGATCCTTCTCCAAGAACTCTGAGCTTAACGAATATCAAACACTCTTTGTAGAGCCAACATTCTTAACACCCCAGCATCTCCGTCGCATTGTACGCGGCGTAATTAGAAACGAGACTGGAGCTTCTCCATTCACGTAAATTTCATTCTATCCAGAGTCGACGTTATTACGCATCTTTCTAGTCGTATGTATTGCTATTTACTGGTTATAATACGTTTCTCGATCCCATCCGTGGAGCGTCTAGAGTGTATAGCAGCAACGCTTCAATCCTTTGACGCTCGCGAAACTGACGATTACTCGAAGCTAAAAACTGATAACTGGATGGCGGAACTTGCATTCGTAGTTTAATTCTGGCAGAACCGAGCCTGTTTCCCGAGGCGTGCTCTTGCCTGTCTGCTTCATCTATTTTCCACGAATTTTGCTTCAGAATGACGCGTTTATAAATATAACTATCGATCTGCGCTTATTCCAGTCACTGGCAGTAAAAATATTATGTCGGAGAGACATAACGCTGGCTTTTTTTCGAGCGGGCGCATCAAGCAAAACCGTCACGGCCCGTAATCGGCACGCCTCGAAAAATTGAGCGCGTTTCTTTAGTCAGAGAAAAAAGAAGGAAAAAAAGAGGCGAACTTCCGTTTAAATCGGGAACGATCGATCCGACGGCGCCCGATTCCGAGGATCTTTCCCACCGATTTTCGCTCGCATGAATGAGATTCGTTTCGCTCGGAAACGGATGACTCACAGGCCCTAATAATCGCCTCCTACGAGTCTTTCACGCGAGTTTTATCCCCGTTGTTGTGAGACTGCAAGTTGAGAAACTTTTTCTTTTTCTTAGTGCATTCTTTTTTATGCATTTTTGCTCGCGCGTTAATAATGTATTATACAGAAGGAAAATGAAATCATAATACAACTACATAATTTGTGTATCTCTTGCGTAAAAGTAAGTTTGAGTTTTTTTTTACTGGGGAGATTTGGTTTTGTGTCAGTGGTATTTTATCGAGGAGTTTATCATGTTGGAGATTATTTACTCTTAGGTTTTCTGGCCTTAAGTAAATGGAGGGAGAAACTGTTACTGTCTGTGCTGAACGATCTGATTCTCCTTAAGCTGTGCACTTACGCTTCTTGCTGTGAAAAAATTTGTCCTTAACGACAATCTTTATGTACATATAAATGATTAGAATAGCATTATCAAAATTATTAATTGTAGTTACAATTAAAATAGTTCATGAGAAAATTTCCAACTTCAGTCATAAAGAATGATCTCGTCTTAGAAAGAATTTTCCAGTTGTGCTATAATTTCTTACACCGTTTTACTACAACATAAAATAGTATTCTATTACAACTGAACTTTAACTGGACAATTTTATCGCAACTACGACTTCTTTCATTCTCTTTACTAGTATTTTCAGTCACGTCAGGTAGTACTTGCTTCCTTCTGAAATCTACGATATTATTATTAACTAGTATCAAATACTTCATCACTTACTGCATTAAAATAGTCTCCGATAATCTATAAATTATGCACGATAAACCTTCAAGCGAAACCAGAATAACTCGAAGAATTAAAAATTAAATATTCCTCTCCGCGGTCGTTCACCGTTTCGTTTGAGATCCCGTTCACGGTGCGGTTTCTCTCGTATTTCCCCAGTTTCCGGTGGCCTGTACATCGCCATAGATCTCTAGGGAGTGATATACGCACTGCTCAGAGGCCGTCTAAAAAAAGCTCACGGCGCGAAAATAGGCTCGCAAATGCGGCGCGCGTTTATCAGCGCGGCAAGGCAAATGCGCCGCCCCTCGTGCGTCAACAAAGTTAGTCGCGTGTTAGCCTTTGAACAAGACAAAACAAACTGATGCACTGCTCAAAACAATTAGGGGAAACTATCTGCTCAGTGTATCGCCGCCCTCCTGAAAGAAGTATTGTCCAACCTGGCTACAATGCGGGAATTAATTGATGCGCACCCTGTTTCTCTAGAATCTAGGTGACAGTCAGTTTCCTCCAAATCGACTGTGACCGGCTGATAGCTTCGGCCTGGAATATATACAGACATTGTTCCACAATATCTGTTTTTCATTTCACGTTTTGGGGAAGAAGTGGATTTCTTTTTTCGAATTGATTGCAGTTTGTCGCAGGTCATTTCGAAGGTTGTTGTGTATTTTTGTATAAACTTTATTACGAAAATCATATACAGAGAAATAAGTTTAGCCATTTTTACTAACTTCCTACCATCGTTGCCATCAAATCTTCGATATCTAGTTCGAAACATTCGGTAGCGTTTGAATTGAAGAATGTAACCATTACAGTCTTTAGTACCTCGCTATCGTTGAATATTTTTCAGCGTAAAAAATTATTTAAACTTTTTAATAGGTAATAACTGGAAGATACAATAGCAGGAGGTATAGTGAAACTTCCTGTAATAATTTGTTCCAATCAGAAGTGAGAAAGCAAATAGTATTAAATAGGAAATTTAGAAACTCGAACGTTCGATAACTTAGAAATTTAACAGTTGTACTCAGCACTATAGAATTTTACATATTTTTCCTTTTATACTACATCACTTTAAAAAAAAACTAACTTCTTTCTCAAGACATTCCATGTCTGTCTGCCTTACTTATTTCGAACAGTGTATTCTTAACAATCATTATCTTCTATTGTCATACCAAGTATCGTATCTGATAGCTATATCACAAACTACCATGTAAATCTAAGAAAAACTGGAAGAATGTTTGATACCGGTCAAACCTAGCTTGAGTCGCCATTAACTATTATCCAAAGTCAATTACCGCGAGCTTATAGGACGTGACTCGGCGCAACGGGCATGGGATAATGACTAACAGGTTGCCCGGTGGCGTGGAGTCGAACATTGCAGCGTGAACGCCCGCTTTTAACGACGTCGATTAATTCTCGCGATAAAACGTCGAAACGTCTCTGTTCAACGTGCCATACGGATTGATCGTTGAAAATGGAGCATGCCGCTTAGATTCGTTCTCTGCTAGTAGCCAACAGCTTCAGGCTTCGGGAGAAATCGTGGCGCGATCGAAACGCGTTTTCCTTTTTCTTTCTTTTTCCTTTTTTTTTTTTTGTCATTTTTGTGAAAGCGACACGGTTACGTAATATCTGGTTGAAAAAGGCGACGAAATTTCGCTACTAGTCCGCTTGTTCCCTTTTTCCTCCGTATCCTTCCAATCGCCGCTAGATCCTCTATCCAGTTGAAAACGTCGCTGAAGAACGAAATTGTTGCCGCAGGCTGGATTCACACTTGGCCGTGTCATCGCGAACGCTTTGTTCTACGGTTGATACGCTTTATCTGGCCTATGCAAATATTCTTGCGTTAAATGGCGCGTTAAATCCGTGTTGAGCTGCTCCATTAACGTCGGTAAACTTCTGAACCGCATCTTCCTTGCGAAAAATTGCCAAGCCAGATTGCACGTGCTCCTGCTCGATCAGATGCAGATCATTTTCACGTGGTTTTGATGCGGATGCTAAGGTTTAACGATTTTTCTGTAAGTTGGAGCAGTCATTTGAGCGAAGCATAGAGGGTAAAGATTAAATGAAACGAAATACTTAACAAATTGAGTGATGCATCGTTTAAAATAATTGTGCATATATATTTCGAAGAGGATCGATCGTTTGTGAAGCTTGGTGCAATGTTACGCGTTGTTTGGTTCGTCTTGTAATTACTTGGAATAATTTTCTGCCACGTTAAGAGCTCGACGGATTAACGACACCGCGATCGTTAAGCGAAAGCTAAATGAAAGGCAAGGATTAGGATTGGGCGCGTTTCATTCAAATCAAAAGTCGGCTGCGAAAAAACGCGTTTCTTGTGCTATTAAATTCCATGTTTATCGCCGTTCGCTCCAACATCGCGTGATTCCGATGTTTTATTCTCTTTTTCTCCTACTTAATATTATATAAAAATGTAGGGAAATACAAAATCTAAAGAAAGAAAAAACGAATAGAAACAAAGTAACGAGGTTTTAAGTGTCTGTTTATTCGCGTCGTTCGAGTGCGTTTTCACTTCAAATCTTTTTCTCGTTTCCGTGCCGGTCGTCTCGTGCAATAACTTGCGAAATGATTACGCGGCGGGTGTGTGCTCGTCGAATTTGCATAATCCGTGCGTGATTTACATAATGTCAATATATATACATCGGTGATTAATTTATGTTGCCCCTGGAATGGGTGGACGAACCGAGCAGTTGTAAAATTCGTGTCCCTGTGCTTGGCGTTGACAAATCGTGTTTCTCTTCGTTAAATGTTCCATTTTGCGGGATGTACCTGATCTTATTATAAGTTCTGTTAAAAATACATTGGATGAAAGAAGAGAAAGAAAAGAAACAAAACGTTATGCATAATCGGTAACTGTATTTACAGATACAGAGATAAATTCTGTATGTCAGAATTGATCGCTATTTATATTTATAGTAAAACAAAAATTCGATGGTATTATTATAAAGGGTGACCATTCTTTGCTTCGAAATGAAGCTTCAAAACGATGTGACCAATCAACTATTTAGAGCAAGCACGATTTCTAGAGATATTTGATTCTTTACCTGTTTTTATCAAATATTTTTCTAATCTATTTGAATTTCTATGAAAAGTTTCATATGTTACATTCATTGACTCTGTTTTTTATTTCTTAAGAGTTCGTTATAATCTTTTCACTGCTTTTATCAAATAAAATTCCATTTTGTAAAATTATTTTGCTTTCTCACACCATTTACCTTCTAAACTTTTTACATATGCGCTAAATAAAATATAGTTGGTGCAAATGTATCTAATGAATTTTTAAAATCACTTTTGCCATAAACGAAGTTTCATATGCGAAAACTTCGTTTCGCATTGTCGACGTATTTTTTAATGAAAAATAATCTGCTTCCTAGTTGAACTGTAATTACAGAGGCGTCCTGTATACTTTAACAGAATTTATATCAAAATAAAATAACATCGTTACAGAGTTTTGAAGAAACTGATTGTCATGTAGAGATTTTTATATCGAGGCCTATGATTGTCTTCTACATTTCTTCTACTATTACATTCCATTCGATGTTTCTTGGAGAAGAGAAGGAATAGAAGATGAAAATACAAATAGCACGGAGAGGGAAATTGAATGATCGATTCAGGGCGGAACGGTTTTAAGAATAGATAGCTATTTTGGAGTCACCTTGTATGGCTAAATTGAATTGTCAGTCTCGTCTTGAGATTTCTGTGAGTGTCCTGAGTCCGATTCCCCAATTATCGACGGCCACGCGGTTCTTTTTGAACGGAGTCCTTGTCAGAGATATTTGATACTTATCAGTTGAAATCGTTTAAAGGGGCGCTTTTAATAAATAAAATTGTTGCTCTGCTTTGAAAACTTCTGTAGATGTGAATTTTCTCAGATGGGAAAAGGTGATAATTAATTGATCTTCGAACGTTACTGTTTTTAAATCACAGTGGAACCTCGATTATCGGAACAACGATTAATGGAAAATTTGATGAATAGTAAGAAAGATCGGAAAACGCGAATGGAGATACAAAGACAATGAAATTTTCATTCAAAATTTGTGTTCATATTTAATATTGATACATATCTAATGTTAGCTGCATTTAATTCTGATAATTTGCCCGATTAAGCTATTTTATACATTTTAAATATATTTTTGCCTAAAACGTGACATATTTCTTGAATATTCAGTATTGTTTCGCGAATATTTTATTTTATAGGACAGTAATATAAATTTAGATATGAATAATACATATCTCACGCGTGATATATTTCTATTTATATCTTCGCCACTGTATGTTCATTAAACATTTTGCACTCTCAAGGATTAAGTACTATAAGCTCACAAAATATCAGATCCTTTTCCACGGCACCCTATATATCAATGTTTTGCTTTCGACATAGCGCTGAAACAGCAAATGGTTAACGCTGACGCATATCATCGCTGTAAACTTGATACTGTATGAATAAAATTATCATGTTTTGTGCTTGTTAAATTCCTCTTAATGTTCTCTACAATGGACAGAAAAAATATTATGTTCTTCACAATGGAACTAACTGAACATGCAGATGCTTTTTATAAAACTGATATCGAGTCCTATTTGGATATATAAAAATGCAACATTATATCTATATATATATATATATATATATATATATATATATATATATATATGTTTCCTTTATATTATTTCAATTAAAACTATCAACATTCAGAATATTTCGACGGATATTACAGATCGATATCTTTAACGTTATAAATCTTAAAATGATCTTTAGTTTATCATTAAAAAAAAGTATCTTCAAAATGTTTGTTTCTAAAGTATAATTTAATCTGTTCAACGTATCGATAAATTTTTTGAGCGGTTACTTTCTTTAAAGGAAAATTTCTTGAATCGCCAATCTTTAATTTTTGCCAAGAACAAAATTGCTTTATTCCGTAAATTCAAGGAAATAGACATTTCTTTTGTGAAAAAGAAAAATTATTTTCTTTATAATTAATTGTTCTTTATAAATACAATGTTTGCATCGTAAATTGTTAAAATTAGGCAGGATATCTTATATTGATCTAACCGAAAAGAATCACAAGGCAAAGGGGCTAACCGTGTCATAAATTTCAAGAACTCCATTCAACCTGAAATTCTACAGTTCCCGTTTTTACTGGAAAAAAATAGTTCGCTCGATAAATTCAGCTACTGCATTGAAATTTCCACGAAGGTCTTGAAATTCAATTCCTATATCGTCGAGTTCCGCGCACTCCGCACGAAGAAAACGATCTAAAGGTTGGTTTCATTAAGAAAAACCTTTCGAATGGGGATATTTTTTGTTGAACGAAACACGTCGACCTAGGTATATCGATTTTTCCGAGATGCATGCGGTCACATTTCGCGATTATCGAAGTGTAGTTCGTGCGTGTAGACGAACGCTTTAAAATTCTCCGGCATGAAATTCGATTTTTCTCGCCGGTTTTCATTAAAAAGGAACGCGAGGCTATCGTTTAGAAAAAAATTAAAGGAAAAAGCAAAATACACAACTCGTAACCGCGCAATAGAAAGGTTAAGAAACAAAAGGAGCAGTCACGTTTCGTTTCGTTTCGTTTTTCGCTCGCAGCCAAGCGAAAGGGTGAAAAATGGAAATACCAAGAGCTACAGAAATCCCGAACACTGGGTTCATCCGTGCTTAAGTTTCTCTATCTTGTGTGAGTTAATCTCCACATCATGCTACGCCTCGTTTTCTCCTATTTCAATGCAAACGTAGTATTGAATTTGCCAAAAAATTATGTGCAACGTTATATAGCTGCGCCAGAGCCTACGATAAAGAATTTAGGATCTTTGTGAATATCTATGATAAACGATGTTGAATTTTTGAATTTGTAAACGATCCTGTGTCTTATTACAGTGAATGTAATTGTGAATGTGAATGTGAATGTGCACACTTCCTGATCCCCTATGCATATATTAGGTGGAGTAATAAGTTCGTTCGTACCTTTTTAAAAGAGCATTAAGGATCGTTATATAACACATATTATTTTGTCTTATCATTTATGGATTAAGTAATTTATTTAACATATCATTTCAAAATTTTACTCCATTCAATAACAAATCTTGATGTACATGTATTTCAATATTCTTTAAATTATTTAGTGATCGTTCGTAGCAAAAATGTTCAGATTGAAATAATTTAGTCCAATATTAGTGGTCCAGTAAATATCCCAATAATTTCAAATATCCTAAATCTGAACGTAACTGTAATAATTTCTGCTACAGCTAATATAATTATAACGTTTCGCAAAATATAATGTGAAAAGCAAATAATGGAACAAAACAAATCTTGCCAAACTGTTTTGATTTTTTAGATAACATTGCATTTTAAAATTCGGAAATCATGTTCATAATATGACGAAATCGTAACCACGAAAGTAATATACAACATTAATAGCTAGTTTCAACAAACGCATACCTCCAGCGCAAAATTACCAAATCGATACTTTGATTATTCAAAGTTACTCATTACGATATACATATAGTCGATGAAACAAATCTCTTCCTGCTGTATGTCTATTCATAATAGGTAGAGATACGGATTTGCATAAACATTCACAATCTAATTATAAATGATAAAATTATTACACATTCTACTTTCCGTAATTTAACAATTTAATTATATAATGTGTCAAAAATAAGCAAGCATTCGGATACTTTTGACCAGGGGTGCATTTAAAAAGAAGAAGAAGATAAAAAGTCACGTCACGGCTTCCTAATTTCGCTCTGAAATTCATTTCCACCACGCCCGTTCACAGCTTTCGATGTCTCATTAGGATCGATCGGAATCGTTCGAAAATAAATTACACACAAACATACAGCCACGTATGCAGAGAGGCAGTGGTGGTGTGAGACGAACGTTAAACGGTCGTCGGTCGGAGGCCCATGGTAAATTCCATAAATACACGTCACTGGCGAGGAAAACGTTATTGCAGCACCCATACTATTCGTTCTCTCTCTCTCTCTCTCTCTCCCTCTCCCTCTCCCTTTCCTTCTCATACTCTCTCTTTTACTTTCTCTCTGTATTTCCTTAGCTTGCTCTCTATCGTCTAATAACATTTGCATACATGCCAATAAAGAGATAGGTTCGGCGACGTTAGAGGGTGGTAAGTGGTGGTTGCGTTTCGGAATCTAAGATAACAAGATAGAAACGGCGGAGGTGTATAGTAGGCGTTACAGAGTCGACCAGGGAGCAATCAATAACTGACCCATATTGTAGTCCTCGTTCTACTCTCTCTTCTATCTTCACTCCGCATCCTTCTCCTCTCTCTTCGTTCCTTCTTTGCACCCCCTGCTACAACGCATTCGTTCCCTCGCTCTGTCTTTCTTTCTCCATGTCCCTCCGTTATCCCTCTCTTATCCCTTCCCCTACGATTCCTATGTCTCCTACTCTCTCCAAGAATCCCGTTCCTGTATGTTCACAATGTTTCTTTTCTTTTCTGTTGATTCTCCTTCTCGTTCGTCGTGAAAATTCGTCACTAGCCACTTGCGTTCCCTTCGACATTTTTCGTGCACAGACAGAAAATATCTCGTGTCACAGACTTGGTTGTGGCTAATTGGCGGATAGGTTTGGTTCCAGGAAAAATTTCACCTTGAATGTTTGCCATACGACGTTTTTAGGCCGCTGGAATCCCGAATTCGACGTGTTTAACACATCGTTAATTGTGTTTTCGGTCGTGTATCGAATTTGGAAATAGGTGACAGGATTGCAGGGAAATTGATAGCTTCGAATGCGTTGGAATTGTCTCTTGTTCAGCGTGGATTTTTTGTGTAAAAGGATATAAAAGTGGAATTGTTGTAACCGCGTTTATTACACGGCATTTTCATTATCAGATGTTTTCGTTCGTATATGTATTTGTAAATTTTGGGGATAGTTTTGCGACACACTGGTTGTAACTTTGCTTATATAATTGAATTCTCGATTGATCATCAAATTCCAAAATTAAGATTGCAGGTAAATTGATAGTTTCAAATTCGTTAAAATTGTTCCTTTCCCTTTTAGAATTTTGTTTGAGAAATATAGAAGTGACATTCTTGTAACTATGGTCGTTGTGGTAAGTTTCAATTACAAAATATTTTCGTCCTCTTGTTTGTCAATTTTAGGACTGATCTCCTGAGACATCGGTTACAATTTCATTTAATCGAGTTAATTGCATATCGTCAATTGAGTTTTCAGTCGCGTATCGAATTTACAAAAGCCACGGTCACAGGATTGTAAGTAAATTGATAGTTTCGGATAAATGGAAATTGTTTTTTTCTCGTCATTTTGGAATTTATGTACAAATCTCATAGATCCATAGATTTTATGTTCAACATGATTTATAGTTAAAATTTCATTTCGAAGTTTCTCTTTTTTCAGAAATTTGAGAATTCTACACGAAGAAAATAAAAGTGGAATTGTAATAAATCTTAAGATGTGGTTTTATTTGACATTGGTTAGAATCTCATTTCAAGGTTTAGTCTTCTTTATCGGAGTTTCATGTTTAATGCGCTTTAATTGAGCTTGAAGTCGCATATTCGCCGTTTAATATTCAAAAGGCGGATTTCGGCGTTGATGAAAATGGGAAATTGTAGTTTCCGTTTTGTTTCCATTGTGTTATGTACTTATTTACTTTAGTTTCGATCATGTTTTCAGTTCCGTGCAGGGAGCGTGGGATTTTTCAGTGAAATTCGAAGTTTAATGATTGATGTCGGTCTCGAGCGAAGTTTCGAGCTTCGATATTCTACGTGAAACTGCAAATTCGGACATTTTTGGAGCGTCGAAAAGCTTTAACGCGATTTAAGCCAGGCGTACTCGATTCGTTCAACTTCCTGCGATACATTTAAAATTTAGAGCCATTAGTCTTGAATTTTGTATGCAATTAAATATTTCGCAGCTACTTTGCTTCGATAAGGTAAATTGGCTGGATCGAACGAGGATCAATTCACATCTCTAGAAATGTTCACGTTTATCCATATGTTAATTTCACGAAAAATAATTCCCCATCTTTATTCTTTTTTCACATTACATTAGTACATATATTACATACATATATTACGATTAGTATGTGTACAAATACCTCATATATTTATTACATAACAGTTCATATATACATACATATGTTACATTATGTATGTATATAATCATAACTTTTTTACGTTATCACATAATTTTATTTAAGTTTAAGATGAACGTGTTAAGTTTATTTTTAGTTGATTCATTAAATTGTTTATTATATTCGTTCTTTGTACATTTTTTATGTCTTCTTTTCTTTCTATCAATTATTGTATTCGAGAAAGTTGAGAATAGTCGCTGTATATAAGTAGGAAAGTAGTCATAGTTCGTGGACAAGTTGTAAGCTCGAAATCTCCTTGAGGCAAGTTCCACGCATTAAGAACACACTCTGTATGGATCGCAAATCCGCGTATATAACAAATATAACAACTCAATACTATGAGAACCAGGGAGTTGGTATGTGCCGCCCCTCTATTACGAAATTCTCTCTTCTTTTCTGCCAAATGATTTAAGCACCATCTTTTTCTTAACTCGTCAGTGCCATCGTGCATCTTTCTTCTTATGATATCCTTTCATAAGCTTTTTCCTTTTTCTTGGAATTGATAAACGCAACAAATAAACATAAGAGATTATAAACATTGTTTCTGTCACGATGAACACATTTAAGTATCATCTAGTAGACTTTTGCAATCCTTCGACAAAATAATCTTTCGAAACAAAGTATTTTGCTTTCAAAGATAAGAAGTTATAAATGTCTGTCAACTTATCTACATCATGTTTTATTCATTTCTTATCTGTTATATAATATTTTCACGTTATTAATGCCTCTAATAGCGCCAGTGCAGTATAAAGGGTAAAATTTTTATAAATAGATAAAGATTCTTATTCTGCTCGTTATGACAGCTTCTCAGAAGCCAACTACACAAATCGATTTTTCATGAAGTTAACAGTTTTATATTTCCAAGTATATCAATAACATTCAACATCTCGGAAAACAAACGACTTATTCTCATAAATTTATTTATCACAAGCAGACACTATAGATATTTATAAATTTCAAAGAGTCGTATTTGTATTTTATGACGTCAGTCAACATGACGTCCGAAGAACTCATATTACATTCGACGAAAACCAGTGTATCCGATCGGAACAACGATTACCAAATCCTCCTTTCTCAAATCTCGCTCGAGCAAACATACCAAGGTAAAGCGGATAGCATTTTTCGCGCGGCTTCGTCAAGAATCCGTAGTGGATTAGCAAGAATCGTATATCAGCTGGTCGTTCGTTTGGCATACGTTCAATGTTGAATTATTCGCGTCAGAGTATAACCGTGTCTGATTTGTCCGTCGGAGAGGAGAAGTGAGAGGGCAACGAGCAGTATCAGCTTTATTAAACAAGAAACGCCGCAACGATTTCGCTAATTGTACGAGCGTGACGACCCTTTCCCGATCGAAATCATCGACCCAGATCTCTCTCGTTTCGTCTCTTTGGCAGCGGATCGGCCTGTGTCGCCTAAATAGGTGGCAGCCAAAGGCGTTTTTCGAGTGGGCCTGAAAGCCAAGCGGTCCAACCGGCAGAAGAAGTGCTAGAATGGTTCATATCTCAGCAATCTCTGTCGAGGTTCGCAGGTTAGCTGCCCTCGAGAGGGGACTCTACAATCTCTAATATTGCGTTCTAACCCATATAACCGGGGCCGGCCGGCTTCAAGATGAGAAACACGCGGTCGCGAGATATCAAAGTCGCTGTTTATTAGCTGCCAGCCGCTTCTCAACCGTCTGTTTCAAACCGTTCTGTTGCACCAGGTACATCGCGACTAGGAATTTCAGAGGTTAACCACGCTTCGTGGCCATTTTCGGTACGTAAGAAGCCGTACATTAGGTGTTTAGAGTACAGCCCCTAATGTCCTTTGCGGTTATACAGTATATTCTTGGATTTCGATGCATTCAAAGCCACGGAAGCGTTCAAAGTTTTGATACAGTTACTCCCATTAATATTCTGACACAATACCATATCTGTTGCTTTACATGAAAGGGAATGATTTAAATATCGTATTGCTTCCTTTACGATCATATGAACCATCCATTTGTAGTTTGAAAATACGTAAACAATTTCTCCCTGTTGAGAACATTTAATTGTTCAGTAGGTTTCTAACAAAAAAAAGAGGTTGTTCTCTTTGTTTCATTGCGGTCTTCTGCTTTATATCTTCAGTGGTCCTAATTCGATAGTCGGGAACTGTAAATTATGTCGATAGAAACATCAATATATTACACTTTACTTTAATTAAAATTATGTACGTGGAGTATATTTAGGCAAATGTTACAGATCAGTAATTCTAGCGTTAACGTCTTACTTTATGACTTATTATAGCTTCTAATTTTTTCTTTAAATTTCTTTTTTTAACTCCTTTACTGATCCCAAGTGTAATGGGATTTAATTCCAAACTATACAGTAAGTGGCGAAAAATTAGTATAGAAAAACGATACATGGAGATTATTTAGTATTCTTTAGTAAAATTAGATTAAATTAATACAATATATTGTTTAGTAATATTCCATACGAATACTTTACCTTTAAATTTGTCTTAGATTTCGCTACAAACTTCTCAAGCAATCTAATACTTTGATCTGTTTTTGACGCCACGTTGCTCGAGTATTATCGAGACGAAAAGTAATTTGGTAAACTAGTGAAAGTTTCAAAGCTGTGGTGACTATCATAGGTCACAGGTAACCGCGCAACGTGGCGCTGAACGTGTTAAGTGTAGCTCTGAGTGAACTTCTGAACTTCTCATACTTGAGATAAAGGGTATGTTGCAAATATTTACTCTGCGTGCTAACACTTTACTCTTAAAGAATGGTTTCCGAGGTTTGAGCAAACGAACAGAGAGAATCGTGTGGTTCTGTTACATCAGTGATTAAGTGATTGTACTCGGTGCATTTATATTTAAGGAGTATAAAAGAGTGAAAGCAAACGTAATTGAAAGTGGATTGATTGAAATTTGATGCTGTTACGGCACTTGAGATGTAAATGTCTGTTTTATTTTAAGAGTCTTGAGATTCGATTTGAACCAGACGCAGAAGGATGCCTGAAATAGTCAAGTATAATTTGTTCTTTCTATTATAATGTCAAGCTTAAATTTAGATCTTGATATTTAAACTAGTTAGACACAAAGAAACACGTGTAAAATTATTACTGTTTCTTAGATTATGGACTTTTATATAATTCCAAATGTTTCTCGATAGAATTAAAGAAACGAAACATACAGTTGGTGAACAGATTATTATCATCAAATGAAAAAATTACAAATTTTATGTTCTTAAATCTGAAATACTTTGTATAAATTTTAATATTCTTGCTATGTGTTATTAAAAAACTAACAGTACTTTATGTAAGAAAAAAACTTTGTCTAAAATATATTCTCCATGTCATTCTTGTTCTAGTTTCAAATAAGTGATAATTTTGAAATGAATATAGAGATTTGTTTTACTCTTTAAACATTACAATGATACTTCACTGGTTAATGTATTCCCAATTGTGTATATGAACATTTGGAGCCAGACTTGTATCATTTTAGACACTAAAAATATATACTACATTAATAGGAAGAAAATTAATTATAAAATGAATTGAACTATTTTGTAGTTTAGTATACGTGCATTTTATGAAATTACTTGAAAAGTTTTACTTACGCTATAACTATAGCATTAATCAGACATTTATTATTAATTTTCTGAATATGCAGTCGAATTATATGTATAAGTGTAATAACGTTTTTCTGTGGAAATATTATCATTTATAACGCAATATTTTATGTAAGATTTTTGTTTGATGATATAAGAGGAAGAACACGGCGAGTTTAAGACTGAAATAGTAGATAATAATGAAGCATGAGTACCGATTGAGTGTGATTCACGTTAGACTTGTCAGAAATTAGCAGTATAACCTAAGGTATTAGAATTTATCGTTTGAAACGATACAGAGCTCGAGTCACGCAAATGCTCTGCTTTTTATCTCCTCTGTTAGATGAAGATAGGGAAACATAATGGAAGGGAGAAAGTTAAATGGTTTAACGAGAACCATCACTTTTCCTTATAACGCATATTTTCACCCTTTTGTTTATGGACAATTTTTTATATTTTCTTGCCACTAAATCTTACAAGAATTTTCTCAATTTCTTAACTAAAAATTTATATTGAAGAAGAAAAATTAGGACTTGATATTTTATATAAGACAGACAAAATTAGCTGCTGTATTATTATTTTATCCGAATAATTATTTTATCCAATGACCTTCAAACAATCAATTACATCGTACGAATAATTTTATCCCACGAATGATATCCTAAAATTATTTTTTAAGAAGAAAGACAGTCGATGAAAAAGGGGATAACTTCATCCTATGAATGAGATTATAAAAAGAAAAGACCCTAGGGAAGACGATCAATGATAAAAGGGAATACACAAAAGTAATATTTCTGAAACAATTCACGCGATTCAAGAACAATATAAAGCAGGTCCTTAATGATACCGCTTCATCTAATCGCACTGCTATTGTGAATTCGAGGAAAAGTCACTGATCATTGTTGTTGTTGTGTTGGTAGGAGTCGGCGTATTGTCGGAGCTTCCGGGCGATCAGCATCGCAGACTATGAGCAATAGGGTACATTAACTCTCTTTTTTCTGAATTCTTTTTTTCCTTCACGTTTTCTATTTTTTATGCCTGGACTTTTTCTTCTTACTGTTTACTGACTGATATCTTTCTTGTTACGGTCTTGTTTAGTCAAACAGATTATGTTCTTTACTACATGTGTTTTCTCTTACATACATATACATGCATATATATACCTCTCATTATCTATCTTCTGCCTCGTCTTTTTAAATTAATACTCTACCTTTGTTCACATCAGAGAAAGCATTATATTAATAAATCGCTCTCTCTCTCTCTCTCTTTCTCTCCTTTTTTCAGAGCTTCGAGCACTCCTCTTAAAATATCTGACTAATTATCTCGCATGCATCAACTTTCTTTCTTCTCTCATATTTTCATCGATCTTTTCATTGTTATCACTATTTTATAATTACATTTATTATATATCTAAAGTTTTTCACACCGTATTTATAGTGCATTCAAGCGGCTAGAAGTACGATACGTATATACGTACATACGTATTGTATATAAATAAATGTATATATATATTTATTTATATATATACATATTTCGTAGGAGGCACATTGTTATTCATATTATTGACTTTCTCTTTTATCATATTTGCATGCGCCAGAGGAAGTAATACATTTCACTACGATATGCTGTACATTATGGTTTTCATCGTACTTCTCGTTTGTTTTAAATTCTATTATATATTCTTTTTCATTTTTTCTTTACCGACGTCGTGTCGTTCACGAACGTCCCGATCTCGTGAAGGTAAGTCTGTTTCAGGAAGAAGAAGACGGAGGTGCCGCTAGCGATTACGAAATATCGACAGCTTAAATATTGAACACAAACTTTTGGTATTCTACATAATATGAAGTATACATTTTGGATATTTACATGTTTATCAAATATAAATTAGAAGTTAAAATGATTGTTATTGGTTCGTCAATGAATATATTATAATTACATATAATGTAGAGTACAAATGAAAACGAAATAATCTAATTCAAACGTAATTTAAATCGTTGAAATCATCTATAACTTTAGATTATTGAAATTACTGGTTACTAAGACAGATTAATGAGAATTCATAAATGGAGAATCGTACAGAAAGTATATATCGATCGTATTGAGCACAAAAATCATGGCGTGATTTCAAGCTTGTATTCTTACTCGTAGCTATTTCTTTTTATCTTGAGACATTTCCTCGACAGTTTGTCTGTTCTAATGTTACGTTTTATTTTATATCTTTTACATCTGTAGATAAAGCCCAACTTGTCGATATTCTGACAACAACACTGATAACGTTTCGTTAGCGGCACTTCTAAATGAACATCTATCTTTCTTTTCTATGTTATTTCTGGCTTGTCAAACGCTCTTTTCCTGCTTATTACGATCACGGTTCTTCTGGAAAAAAGGAGAAGCGTTCGACGGCTCTTGTCAGAATTGATTGCATCTCATCGAGCCGTTTGACTTCATAATTTCTTGCATTTGTTACATCTATTTCTTTTTAAAGGATAGTTCAAATAAATTCAGCATATCTCGTCGTGAAGCTATTCGTGTTTCACTTTTCATAGTAAGAAGGAAATATCTTTGAGTTGCTTAATGAAAATGATTTTATGCCTTGTTTTCTTAACAAAGAATTTCTTTGAAATATTGAAGCAATTTAATTTTGTTCGCAAATTAACATAATAACTGACAAATTATCACGATACTTTATTAATCGTTTGTAGTATGAACAATTAGATGAGCGTAGTTGCCAACAAAACTTATATTTTTCCTGTGATATTTAATTATAATATTTAATTTATGCATAAAACCACCCCTCTAATAAAAGAACTGACACATTTGAGTGTATTAAAGATTCTGTAGGTTTACGAAAAGATTCCTCTAATTTCAAAGATACTCAAAAGCGAAATAATCGAAAGAAACTTGGTAAATCAGTTTTTTACCCGTACGCGAAATACTTCACAAGAATAATAAGGCGATATTTTCAATGTCCCGGGACAAACCTGAGAAACGTCTTTATTTTCCGTGGAAAAAGTTATTTCACCGACAGACGGCGTTGAAACCACGACGCCAGACATCCAACGCTTGGAGCAGGCCACAAAAGCCGCCTTGAATGGCGGAGCATTAAAAAATCCGGACTTGACGCGACACAGGCTACGTTCGCGCTCGTTCCTCGATTGGCCTCGACTGTGTTTTCCCCGAAAAAAATCGGCCAATAACTTCTCAAATAAGCCTGAAAGTCCATTGTTCCCGTGGTATGCTCTGTCACGTGGACGCGATTCGGTGAAATTGCTCTCACAAAGCGTCGAGTACCGGTGGGATATCTGCAAAAACAAAAAAGCAAAGGAACAAAAAACGACGAAGAAAAAAAAGGTAAAAACGATGGAAAAAAGACGAGAACAGAGGGGGGGGGGAGAGATGGGCTGAGAGGGAGGGATACGAAAGAGGCGTCAAACAGTCGAGCACAGAGCGAAACAATAGGCTCGTTCGTTTTGCAGTTTCGTGCACTCTAAAGCGCCCGTTGAGCCTTCGTTTATGCGGAAACGTGTATAGGTGAACGTTCCTTTTTATTCCGCGCGAAAAGAGGGAAACACAACGAGAGTAAGAGAGAGACAGGGAAGAAGGGAGGATTCGCGATTCACGACTTGCTCGGGGCCAAGCGATGGCATCTTGCACTTCTTCTCGAGGATGAGCGCGAGACTCTTTCTCTCTCTCTTTCTCTCCCCCGCTCTCCCTCTTTTACATTCTCTACCGCGGCCTGACGATGATTAACCCTTTTGTGGCGATACACAAAACGCCTAAGACAAAGCGTTTCGACGACGACGACGACGACGACGACAACGAGGAGAAGCTCTTTCGTTCTCGCATGGATCATGTTGTCACCCCTCTTTCGAAGCTAGCCAACTCATCCAACCAGCAAGCTACTTGCGCTTGCGATCGCAGCTCGACACGAGCCCGCGGGGGATCGAGTATTTTTGGACGTGTCCGCTTTGTGACGGATGAATCGCTGGGGAGAATCGCAGAGGTCGATTTTAGTGGGAACGTTTTAGCCCCGGTTTTCAGGTTAAATTGTTTCGCAGGCCGTGAGAGGGTGGGCGAGGTTGATTTAATATTACAATTTCGCCGTGTAACATTTTGTCGAAGGGTGTTATTGGATCTTTTATTTGGTTTCAGTGGGCAGTTTGTACAAGCGCATATGTAGTTTCGTTTTGCTTCCTACGAGTTTGGATATTGGTAATTGCTTGTTTATTATTCGTGCCAGCGTACAGTTTTTGGGGTATGATTGTTGAAGTTGGTAAAGAACACGCACATTAATGGTAATTCGACGATTTAAAGCGACGTTCAATATTTATTATTACGTTCTTGCGGAATCAATATGGATTTAAATCATAATTCGATCGATTTAACTGTTTATAAAGTTAAGTGATTTGGAAGTGATATATGTTTTTGAGATGTTATTCTCTTTACTCGTCGCTCTACTGCTGTAATTTATTATTCTATGTTGGTCCAAAATATTCTATTTAAAAGTAGCATTCAGTGGTTCCTAATTTTCAGAAAAACTTTTCTTCTTTCTCTTTTTACTCAGTTTAGAATAAAGATTTTTTAATCGAACAATAATCTAAAACTTAAGTAATCTGAAAAAAGGAAAGCACTTCTCAAATAACAAAATAGTTTAATTGTTCTGTTACAAGCAATTAACTTTTAAACGTCAATTTTGTCATGTCGAAATATTCTCTCGCTCTTTAATGATCAAATCATCGCAGACTCTTTCATTTGTGATTTTGTTGTTACATTATAAGTGAAAAACTAAACAAACGGTATAGTTATAATTTTGGTGGTTTAAGCATTCAGAGGGTTCAGTATGATTTCTGTGGTCTTAAGGTATTCAGAAGGTTCACTCATTCAAATACTTTAAAAGGTATTCAAATTAAATATTACAATAGACTGAAACTCTGCGAAATTAAATACACACAATTATGTGTTGAATTCCATTTTATTATACTAGATGATACGTTGACCCACATACAAGGGTAAAACGATTATTTTCACACTTTCATATGTTCTTCTTAATTTATATCCATTTAGATTTATATAATAATTAAAATTAGTTAATAACAGGTACTTGTAATAGTTTTAAAGCAATTAGCGGACTTATTTGGGTTAATTGTAGTTTAAAAAATTGCCAGATTAAACGTAATATCAAAATTTTACGGAAATATCCTCTCCTAAATAAGAACAACAAATGTTTTATTCGTTTTCACCTTGAAATTTTATGAATCTCATAATTTACAATTTTCAACATTCTTATCATATTATTTATTAGAAAAGAAAATCGTTTAAGATACACGTAAAAGAAACAGGAACTGCTCTAATTTCAAAATTCCACGATCCATTGGATATATGATGTCAAAATTCTACGAAATAAGAATAGCAAATGTTTTACACTGAAATGCAGAGATAAAAAAAGAGAATCGTTTTCATCTTGAAATTTTATGAATCCCATAATTTACAATTTTCAACATTCTTATTGTATTATTCATTAGAAAAGAAAATCGTTTAAAATACACGTAAAAGGATCAGGAACTGCTCTAATTTCAAAATTCCACGATCCATTGGATATATGATGTCAAAATTCTACGAAATAAGAATAGCAAATGTTTTACACTGAAATGCAGAGATAAAAAAAGAGAATCGTTTTCATCTTGAAATTTTATGAATCCCATAATTTACAATTTTCAACATTCTTATTGTATTATTCATTAGAAAAGAAAATCGTTTAAAATACACGTAAAAGGATCAGGAACTGCTCTAATTTCAAAATTCCACGATCCATTGGATATATGATGTCAAAATTCTACGAAATAAGAATAGCAAATGTTTTACACTGAAATGCAGAGATAAAAAAAGAGAATCGTTTTCATCTTGAAATTTTATGAATCCCATAATTTACAATTTTCAACATTCTTATTGTATTATTCATTAGAAAAGAAAATCGTTTAAAATACACGTAAAAGGATCAGGAACTGCTCTAATCTCAAAATTCCACGTTCTATTGGATATATGATAAGTCACGATCTCTCATGACTCTCCAACATTTTTAACGCTTTATTCATCACGAAGATATTAAATCCTTTTAACCAGATGGTAAAAACAGAAGAGAATTATTTTACTCTTTATATTCCACAAATCCGTATTCACGATCTATAATAATTCTTCGACATTTAGAACGTACTGTTCATCAGAAAAAAGTAAAACCTTCTGAACTTTGCTTCTGCCGATGAAACACACAAATTGAGGTAGGACTGCTGGAATATTCGAATAGCAATCCGCTGTTCCAAAGCGACACACCGCTCCTGCTGAATCGATCTAATTTTTATCCCAACGTTTTTCCGCAGAACTAGCTCGTGGTTATGTGATAACCGAGCAAGAGCAAGACATGGAGCGAAGCGGCTAAATTGCCATTTAACGTAATCAATACACGCGGCCGACTAGTCGATCTCACAGGAATCGCGCGTCCATATCGATTGCTCGCGGCCACGGCGCGGCGCCCGTTCGTCTCGAATAGAATCGAATCACGAGCGCTCCTTCGCGCAACTAATGAAATCCCGGTGATTAAACGCGGCACCGATTCCGCTTGCTTACTCCGGTCAGAACTTCCTGAACCGAAAGTTCCCTCGATGGAAGCGATATCCTTCGTTGGAACGAGACCTAGCCGTGTATACATGTTCCCCTCGACACCGTCGTAATTACCGCTTAAAACAAAATTGCCGGCCGTTTTTCGAACCGGGTCGGGATAAATTGAAAAACTTTTTCGAAATGAATAATCTTCGGTCTTGCAGCTGCTTGATTTTCGCAACTTCTTCCCGTAGACAATTTCCACGGGTGGATCGAGATTTGAGAATGTCGCAAGCGTCCAGTGGATCGCTATACTAGCGAATATACAGGATGTTTCGATGAAAGTGGTTGGAAATTTAAGGGATTTAAAATCAAGAATAAAAAATTGCGTTCGAGGTTTTGTTTCTTAGTTGTTGGTATTCGAAGATTGGGAAAACTTGCCTGTGTAAGAGATGTACGCCAGCTTAAGCTATATTATGGGGCACATTGATATTTAAACTTAATGAAACATGACCGATAGCTGATATGAATCGGTAAATGTAGAAAACTTGCAAGTTCAATGTTCAGTCTACGATATAAAAAAAAATGACACATAAACATGATTTTCATCATCAAGTTTCGAGATATCAAGTTTCGAGGTTCGAGGACGAAATAATTATTAATTGATTTGCAGAAGTGCTTCTGTCATTCAGTGGTTCAGATATTAAATAATAATGCAAGCAATTGGCTGATAATCCGTGAAGAGGTAATATGTTAGGTTAATTGGGATGGATTGTGTTTTTAGGAGCATACGCATTCATGTTATTTAAACAATGCGAACAACGTTATGGTTGGCAAAGGATTTGTTATGGGATCGATAACGGTTTCCCACCATTGTCGCGATATCGTGTCCATGATAAACGTTGTAACTTTGAATCATTACCTTGTGGAAATATGGTACCATACAGAGTGAAGAATTTATCGGTTCTATACTTAAAAAATTGTGTTTTAATTTCGTTTCGTTTAATTTCATTAAATCTTTTAATATCGCTGCGACTACACGTACATGTAATACATTATATATTTTATTGATAATTAAAATACCAAAATATATACAAATAGGAAATCGTTGGCAACAAAAATGGCATATCCGATTTTTATAAAGTTATAAAACGTTTGCTTTAAACGAGCAAAATGAGGCAAGTCCTTTAAATGGAAAATTCCATCGGTGAAACAATTATTAGTCGCCCTTTTCAGAAGCGAGAAAATTTCCCGCCGATATGGCAAACGTTTCCTGACCATCGTGCGAGTTATTACGAACACCGTGCAGTCAAGCTTTGTACAAAACGACATAACAAAGTGGCGTACATCGACCGATCATCCGTTAACTCTCGCTACTTTTCAATAATTTATCGAAGTCGTTAGGTTACTTTTAATCTTCTGCTTGCGTTTACAAATTGAACCAACTTAAAAGCGCCGGCTGTTTCATTTTGCGAATATAATAAGGCATTTTGAAAGAGAAAATTGCATAATCGTTCATTCAAATTGTTAGAGTGGAAAAAATTAAGTCAAATTTTCGTCGAAAGGTATTGTTCAAAACTGGTATATGGTTTTCAATTTCCTGTTTCTTTTTGATAAGTATAAATTTCTTTGATTATTTTTTTTTTTTTTTTGAGACCCCTTTTTCGTTACGTTGAGGTTTTAATTAATTCTTCCTCCTATTCAATTTTTGAAAAGGTCATTCATATGCAATGGAACAATTTTGAATTTAATTTTCTTTTTTGCTGGACAATTCAGCATAGAAATTCTAGATACTTCGATTTCTATTGGGGGAACAAAATACAGATTATTTTTTAATTTTTTAAATGTTTAAATAAGATTTATTATTCGTTGATCTGAGAACTAATTTTCTTTCTTTAATCCGAGAGCTAATCTTTCAGGTTCTATCTCATGGTTTGAAATATTACCTAGTTGAACGATAAAACTATAAATTTGTTATTCTGAATAAAATTGGGTCTAATTTTAGTACATTATGTTTTTTACACAAAGATTAGTTGAAATGTATTTTTGTTATCAGTAAACAACAGAGAAAAGAAGGCTTTTTGTATTTCTTTGGAAATATTTAAAGTTTTGAAAATTACACTTGTGGATGGATTTAAAAACACGATGTTCCTCGATGCTAACGGAAAAGAAAAAACGGAGAAGTAGGAAACAATGGGTAAAAACTTTGTCGAATTATCTCTGAAAACACTCCTACGATTGCGCCAATTCGAAGCAACTAAAGCGCCGCCTAACAAAAGCCTAGCGACAATAGAGGCCTCTCGTTAAGCGTCGTTTAAGTGGCTCGTAATGCGAGTGTCGGCGCACCCTCGCGAACAGAAAAAGAAAAACAACCTTTTCGCTTTTATTCCTGTTTGGAGTCGTGAACTTCGAACGCTCGATCATCTTCCAGACCTTTCATTTTTTATTGAGTGCTTCGACGTTTAATTATTGCAATTGTCATATACAAATTGAGAAGTTTCTTAGATTCTTAGATAATACAAATATTTATCAAATAATTTAAGTCGATACGTAAATCGATTCATAATTTATATTATTCTCAATCGTACATAGACGAAACATTGATTACCTTCTGAAAACTGTAAGAAGTCATTTAATATTTTCCTAATACGTTAATCCTGCAATCCTCGAATTTTGATATTTTAATTTCACCTTTATTTAGTAAACGTATAAGTAAACAATAAGCATTTGGATTATTTTAAGAAGATATTTAATATAAAATTGAAACAAAAAATCATTTATACCATTAACAATTTTTTTTCGAATAGTAATAGTAAGGAAAGGATCGGTTAATGGCATTTATATTCTTCATTTCTTGGTTTCGATCATCAGATTGAAACTTTTGCAGTAAATGTCTTTCAACGGTCTTCGACATTTTTTTTTTTAAATTCTAATTTAAAAAATATAAAAAATTCTAATTTATATTCAATTCTTATTTATCCCACATCCTTCGTTCCAATATTCCAAACATGCTCATACGTGACATCTAAATTCCAGCTGAAAATTTCCATATTAATAAAATCCATTTCCCGGTATCTCTCTCTCTTAGCATATCCGGATGTTCTGTGAGATGAACACAGAGTAAAAAGAAAAAAATAGCGAAAGGTAAACGAAATATGTATGTCGAGCATTGAACAGGAGAGGAACATTGTTGACAGTGACGTGGCGACAATGGAAATTATGGGCATGAAAAGCCATGTCGCTGTCCCGCAAAGAGCACCTTCGCGCCTTTCGTCTTTAAATTCTTCGCGGTGTGCTCGACCGGTGGAGCACGGATAGGCGCGATGGTCTTTTTGAGCCGCGTACAAAAGCTCTCGACTCTCGACTCTCGAGTCTACCTTGCAGTCCCGTGTCTCTGTGTGCGTCTCCGCCACCCTTTATCTTCTTTCATACCAAGCTGCTGAACAAAGCTCGTTCCTCGTGTGTCCCGTGCGTTCGTCACGCGCATCAAATAAAAATCTGCAGTCTCATCCGATATGGATCAATCCCGCTTCGATCGTCATACCGACTTTCTCTTTTTGAAGATTCTCAAAAGTTATAAGAGAGACGAGTAGAAAGCATATTCTTTCGTAGGATTCTATCTTGTCAGTGAGACGTGGAAATTAAATTTCGCGCGTAATTTATGGAGGACGATTTGATGGAGTTTTAACCCTTTAATACGTTGATAGTAACGTGAATTTTATAGATATATTTTATCCTGCGACTTGTCATAGATTGACATATATTAATTGAAATAAATAATTTAATAAATTGATTTAATTTCGTATTCACAGAAATGCTATTTCATTAATACAACAATTCCAATAAATTTCAATAAAAAGTCAATAAAAATCAATGAAAACATTGTATGTTATGAAGTTTAGAATTTCACGTCAAACAGAGTAACTTTCTACAATTTATTTTCGTGATTGGTATTATAATTTTAGGGTTCCATTGCACGAATTTTTATGGCTATCGATTGTATCATTGACATTGATACCATAGTCTTGATGTTCTTATTACTCCAAGATGATTGATACTACAATCTTATAATTCTATGACGCGACTCTTGGATATAGTATTGTTGGTACCACCAATCTTGGTATCCAATTGAACAGGTTTCTACTGTTTTGGGCTAGGTCGTGGCTGGTACCACAGTCTTCGATTGGCTATAAAGGTTTTAACGGCTACCGTGCGGCTCGCGGGTTTTATCTCGGCCTTGGGGAATTGCTCACATGTTCTCCTAATACCCTAGAATGAGTCATGGTCGGCTCTACAACTTCGAACTGAGTTATAGACTGTCTGTATATCCAGACGTATTTCGATAAAATCGTATTAGTTACATTAGTATATTTACTAGTGTTGGCCATACTTTCTGTTTCAAATAAATTCTCTGTCACATAAGCGGTGTATAGGTACTATATAATTCTCAAAAGTTTTGAGAACTTTGTGCAAAAGTACACACAGTTTGCCGAAATGTTGGGTTTCCAAGTACTAATTGGATAAATTGGTGCAAATTCAGTAATATATTCCAACTTTGATATCTTCTATTGCTCTACTATAGGTGAAGCATAATTTCGAGTTATCACATAGTAGAAATTTGATTTCCTAGAGATTTGTACCATCGTACGATCAGCAATTCAAATTCTTTGAAAGCTACATACTAGTATATATATATATATATATTAGACTTGGTGGTGAAAGATGAAAACTTCTATAGCTTTACAGTGGTTAAAATCGAGCAGTATATTTCAAGCTTGATAAGATTTATTATAAAACATAATTTTTAAACATCACACAGTACATATATCTGATTTTCTAAAGATTCGTGTTACATGATGAGCATTTCAAATTTTCATGCTTTGACATTTGAACGTTTGCATACCCTAAACTTAGTACTGAAGGTTTAAAACTTCTAGTAATTGATTATGATGTCTACACACGCGTCTTAACAAAACTAATATAGCCTACTTTCAAGGTAGTTACTAAAACTCTGTCATTTGAGCAGACGCTTGTAACTGTGCTAACGAGCTATAACGCGGCAGTGATGTAGCAATTAGCGTGAAATAGATGGATCTTGTGGAAACGACGAAAGAAACTGCCGTAGTAAAAACAGCGAGCGGTTCAGGAGTGGTACTACGCCAGAATAAAATTCAAAACGATCTTACTACTTAATTAAAGACAGTGAAAAACGATCGCGTTTTACGTCAAATTTATGACTATTAATGCGTTGAAAAGAAAAATCCAGATGAATTTTTATGTACATTTGGAATCATTAGACCAGATGGTTTATAAACCTTATTCGTGATTCTGTTTTTATACATTCACTGTCTCGCTCCACCATTTGGTCATTGTATCTCTTTTCTAAAGAGTGCCCATTTTCTATCCTTTGTTTCACGTTGGTAAAGGAAGAAAATGACTTCCTGTAACAGAGAGGGGTAATTTTACGAGATTTCACAGTTAGGGTAATGAGCTTTTTTCATTCTGTAGCGGTTAGAATTAACTTGGAGAAAAATATTTTCCATTGAGTAAGGAAAGATTTACGTTCCAATAATCTTTTCACTGATAATCTTGGTTTTCATAGAATAAGATAAATATAAAGATAGGAAAACCACTTAATGATACTAGAGCTCGTATTACATACATAATTATTAAATTGTAACATATATTCAATTTTGGTGTATCAATTTTTTAAATCTGTTGTTTTCAATAATACTCACTTTGAAACTGCATAATTTTAACCCTGCTGTGGTTTTCGAATTTTTATGTCACAATCTTAGTCTTCTTTCAACAAGCAAAGAGATTTTCACGTATTTTATATTTCTATGTTTTATTCAAACTTAACTTTGTTACTAATGAAAAAACATAGTTCAGTTTAAAGCGATTCAAAGAACACCGCAGGTCTAAAACAGAGGATTTTCTTTCTTTTAAGAATATTACATTTTTTTATTTAAATCCAAATTATCGAAGGGCAACAGTACATCGAGGACGAAAAATAAGTCACATTTCCCGTCTTTCATAGATTCAAGATACAAGCCTTCAAATATTCAATTATTCAAGTATTTAAGATTATGACAAAATCATATGTTTAATCTGAAAACTAGTCGTGATGTAGAAAGTTAAATATCCACAAAATATTTTGAAATTTATCAGACGACTCCTTTCTTCAGCCATTTTTCATGTTAAAATATTTTAGTGGCATCCAAGTAACATCGAAGTCAGAAGATTTACAAAGTGGGATCTATCATACTTTTCCCACGTG
Source organism: Bombus vosnesenskii (assembly GCF_011952255.1). Classification (NCBI taxonomy): domain Eukaryota; kingdom Metazoa; phylum Arthropoda; class Insecta; order Hymenoptera; family Apidae; genus Bombus; species Bombus vosnesenskii. The sequence continues at coordinate 44,140 of NW_022883056.1, forward strand.
GCTGTGTAAAAGCTGAAAAACGTCGAATGGAGTAAAATACATAATGATAAGTTCAACTCGATGTAAAACCACAAAAAATACACCAAAATGTTGAACCAAAGCTAGTGCACAATAACTCGACAAAAACATCTACATACCTCTCAAACTTCCTCAAACACCGGAAAACCTCTTCAACTACGCAATTCCCACTGCGTTCCGCTATCCCGCAAACTGCCTCAGGTCTCTGAGTTACCAGCACGCTGAAAATAATTTTCAAAAATATTCCCAGTGCTCCGTGAGAGAGGAAACAGGCGTGTTGAAGCGTACTGGAACCATCGACGATTAACGACGAAAGAATCGCGGGGAAATTGTTGCTCGAGAACAAGATCAGGGTGAATAGAAACGAAACGAGACGAGACGGCGCGGCGCGGCGTGCGTCTCGGTTTTAGCTGGAATTTTCTCTCCTTGTTTCACCACGGCTCTCGTTAGCGGCGCAAGATGCACTTTTATTCTACCTTCGGGCGACTTGCCCCTTTGTACAGTCATCCAAGTGGTATTGTACGTGAGTTAAGGAAATTGTTCGACACCAGCGCGGCCGGTGGATGAAACTGGTCGAGTAATCGCGTTTGTGGCTGGATCTCGTTCGTACGCGTATTTTTTCCGAGTCATGGGGATATATTCAAGGGGATGTATAAGAACAACTTCCGCCTTCCTCTCTCTCTCTCTCAGTTTTATCCACGGAGAAATGCCTTGAAGCGTGCTTTATTTTTTTTATTACTCCGACGAGGATCGTTCGAATGCTTCCAGTGAATTTTCACATGCACGTTAAACATTTCGACCCTTGTAGGACACATACACTAACGCTCGAAAATATGAAGGCATTCGCTTATTTTTAATAGAATGAAATTCAGTTATAGGATTATAATTGCGCAAGATTTAGGACTACTTTTTTATTTATTTAAAATATCGTAGAATATTACGACATGATAAAGGATTTATTTTTAGTTTAATATGCAATGAAAAGATTGGCATTTGTAAGAGTCAAATATGAGAGAGCTGGTTCGTTATTCTAAGGAGTTGATTTATTTTTATTCGTTTGATTTCCAAATTATAAATGAAGTACAGATGTTTTGGCAAATTAATAGAGAGATTATCGCAATTAATTTTAGCGGGAATATTATAACCAGTCAATACTTCAACGAACCATATATTTAATTTTAATACACCATTGATAAGGTTTTAATTATGCAATTTAAATTTCATGTGTGTACATTGATTTCATAAGAAGACTGCTTTTGACCAGTAGTTCCTCGTTAATTCGTATATTCTAATAATGTTCGTGTAATGTTAAAACAGATCGGCTAAAATGTTTCCACATTTATAAGCCATAGCATGTACGTATCCCAGTGAATATTTTTAACCTTTAACTACACAGACATCTTTACTATACATATAGGTTACGTACTTGGTACTTTATTTATTAAATCGTAATGCCATACAAGTTAATTTTTAACAGTTGTATATTTGTTTGTTGAAGGTTTTTATAGTTGAAAATACTGGAGCTTCTAACATTTTTCACTAGATTGAAAATTCAGATTCCTCTGAAAGAGATTTATAAGTAAGAAAAGCTTAATGATGAAGTCTCTCCAGGATAATGATACGCGCGCCATTTCCTAATATTAAATATATTTAACATAAAAAATTTTTTTTAGTATTCCACATAAATTTGTGGTATTTTATTCAAGAATTCTTTTCAAGAAACGAGGAACACAATTTTTATAAAATAGAATTTCTTTTGATAATATTTTTAAATATCTGTTTCCAAGAAAAATTTTGTAAATTTTCCCAGTATGCATACATTTACTTTTGATAAAATTATAAAACTCTCACCTCAAAAAATGGTTCACTCTTGGAATTGATCCTTCTAATATGCCAAAATTGGTAATATTTTAGACGTATCATTCTTCTAGCAATCTCAAAATTTTTTTTTTTACCAATGTACATTTTTACATGCATATTTCTTTTTAAACTTTTGGTCTCGGTTTATTGCATTTTTCGCTTCATATAATTCCTCGTATAATTACCAAAGGTAAAGATCGATATTCTAAACTATGGAGACAATATGTATAGTGGACGCTAAGCTCCATTGTAGTAGGCCATTCTTTCAGCTGTCACGATGAAAGCTCGCTCGATGATTAGCCACTCCACTTAAATCCGTCGATTCGATTGCTCGTTTTGTTTTCCGTCGGTTTATTTGCAATAAAAGGAGCGGGTAGGTTAATCAGATCATCATTACCTATACACACGTGCATGGGGTTGAGCACACGTAGTTACTCGACGTGGGGTGAAGCATCGAATGAACTTATTGCCCATTGAACCATACTGCGCCACCATACTCACTGTAACCTGTGTAGACAGGCGAAGCTCCATTGCACAAACAGAGAGGAGCTACGGTGTAACACATACCACGTTTCTGTGAAAACCAGTTAGTTTCAGAGAAGCATTTATTCATGATTTTTTAGCGTAATTTTTATGGCAACAACTTCGTAGTGGAAATGCGAAAGGATATCGCGATGTTAATTGGTGATTCGAAATATTTTTCTGAAATTTTATTTCACGGGTAGTTTTATTTAAAAAAGAAAAAGTTTTCGATTTTGGATTTCCGCAGTTTTGTAATTTAAAGTCAAATGTGAAAATTGGGTTCCACTATTTTGTTTTAATTCATCTCAGAGATAACGTTTTCAGTAACTTGATTCATTGTAGAGAATTTATTTTAGCAATTCTAGATTACGATTTTTTCTGCTTTTTCTATTCGTTAAAAGATAAAGTTTTGATTTTTGAGTTATGTAATTCCTTAATCTAAGCCCAAGTTTAAGCATATTTTTATTTTTACTTGAATTTACCCCGGACGAAACTTTATTGTTAAATAGATTTGGGGCCTTTGGTTAGGTTTAGTTCTGAATTCTAACTTGACGTAGGTTTAACTAACTCTAATACGATTTAATTAAGATACTGATGCAAGTCCAAAATGTGGCTAATTTATAGTTCCTGTAGTTTAATTAATTCTACATTTTCAACATTGCTATAAACGATGTTTGATCAAATTTGAAGGGTACGAAAGATATGGAGAAATTGAATGTAGACTTAATCGAGACTCAACATGTATTGAAATTAGAACGACTTGGATCTAATTTGAACTTAACGAGCATTATGATCTAGACCTATCACAGTTCTACCTTGGTCTTGACCTAGACCTCGCATGGACCTAGACCAGCGTACATCTGACACAGATATAACCCAAACTTAACATGAATCTAATTTGCGTTCGTTAAAGTAAGACTTTAATACATAACAATATTTTAAAATTTTAAGTTTAGTTCCTGCGTGGAAATGAAGATACGTTGTTTCTAGATTCTGGAGATATTTAGATTATTCTTTATTTCCTGCAATTTACCAATTTGACAATTTTAACTGATGGAATTGATTTCATAAAATGAAATAATTTTTATACAATATACTTTATGAAGATTCCAATGAAATCGTATATTACAACAAAGTTTCATTCACAAAGTGGATACGTGAATCGAGACGATTCGTTAGATTTTTATCGAGTGTCAAAGATCGGCGTATTTCGTATCACTGAACAACTCGTTTCATTAGCTTCTAAGTGAGCGGAAACTGGGCTTTGTAACCTACGCGTAAAGAATGTGATGCAGGTCTAGATTAAGACTTTTTTCAATAGAATTTTTAAAATACTAAAATATTTCCAACATTAGGAATAATTTAACAACACAGATTTAAAAAAACCAGTATTTTTCCAATTTTTCTTATTATGTTAAAAAATATTACACATTTACGATAACGTCTAATATTAAAAATCTAGACAAACTAATATTTATACACTGATATTTCTTGTGTTATCCTTTGAAAATTAAAATCGCCACTATTCAATTTTTTTCCTTTTATAATTATCCAAATCGAATCAATAACAAAATTAGTAACAATTTGTTCTCCATTTTGTAAATAGCAGAAAAGTAAAGAAATCCAAATTTTTCTAAAATTGTAATAAATATCAAAGATTAAAGATTTCAAAAAATTCATAAGTGTATAAAAGTTAAATCTTCGCTAAATAATTTCAACTAAATTTCGAAATCACCGAGAATTTACGAGCCTTAAAAACATCAATGTTCGTTAAATGGTTTCTATCGAATCTTCGCTGAATAATATTTTTTCAAAGTTTGTCCATTCATTACATATATGTCACATTTATACTAGAGTTATGTCAATAATACTAAGTCATATATCGTACGATTGTAACATGAAAAAGACACAGAATCAATAGGTTCGATGCATGGTGTACGCATAGAAAGGCGCGTTACGTTTCACATCTCGTTCACATCACGATAGAATCAAACAGATAGTTTGCGATATTTTGACGCCAACTGTGTGCATTTAATCGGCCAAGCCATTTCACTGAATTCCTCGGAACTATCGCGATAACTCAATCGTCCGGATATCGTGGCAATCTACGAGAAACGTGGACGTTCCTGAACCAGATGGCCGATACGATATTCATTTTCTGATAAATATTTCGTATCGTCTTGTTCATCGACTAAACGAGTGACTGAGAAATTAACTGGAACAAATGGTGTGGAACGGATGAGACTAATGTCGTGGAACTGAAATTTCTCGGCTCTCTTTAATCTTTCGGATCTTCTATTCGTTTTATAAATTTTCAAATTAAAATTTGTCTCACTGCTATTTCGACACATATGTTTCTTAACATTTTTCTTGTGTATTAATATCTTTCCATTCTTCGTCTGTTAACATTTTTCCATTTATATCTTCCGAGATGAATTTCTTGCTACTCGTTGGACTTTTCTCGATTCAACTAGTAATTTATTTCTTCCTACAAGATAGATTCTGCAATAATACTGATAAATGGTATCTACTTGTATCCTGCATTAATAAAAATCTTGTAGTGTTATTATTATTACATTTAACTCTAATTTAAGCACAGTTCAAAAATTCACTAAATTCTTCGTCAAAGCATCCTTTCTCAGGTTTCGTGGATTGTGAAGACCGATGCGATTGTCAGATCCGGATGTCCATTGCGATCATCGTACGATAGAGATCGTCGCGACGTAGCACGGTGCCGCGTCGAGTGGAGGTCGATTGTGCTCGAGGCCAAAGGCGGTCTCGGCATATTTATATTTCAAAATTTTCATTGTGAATCGGTTTCTGGGCCACGGGAGATACAAACGGGGGCGGTGGCGGCGGCAGCCGACGTGTTCAGTCCGCCACTCTATTGAAAACCGGCCATGGACGGCCGTGAGTAGTACTGTCGTTCGATAAACGGCGTCTTTCCCGGAGCTTTCGGTTCAAAGATAAGAATCTCGGATTCGAGGTCAGCCAAGCAGTCCTCGAGGCCTCCTTTGGCCATCGGCAAATTTCGAAAGGGCGCTCGACCTCGTACGAGGTGGCAACCGGGCTGCAGAGAACGGTGGGGGATAGTTACCACCCTGTGTAGGTGTGTACACTTATCCTACACCTATGTGTATGTGTGTATACGTTACACTAATATGTCTCTGTGAACGAGACTGGCGCACGATCGAGATGAATCGGTGTACCGGCGACGTTCCGGTTATGGCGACAAAGGACAATATCTAATATCCGAGAAGAAAGGCTGGCTCTATATTATAAAGTAGGGTTTTTTATTTCTTTCCTCTCTCTTTTTCTTTTTTTTATCTAGTATGGTCACATCGAGACCCCGGTTTTTCATGTACCAAGAGCAACTGAAAGGAAAGCACAGAGGCAGGTGCTCGATACAGGTTGCAGAAGGTCAAGCGCCCTCCGAGCCAAACAATGAAGAAGCTCTTCTACTCTCCTGGACTTGCACACTCTGTGTCCGGTCTCAATGTGCACTCTGAATTATTTCTTCGGGCATCTGGGATGCACTCCTGGCTCCGGGAATTTATTGGATAGCGATTGTATGATGTGTATTGTCTCTGGTTTAATGGAAGTCGAGGGGTTCGAGGGGATGTTATGGCGGATGCTGCGAATTATCTTGGGCATGGGAGACAATTTCTGTTGGGATATTTATTTTGATGTATTTCTTCGGTATTACTGTGTGTTTCTCCCGTTCATTTTTTACAGTGGTATTGCGTTATTGGGAAAAATTGTTTATCGATTTGAGGATTAATGTTGGGCTTGGATAAAATGGGATATAAATATCCTGCCTTCTGATGAAATATACGATATGTGATAGTATAAAGGTAAATATTATATCGTGGTATATGCAAAGAGAAAATAAATGATAGTAATTAATATAAAAGTAATCAGTCAGGGCGAAAGTATCTGTATAAATGTAAAAGATAAGTAATAGTTGGTAAGGAATTTGTTTTACGATATTGAATCAGGACGCTTTTGCTAATATCATAATATGCAGTACTTATTCCAAACTTACTTCCGTCACACTCTTAAAATTCTCGCTCCATCTCTGTAAATCAATCGCTCGACATTCGCAACTTTATTATTTTGTTCCAAATATTTTTCACTCGCTTCCAGATTCCTATCATTTTTACGTCATTCGTACAAAACTACAGATAAACCAACCAATCTCAAGTTTCTTCCGCGTGTAAACAAAAAATCGACAGACCACCGAAGTACATCTGTCACAGTTGCTTCAACCAGTACAGCGAACAGAATTCTTGAATCGTGATGTTTTTCGTAGGGTAGAAAAATCCAGCGCAGAAACCACCCCCCTTAGAGCTGGATTCGGTTGACAAATAAATCAACGAGCTTCGTATCAAGCCCCAATTTCAAATACACTCCAGATTCGTCCGGCGAACTCTATTTTCACGACAGGGGGTGAGTCGACGTCGCGCTTCGGAAACGGGGCTGAAAACATTCCGCTGGCAAGATACAGCCCCCATTCGGGCCCATGGTCGATATTAAGCCAGCCCGAAACTGTTCACGTCGCTGAAACACATGGACAATACATGGACAATGTCCAGACAGGATGGATTGTATACTGCCACTCAAAAGTGTGGGGACTAACTTGCTTATTTTTCTTAGAATACAAATTTGACTACAAAATTATATATAGAAAGACTGAGAATGGTTTCATCTTTTATTTGAGTTGTCGTCGAATATACTGATACGATAAAATGTAATTTTAAACGTTAACCTTGCTATAGAAAATTTGATACTGTAAGTGTCAAAGATTATAGAACAGCTTTGTTAGTCAAACAGTTTATTATTTACGAATTGATCAGGAAATTATACTTAGTTCTGATAAAAATATTAAAAATCGGTTAACATTTTGAAGAGATACTGAAGTGGTTTTTGGAATGTGGGTATACTTACATACTAGTAATTATTAAACATACGACTGCGTAATAGAATACTAGATGAGCATGTGAAATCAAGAAAATACTAACGAATTATTTAGTAGGACATTGGTAAGATTTTAGTAAAACCTCTATAAAAAAAATGCAAAAACTTTCTGTTCAATTCAATACTATAACATACGTTTTATTACATGTTTTTTAATCACCTATGATATTTCATTCCGAATTTTATATTTAGTGAAGGATCATATATCATTTAATCTCTTTTTCTATTGTATTTTTATTGCGTAAAATACGAGAAATATTTTTATTGATTTTTTCATATTCTGATAAACACTCTTGTCTGCTATTAAAACATGAATTTTATTGAAGTGTATTGAATTTTAAAATACTTGTTTAGAAACAGTACAAATTTATACGCCATTTAAAACATTGAAAAAATTGATTTAAGAATTGTGAAAGAACTACGTATTTTGAAATGTTAATAAGGGATTCTTGCACTATAGCTTACAGTCTTGCAAGAAGATAGTAGTATCAGCATGTGAGAATTTTCCACAAAGAAAGGAGTTCGAATGGCACGCTTTTTCACTTAGAATAGATTGTTTGGTCTCGCGTTATAGTAATTCTTCTACTCTGTCAATACTTAAAAGGGTAAGTGAATAATACGTAGCAGATTAGAATTATATTTGGAAGTTTGTACAAGAAATCAACACATGTTAAAATAACTATTACATAACTTGTGAAAATGGTCGTGGAATTATGGAAAAAATATATTAAAAATTCAAAATATCGTAAAATTTGCAGGCGAACTATTGACAAAAAAATGTGCGTCACCGTCGAATCATATTTAGAAATTTTGATGAATAGCTAAAATGTTGGAATAAATATTAAATTTATCATAACAGACGAACAACAGGAGGATCAGCGACGGAGCTTCTTGTCCAGCAATGTTTCCGCGAAAGGAACGTTCATAAATTACTTTTTCTAACGATAAACTACTTAAAAAAGAAAGGGAAAAACTGGTTTGGCTAGTTCGTTTTTCTGGGTCGAATGGCGTTTTACACGAAGGCAAATGTTTCGCGACATCCTGTTATAATTTTCAGCCTCTGATAAGCTTAAAACAGTGGCGCGCATCGTCGGCCTTATGAATCCTCTCAAACTTTCTTCTACATATAAGGTGATTCTATTCAATCTGTAAATGGATACATTTTAGATAATTAAAGTGTGTTACATGAACTACATAAGTTTCGCAAGTTCATTAAAGTTTCAAACAAAGGCAAATGGCGATTTGTACCCTTCACATCTCTTACCACGTATTTTTCATGAAAATTTGATCAAAATTCAAATAGATTTTAAGGGAAATTAAACAGATTGTATGAATTATTTCGGTATGTTTGTGTAGATCCCTTTTTATTTATAACCTAAATATATTTTTAATCTCTTCGTAAAGATCGCGAAACAATGCAGAAAGTAATGAGAGTATGTTATACAAACCATACAGGTATTAGTTATGTTATAAATTTACCAAGTTGTAGAAAACATTTCAATTTTTCAATTGTAAAAAAAGATTAAACTACACATATTTTTACTCAAAGAAATGATTATTAGACTGCGGATATTTAGACAAATTCTGCGAATTCTCAGAAACTGCTGCAAAATCCATCTTGTCAAAGACAACCAAGTGTCCGGATACTTCTAAGTAGCAGCATAATTATGTCGTCTACGTGTTTCATTCGCCGTTTGAACATTCTTTTAGCCTAAAATGAGGTCGAGTCTTGCTTCGAAAACGATACGTTTAGTACTACCTTCGCACGACTGCAGGAATTTGATACTGTGAAAACGACGCATGTAGAATCTAGTAAAAGATCGCTTCTTTACTGCAGTGTAAGATTATGCGCCAATACTTTTTACAACTACCGTAAAATACATCATGTGAAAAATGAGCAAGTGTCCGGATACTTTAAAACGATAGTGTATGTCTTCTATATGTATGTTTCATTCTCCATACGATATTCTTTCTCAACCCAGGCCCTAGACCGAGCTCAAGTGCCTAATTCGTTTGCTCCTTCGTCCACCGATCCGGTAGCGTACATGCTCGTCACAATGCAAATCTCCGCTCGTCTAATAAATTATTTAAGCGTCTGCGCCTCTCTTTCTCGCGTTCGCGTTCCTTATGATGCATGGCCTCGTACGCACGAATCTCTCCTTGGGAATCCACGGTGTCTGCGGTTCATACTTCGTTCGTCGAACCGTATAGTCCCTTGACATCTCCTTGGAGAGATGCTCTTGAGAAATTTCTAGCCTGTGACGAATTTCTATGGAAATCCTCCTCATCCAAGACTTTCTGCGGCAAATGGTTCGTTGAACATTACGATTTTCTGGCAAGAAACTGTTGAGAAATGACGAACGCGCGGACACACGTCGACACTTTGTTTTTCTTCATTTTCTTTTGTGTTTTATGCGAAGTGGGTTTTTCTTCAAGGAAGATGAGGAGGTTTACGTTTTGTTGCCATCGTTTTGATTGGCAAATTTATCACGGACGCGTCCACGGAGCACTTTGATTTTATTGATTTTCAGTTTGTAAAGAGTTGCCTTTGGGGTTTCTTCCAGATTCGTTCTGGAACGGTCACAATGAAACAGCATGTGCGCCAAACGAATCGATAACTCGCGCCACGATCGAGTGACACGTGTTTTTCCAGAAATTGTAGCTTCTATAAGGATCGAGCTTTTCTCACGTGTTTTCTTAAGCTTTTTGCTACTGCAGTTCCGTTTAAATTGCAGCCTTAAACGCTTGTGTTGTGTGTAATATGATATACGTTGAACCGTATGGTTACGTAACAAATTCTGCTACACTAGTGGAAGTATTTATTGCGTTACATGCAATATTATTGATGATGCAATTTATTTTTGCCGAGGTAGTAAGCTATACTTTGTTAGAACCATATATTTTAATCAATTTTGAAGAGATATAGAACCATGTTCTAATGTATAAATGTAACGATGTTTATTAAAAAAATTATTCGAAATGTGTAATCTTATACCACACCATGAATGCTAACATTTTTCAAATATTATGTTGTATCGTTATACAGTTAAATAGTAAATTAATATTTATTTACAAGCAAGAAGGGTACAGTAAAATACCACTACAATCAATAAATAATGATTTTAGTATATTGGAATACTTTCTACGTTTAATTATAAATTTATACTTTCTACATAAATGTGAAAAATATTAATTTTTAAAGAAACTTTTTCGTACTACGCTTTATGGTTAACTTGCTAGAATTTTGCTTTGTTCCTCGATTATTATTTATATACTATTCGTACTAATAGTAAAAGGACGATAAATGTTTAAAAGCATTTAATATTAAAAAAGAATATTCAGTACCCAAGTAAGGCAGTAAATATTTAAAAATAGTAAATATCTACATATTAAACAAATTATAAAATATTATAAAGGAATGCGATAATATGAATAGTTTTCATAGTATCGTTTTAAAGCTCACGATACTGTTTCTGAAAGAAAAAAGTTGTAATACTTCAACGCACGATATCGCATGATCTATCCAATCTTTCGCTTTATTTACAAGAGAGTTTCGATTAAGCGGTTTAGTCGGCATGAAAAAAAGACACGCGATAAACCAAAACACAAAGATAAATTAAAGAGAAGATATTAAACCTTCCTTTTGTTTCCCAAAATGAAGTTTTTCATTTGCTTCCACCATTCGCATTGCAATGTCTCTGCTATGGTAATTTTTATTCTCGAAGAACCAGAAGGTTTTGCTTTTTTAACAAAAAATTGTCACTAGTCGACGACGTTATTATTATTGAAATTGCATAAAAACACAGGAAATTGTTAATTGATCCTCGTCATCGTAAATCATATTTGTGGTTCTTCCAACCTGGAGACAAATTTAGGAAAAATTCTATTAGGTCTAGGACAAGATTCTGTGTTTTTCATTTTATGTCTTATATGCTTTCTTAAAAGAAAACATGCCTTTGTTATTGAAATATTTTCTATCAGTAGATTGATAAGACAGATTGATAGAGTAAAATGTATAAAATATTCAAAGTATTCGTTATATTTAGCGAATGAAATAAATTTCTATTTAGATACCATTCCTTTAGTTACATTTATAAAGATGTGAATTTACATTAATATCTACAGTCTACAGTCTATCTCTGACATATTTACTGTTGATCTTAGTGATTTTCTTTCCATTTTTTAAATAACAAACACATTGTCTCTTACATTATATAATGAATATCGTTTCTCACTGTAATATTGCTTTAGTTATTTAAAAATCATGAACCATTTCATAAGTATTTCTATTTATATATTATTGATTACTTATTATTTGTTTAGAAAGCTTTAGTTTCTCTTTCAAAGCACAACACGTAGGAACGGCGTACTTTCAGATCATTTCTCTTTGTCAATATAAATTGGATCATACTAAAACAGTAAAAACACAAAGATATTAAACCTTCCTTTTGTTTCCCAAAATGAAGTTTTTCATTTGCTTCCACCATTCGCATTGCAATGTCTCTGCTATGGTAATTCTTCTACAAGATTGAAATCAACGAATTTATACTATGGCAAAATCATATCAATTTGCATTATAAATTTTTTTATTTTGATAAAAAATTCTAAAACATATCGTTGTGCTAAAATATATTAGCTTTAATATACAGTCTTGTTAGAATAAAAATTAAAAGGAATTTTATTTTACTATAAGATGTTCGTTTTAGGATATGTTATATTTATCGATCTGAACTAATCGATTTATTATGTAACAAACGTAATAAAAATGAAATTTTGGCCCCATGAACACGACATAAAGATATTCCTTCATACTGTAATTAATCTATAGAAATCGTTGACTCACGCGCTAATTATATTCCCTTAATAAATTAAGTTTCTCATTGCTCTTTAAAAGTTCGACGAATTTAACGTATGAAGAACCACCAATTCATACCTTCATAAATAAATGTGCAGATTTAAACGAATGACGAAATGAATTATAAAACGAAAAATACAGAATCCTTTTCTACGGTAGAATCGCTAAGTTGCAAAAATCTGTATGTTTACGTGGAACGTGACGAATTAATTCTGAACTTTTCTTTCCCTTTTATACAGTTGCCATGGAATTGAGAACCGACATGCCGCGAAACACGAAAAGCGTCCGTCACAGAAGCTCGAAACCTCCTGGCCATTTTCCTTGTAAGTCCAAACAAAGTTTCTTTGAAAAGTTGCTTGCTCGATCGGCTATTCAATCAAGTAGCTCGTCATTCTAAGGCTTTTCGGCTTCATTACCGAAAGAAATTATTAAATAGAAAGGAATACTATGAAATATGTAGGTCACTTCCAAATGAGAAACCTTGGTGGGTCACACATGAGGAATGTGAAAGGTGTGGAAATGTTTCCCTTACGAGAAACTAGGTGTAAAATAAATATTTCATATTAAAATAGTTTAAGTTCTAAGCGGACGAGAGTTAACGCTTCTGTAAGCTTATTTTTTGTTTGACTTTCTATGGGAGGGAAAAAATGTGAATCGCTTTGCTCACTAGCATCGTGAAAATCGCAAGGGCGAAGAGAACTTTGAATAATAAGTTCCCTAGTTATTTATATCATATTTATCATATCATATCATATCATATTTATTGACAATCAATATCACAATGTAATATTCCGATCTTTAAATCTTTAGATCTAAGATTTAATATTGCAACATTTAACAACTTAACATTCTAACGATCAACACTGTTATTTCCTTAAAGAAATTCCTTCTAAACGTTTACGAAACACAACGAAATTCGGATGTTCTCGCACAGTACAACAAATTTAACAATGTAATGTCCCAACATTTAACAATCCGACGCTCTAACGATTACCAACATCGCTATTTGTTTGAAGAAATTCTTCGCGAAAGGAAGGAATTCTTTACGAAGAACAACGAAATTCTTCAACGAGACGTTCTTACACGGTACAACGAAGATTCTTGAAAAAATCCGAAGAATCTAATATCTTTAAATTATCCTAACGTTCAAGCACGCACGCTTCTATTCCTTCGAAGGAACTCTTCACAGATGTTTGTCACAAGGGAATAGAATTCGAACGTTTTTACACAGTGTACCAATCCTTTAGAGAGAATTCTCTACTGTTATTTCTATTCTAGCATGTCCAACGTAAACATACTAACACTTCAATACCTATCTCTTTACGCGTCACCAATAATTACCAATAATTACCAATTTCCCTTAAATTCCGGAATCCAGGAATCGTCCATCAGTCACGTGCTAATTGTATTCCCCTAACGAATTCAATCTCCCATTGCCGTTTAAAAATTCGACGAATCGAACATTCGAATAACCAGCAATTCATACCCCTGTGGAAAGAATCTCTTATTCTTTGAATCGAAGGAAAAACAATGAAATTTCGAGCGACACGCGTCTTCGTTCATTCGATGGGAATTCCTTTCGCATATCTTGCCCCGGCTTGACGCCATTTTTACGGTCAATATTTCCCCGCTAGACTAGATGTCACCCTTTACTTGGCCACCCTCACCCGTTGGAAAGTTGTGCCACCCTCCGTGTGATAGCGCCACTGGCATGTTTCCAATTTCCACGAGGGCTGCCTCTTTGTTCGTCACATTCTATCGGCCGCTTTCTTGCTCCCGTTTCGCCTCGCTAAATTTATTCGTCGCCCGCCACTGCTTCTATCCGTCCGACCTTTTCAACGGTGAAACGTTTGCGAACGTTCCGAGCCTTGATCCACGTTATTCCGCGGAGATTGATGAAAAGTAAAAGTACAGACCGACTAAACCGGGTCACTTTGCTTTACGCGGATAGACATGTTACCATGAGAAACGCGAATCGTTAGCATTGTTACATAATTCTTTGCGATGCATTTTCTTCGAGGATTTTTGAAGCGGCAAGGATATTTGGAATTTTTCCATTTCCGATCGAGTACCGAACTTTTCCTCAAGTTTTACGGCTGCAAAATAGGATTCTTAAACAATTTTTCATGCTTGACTTAGTCATACTAGGAAGACTTTTTGGGCATTAGAACATTTAGGGACGTTAAATGGATAATAAAATGGTTAATATGTTAAATGGATATTAAATGTATAAACTAGTTTGGTGTCTTTAGGATTATTCATTTTTATTTTCAAGATCGAATGTTCCTTATTCTCTGGAAAACAGTTGCTTTTTTAAACTAAAATTAAGGTCAATTTTAAAACAAATACATTTATTGTTTAATTATATGCAACATCTAATGTGAAAAAATCAAATTCAAATATTTTCTCTTTTTGGCATGTTTTGAAGAAATTTTGAAAGAAATTATAATTTGTTAATTGAATAACGAGCGTGACGAGTGCTTTTACGATAAATTTAATATTTCTTGATCTTTTGCTTAAATTTGATTTTGAATTAATTTACGCATGCAATAATAGTTTTTTATTTAAATAGGTAGGCAATCACAGCAAGTACACAATAATTTTGCTGAGTCAGCAACAATTCCTTATAAATTTGTCTATTTTCTTGAATTTTTGGCGTTTGAAGGTTCGAAACTTTTGTTGCCAAAATTTCTTGAATCTAGTACAATCGTGTCAATATTCAAGTTCTTGAAATATGAGGAATATCCGAAATATATGTTGGTCGTAATTGTATTTCAAAGGATGTAATATTTTTCGAATTTTTGGCAAAAACACGAATTACGAAGAGACAAATGAATGAAGAATGACTATGAAAACACTTTCCTGCAAAAATAAAGTAAAGTAAACGTCCAAACGATAACTAGGAGCATAAATCCTCCTCTTTAAATAGAATTATAATATTAGCAATATTAATATTAATTGATCGAATAATATATCGTTAGTTAGATATATATATCTTTAGATTATAGATATATTTTTCCTACTTCATTTCCAATTTGGTTTCAGAACTGTTGACGCAACAACTTAATCTAGTTCATGAGATAAGAATTTATTGCTGAGTGGATGAGCGGTTGCGTTTCAATATATCATTGTTGTGTCATCCAAAATTGCATTCGATTCGCGTAAATATATGCACGTTACGCAAAAGAAGCGCTTACACAGTTGGTGATGTAATACAGATTACTATATCGGTTCCACATTTACGAAAATTAATACTAATAATAGAACTTCGTGGAACTTTAGAGTAGTCGTGGAATACAGAATTATAAATGGGGGAGTTGCAATAAAATCCTTTACCATCGATACTTTGACAAATTTCTCAATTCCGAAGCGTTGTTTCGAACTTTATTACAGTTCCAATATTCCGCTTTGTAACTTTTCAGATTCGAACTCTGCGAACTCCTGTTATCAATTCACCGTTTTAGAAACTCAAATTTCTCCAATTAAGATTTTATTGGTGTCATTAAACCGCGAAAAATTTTAATTTTTACGCTATATCATTCCAAATTTTGTTTTAGATTTTTAAACCTATATTTTACTATTTTCCAAGTGAATAAAAATAACGTTACCTCTATTACGCGCACATACTAAACATCCTAAACTTAAATGAGAGATTTTACATCTTCCTTCTCTTTATTTTCTCTATTTTCTTTTTATGTCGTACTACGTTATCTTCATAATATATAATAATCGTTCCACGTTTAAGAGCTGAAAAACGCTACTAATGTGTTATTATAAATAGAAAATACAGGAGAAATGCATGATAACTTACTTGACTAAAAGGGAGTATTTTAACGTGACATAGATAAAACAGGGAACAACCTGCTAGGTCCAAAAATATAAGCCTTTTAAAAATAGCTGGTAAACCCACGAATTCTCGTAAAACACCAAGGGCGTAACTAATCTTATGACAATCAATATTTTTACAATATTCAAGAGCTTAATAAAAATATATAATCTGTAATTTCTAAATTAAATAAGGAGAAAATTTTGGTAATATCAGATTGACGAATATAAAATGTGACTTATCATTACACTGCGAATAATTATGTATTTCTGAAGAAATTTAAAGATGTGAAAACGTATAGAATGCGTATAATACATTAATACACCAACATATATATATATATATATATATATATATATATATATGTAAAATATTTGAATATTTGTTGTAATATTCGCCGAATGAAGAAATCTCTGTCTAAGTTCCATTTATTTGCTTGTGTTCATAAAAATATGAACTTTCATGAACACTTTTCATAAATATCCGAAGTCTAGAATAGAAGAGAATAGAGAAAAGTTTAGAAGAATATCTATCATGTTCTTTTCCTGTGTTCTTTTCAATTATTATAAATATGATTCTCGAAGCTAACGTTAAAATAACTTTCTATGTGTTGTGGCAACCCTATCTGTTAGAAACGGGTGTCGTATTGTGATTACTTGGCAAAAATAATTCTAATAAAAAGCAAGAATTAACAATTATTTAGAGGTCAATAAGTATTGCTACGAAGCTTTTAAAATGTATATTCTTATAATTATAATTAAAGAAATAAAACGTACATAAAAAGTGTCATCATTCAAATATTATAAGAATATTCTAGTTCAAATACATACACTAACATACCATGTGAATTCTGTACACTTCTACACGTTCAAATTTCTCCCAACAGCATAAACATCCATAGACGACTTGTAAAAGCTCAATTACATAACTAATCTCATAACAATTTCTTCGACGTTCAAGAGGATATCCAATTCCAAACCGAAACAAAACGACAATTTCGATAATACGAGGATGATCTGACAGCGTATTGAGTTTTATAATTATTAACCCCACTTGTCGTGTCTCTCCCCGTCGGTCATTAAATACATTCCAACACGACTTTAATCGAACGAACAAAAAGCCCAAGGATTCACCCCTGGCGGATAAATTTTGATAGTCCTCGAATAATCGTGGGCGTGCTTGACCTTAACACTGATTGGTCGATACCTTAAAATAGCCCTCGTGCCGGGCATCTGATAAGGCGGTTTATTTATAAATCTGACTCAACATATTCGCACGCTTTCGCCCGTACATCGACGATGGAATTTCGTCGTCGTTCCGTCTTCACCGTTTCCTCATTGTCCGCGTAATCGAGTCCCTGGAACCCCGGGGTGCCAGAACATTTTTATTGATTTATCGATTCGTCCATAACCACAAACCGAAACGAGACAGATAGGCAGATAACGAAAAGCGAAATAAAGCCAGAAAGAGGAGCGGCGGGGGAGAGGGGTGGAATGGCGGTTAGAAAACATAACAAACAGGCTGGAAATTGGTATCAGATAAGAAACCGCGATTCTGTTTGTACGTTTCGCGTTAGTTCAACCTTGGATCGGTTGTGCATTTTTCTTGCAAACGCAACCAGCCAACCTGCCCTTGGGAAATTATTGCCTTCGACGATGAATGGCTTCGCGAATGGGACAGGGGTATGTACTGGCTGCGCCTACAATTGCAGCAAGAAAGTCGATGGTTCTTGTTGCCTTTGCGCTTCCATTGTTATTTAAGTCAATGGAGCAGAAAGCCACTTGATGCTAAACAAAAGAAAATTTCTGTACAAACAGACCGGGACCAGATGGAATACTTATCAACGAAGGTTTGGCTCGATGGTCACTCTCGGTTTCGTGAAACAGGCATATAATTATTAGATTGGATTTCTGTCGTTAATGTTGTTTGTAGGAGTAGTCGATATTTAATTTCGACGAGATATATGAGAGATGGGTTTAGTATTCATATTCGTTTATTGGTATTCGAGGTGAAGGTATTATATTTATTCAAGGATTCTATGGTACTTGGAGAAGAATCGGAGGGTTAAAGGAAAGAGTTTACTGGAGTAGGATGTTTAATATTCAAGAATACTGGTGGTATGTAGGAGTGCTTTCTCTTTTGTAGGTTTGATTGATGTAAAGGTAGTAATGTTCAGTGCTTATTTTTTTTTCTTTATTTGAATGAATTTTACAATCAATTGTAATTGAGAATTATAAGTAAACTTTCTGGCGTGGTACTATGTCGTGTTTAAAAAGTATTTATCGTGTGAAGCGCTTATTTGACACAGAAGACTTCCCTTTGTCGAGAAAAATATTTAACGAACGGGTATATTTCGAAAACGTTTAAAGGATGCAATTAAAATTAAAAGAAATATTAGGCCGATTACTCGAAGGAAATTTTACCCAACAGCTATAGATACTAGAATTGTTGCAAATTCAATACCACTTTTTATTTATAGACATTGACTACGGAATTAATCATTTTATTTATTTATTAACAATTCTACTCGTTATAACGACTATGCTGTATTTTATGACATAGCAAATAATGTAAAAGAAGAAAAGGAAATTTAGTGCTGAAGGGTACTCTGTATTCAAGGGTATTGGAAATATATAAATGCTTTCTCTTGTGTAGGATTTGATTGATATCAAAGAATATTTATTGTAAATACTTCATGACATAAGAGAATTTTATTTATTGAAACAGATATAATACATCCTGAAGGAGAATTATATATTGTTTCAATCAAAAGATCATATACCTTCACAGCGTGAATAAATATTTGGTCAAAATATATTAAAGATGGTACATAATATGGGAAATTTCTATTATTTTACGTCTCATACTAAGATCGTTATGAAGCATAGAAAAACAAATTTTATTTACACGCATATTCGCTAGAAAAATTCCAAATCTTATTTATGAATGATACTACCCATCGTAATCTACTTTCTGTAATACAAAAATTCCATTTTGTTACAGAAGAAAGTTCTAGACATTAGTAACGTATCCATCCGAACGTCTTCGATAAATCAAAATTCCCTTCTCCTTAACCCTTTCTCCAAAGAACGTCGTTGCGTGGTAACTCAGCCAAATAAAATCCATCAATCATCCACACAATAAACCAAAATCCCCCGGTGTCTGACAGCGCAACCGTGAAAAACAACGTTATCAAAACCTCGAAACACCCGTAACCGAGTTTCCATAATCTTGTATCTTCATCTCGAATCAAGGACCTCGACCTTCCTTCATCGATGACCGTTACTGCCATCTTTTTCCCCTCGTCCCTACCAATTCCAGGAACATCCAGCTCCGTGGCTGGTGTAAAGAAAGAAAGGGCGCGAGAGAGGAAAATCGAGGCTCGAGGAACGGGAATCGAGTGTGCGCAGTCGCGGGACTGTTCGATGTCGCGGAGCAGTCATCGTGGAGAGCGACGAGTTTCTCGCCGCGTGTACACGTATATATCAGGCGGGAGGAGCGGTCGTCCGGTTGTCCAGGATCGCGATAATCGGGTGAAAGGTAGACGGTGACTTGCAGTGCCAAAGAGAGGCCAAAGTGCGATCGAATCGACGAATAACGATCGCATGACTTAATCTTCGAGGAGACACGTTGTCTCTTCGAGAAAGCTCCGTCCAGTCCATTCGAACGATCCTAATGGCCGCCAGGACTCGATCGAACCACCCACACAGACACGTAAATGTAATCCTTTAATCGTGTGCTATTTAAATATTCGAGACATGAGATGGACGTGAGAGGCTCCTCGAGGATCGAGGCGAAACCTCGCGACAACCGTGAACGAATCTGCTCCGGTTTCGTCGATCATTCGTTGAAAATCGTTGTCTTCGTTGAGAGACCTGGTGCATCGATCGCGAAATACGAGGCAACCGATCGTCGGTGCGGGCAGAACCTTACGAGCTTCCGGGAGCGGCGTGCGGCCTCCTGAAAAACCAGCCCGCTTCCCGATCGATCCCGGAATATGACCTTCGAGTCACGTGTGCCGCGGCGCGACACGCAAGTCACCGATACGAGCGGTTCCGACTCGCGAGGCGGACTGGACATCGATCACGAGGATCGCGCGCCGCGGCGGACTTTTCGACGCTGACGCGCCGGACGCGGGATTTTCCCTTCCGGGACGACACGACACACTGCCACACGGGGGTGAGAAAGAGAGAACCACGGGGATCGATACGAGCAGCGGGAAAGTTGCCGAGAGGAAGGAATCGAGTCGTGGACCGGGTCAAAGAGGAATTGCAAATTCGAACCAAGTTTCACGCTGTTCCGCCGACTAAATCGGAAATTTTTGGTGCACGTCGATTAAGAGGGTGAATCGATGTCGCAGATACGCGCGCAGGAAATACATGAGATATTTGAAGAAGAGGAAGAATTCGAGGAGCTCTGGAAAGTTGACGGGTGATAAATGCTTTTGGATGAGAGCAGGAATTTGTTCTTCTGGCTCGTGATTATGTCACAGATCGGATGAGAAATTTTCGTCGAGTATCGATAAAGAAGGTGATTCGATGTATATGTAGATAATCGTGCGGGGAACGTATGGAATATTTAAGGAACGAGACGAATTATAAACTGGAAAGTTGATGGTGAATGAAACTTGGTTCTGGTTCCTGACTCGTGGTTATGTCAGACGAGTGGAGATTCCTGGAAACACAATGATAGACCGTAAACATCGTACAGGATAGGCTTGATTCCCTGTCAATAATTTCTGTGTTCTAATTATTGTCTTGATCGACGAATCAGAGAGTAATCTCGAGCAATCTATTTTATTTATCAACAAGATGGTGAGCTGTGATTGTTCTTCGCGAGAATCGAGGTTGGACGTCTGTCAATGATGTCAGTGTTCTGTTGACCTCGCGTTCCATAGATGTACGATTCTGTTCTATAGTTGCAACCGTGGTTACATATATATCCACGATTCTATTCTATAGTTACAGCTGTGACTAGATATTCACGTAAATTAACAATGAGGTTCTATATCGGTCGAACGATCGACGGTGAACTGTGATTATCCGTTCTGTCAATAATGATTTTCATTTCGTTGAATCACGACCGAATGCTTTGCTTTGCACAGAGTCGATCGATTATCTAACCGTGACCACTTCTCACGTAAATTGGACCTCGATAATCGATGCGAAACCAGTGCAACCAATCCCATCGATCTTCGGCTTGCGAGCACATGACTATCCAGAGAAAGAGAAAGAAGAGGACAGTGAATTATCAGCGTTTTTCAAACAAACTTTCATTCGAAATTAATCAACGACACGAGTGTTTCGATTCTATTGATTATGAAATAAATTTCACGAGACACTTCTTTTTTTTAGACTCTTATTAATAAGAAACGAACAAGAGGTGATTTATGACTAAGAACCGCGATATCCATGAATGATACCAGTGTTCTAATCTTGTGGCCAGCCACTGTTCGAGGGCGATATAACAGAGGATTCTTTGTTTAGAACTGTTCTTCTACTTTTCGCTCAATTACCCGCCTTCGAGGAGAAATCAGCCAATACGTCCGCTATTCTGATCGTTTTCTCCGTAAATAGAAAAAAGGAAACTATAAAAGGCAGTAATAAACGAAAAAAGAATCGTCCTTGAAAAATGGACACGATAGATCGATCAGACGATAAAAAACGCTTGGTGATAAACGCAGAGCTTATTACCCGTTCAGTTTTCTACCAGCCGCAGGGTTTTTCTATTCAGCTTTTGTCGTAGTTTTATCGTCAATTTAGAGAGTTTTTTGAGCACGAGAGGTCGGCATACCGTCACCGCGTGATCGATAATCGCAGCTTCATTTCGAAAACATCCTTGGACGGGCTCGTTCAAGGACCACGTTCGAATGATCGAACCACTCGAAGGAGAATACGTAGGATCGATATTATTCTCGGCCACGTGACGTGATATGTAATTTACCGTCAAAAATAGAAGAAAAATACGAAATCACATGATCCCTAAATACTCAGGGATTCGCGTTAGGTTTCGATAAAATCGTCCACATGTTTTAGAAATACCTATTAATGCAAAAGTATCCATCCAAGAAGCGTTGAAAGCTGGCTATGTTGATTCCTGGCCTCCTCGAGTACGGGTTGTAGAATGTCAGAGGCTCGTTTTCACAACGCGCATGTCCAGTGCCTTGACTACCAACGGGACGCCTATACCTTGGCCGACGTTGCGAGCCACTAGGGTTTCAAGGGGGTTGAGCAAGGATAGAAGAGGGAAAGGAAGGAGAGAAAGAGAGAAGCAGAAGCGACGAGTATCAAAGTTGCTCGTCGTGGTGTTCGCAATAAAGTAACCGTGATAAAAAGCGAGGCCTGTCACTCGCGGCTGGACGGTGTAGCGTGGAAGACGTGGAGAGAGCGTAGAGAGCCATTGAAGTGGCTAAAGTTTACCCGGAAAAGTTAAAGTGGTCAGAGAAGAAAAAAAAAAAGGAAAGGAAGGGAGTAAGAGGAAGACGAGCTAATTGGTTCGACAACTCCGTTCAAGTTCAACAATTAATCATTGGCTGTGCTGTTACTCTTCGTCTGAGCTTAAAAAATAGCGACTAGTAAATCAATCGTGAAAGACATCCCAAGAACAACATAGAGATTCAAAGAAGATACAGAAGTAAACAGAGAGAAAGATATTTTTGCTACGTCCTTTCTAGCGTTCGAGACGTACACACGTGGTCGTCGATTTCAACGTCCATTTAAACAGACTGACTTTTCAGCCTCCAATTTTCAAAGAGGATTTATTCAAGCGAATAAATCGAGGATATAACAGAAGGAAGATTCTTAAATCCGAATCACCGTCCCACTGTACGTTTCTATCCTTCATTTTGCTACTCTTCACGTACGTAGACGTGACGCTTTGCTCAACATGTCGTTCCGTAATATCTTGCGGAAGTGCATTAACAAGACGCGCCAGATAATTGGCCACGCGCTGAAGAGGTGAACCGTTGAACTCGTGTGCACGATGTCGAGCTGCAGCAAGAGCACGTGATCGCTGGTACAGTCAGGAACAGGTGGAAGTTGGTGAACAACGCGGTTTATTAAAGGTCTGACGTGGGAGGATGACGAAGTACGGATTGGCCAGGCTGGCACTTTGGAGGCCGAGACGTTCGGTTACCTCGCAGCCAACGAGCCAGCAGGAAAACAACCCTCTGATGTATGCCGAGAGCAGTTTGTTGTATGTTGTTTGAGAGCGAACACTGTTGTCGCGCAATCGCTGCTGGCTTCCGTGGCTGGATGAATCTGGCCGTGTGCTTTTGATGTCTCACCGATCAGATGTCCAGTTGTACCAGTTGGTCTTTTTTAATAAAGCCATCCAAGATCATTTATTTTTTTCGTTGTCGCTTGATTCCGCTTGCACATGTCACTGCCAGAGCTGAACGAAATCTAGGAGGAATTTTGCAACAATAATTTTAAGAAAATTATTTGCTATTTAGAAGATTTTTAGAACGATTGACAGATTGCAATACTTTGGTGATTTGACAATTTTTGGGCTGTCTGATTATTTGAAATTTTTTGATACTTGAAAGAAATTGAAATTATTTTTTGATTTGATTTGTTTTGATTCGAAAAATTGTGGTTTCAGTAGAATGCTTTCTTTAGGTATGATATTCCGTTAATATTGTTATTTGAAAAATTGGTAAATTGATTTACTACGTACATTGGCACCCTTCTTGTTCTAATGTTCCCATTATGTAAAGACAGAATTTTGCTTACTTAATTCATTAAGACACCTATGAATGATGCAGATTTTTCAGTACGTGTATTAAATAATATTAAACGATTTATTTATTAGTAATTAAGTAATCCACAGTTACGTACCAATTGTCTATTTTATTAACATTATTTTAATTTCAATTTTCCGGAAAATTATGTTATTAATTGAAATTTCATGAATTCTATCCAGTCTCTAGATCGAACTAACTTCGATTGAGAAAGATTTAACCTGAGCAATCCCTTATTAATCATTCTACTAAGTAGCTTACAGAACCAATAAGTATCCACAAAATTTTAACACAAGAAACAAATTAACTTTCTCTCACCAAACGTGAAGAAGGGAAAAGTCATTTTGTTCAGCTCTGCCACTCTTCGATCCCTAAATTTCATCCCCCTTCCACAGCGTACGTACGCGTACACGTAAATGCGCTTTGTTTGTCGCTTTCAATGTGTCTGCAACGTTTTGAGGAACACCAGGGGAGCTGTATAACGATCGCTATGACGAGGGCACGCTGTATAAAACGATCACACGCATGTAGCGATTGATATTTACATAAACGACACATACGAAACCACGTGGCTGAAATTGGCCATCCGATCAAGGGATGAACCTTGGTATTTTGAAGAAACGAAAGAAGGGACGCGAAATGTCTCGGCGTTAAATAGCGCGAGAGGCAGCGTGGATCGAGCGCTTTTTCACTGGCGAAATCTGTTGATAAAGTCGCGTAATTTGTCACGACAGCGATTGATGAGCACGCTTTATTCAGCTCAGCACGTGCGTTCCCGATCGTTGAAACACGCTCGAATCGATTACAGCACTGTCGGACGTTCATTTTCTCCCGCCTGATGGATATCGTTGCCGGTAAACACGATTTTTGTCGCACGATACTCGCTCTCTCTTTTTGTTACCAGGTTTGTTTGCTTTGGGAAGCAAGAGGTTTTGTTACTCGTAGAGGGTGAAAAGTGGGCGATGTTATACGCTAGAGGATTGTAGGGTGGTTGAGAAACGCAATTTATTGGGTTTAGGTTAGGTTCGGATATTATACGATATTACACGCTAAAGGAATATAGGGTGTTTCAGAAGCTCGATTTATTGG
This sequence comes from Bombus vosnesenskii, assembly GCF_011952255.1. NCBI lineage: Eukaryota > Metazoa > Arthropoda > Insecta > Hymenoptera > Apidae > Bombus > Bombus vosnesenskii. The sequence goes on from NW_022883056.1 coordinate 69,028, forward strand.
GTTTCGCGCTGAACTGGTTGCAAGTGAGTTTGATATTTACGAAAAATGTGATGTTAGTTTCGTAGTTACGCAAAGTGTGTTATATTCGTGAATTATTCGATACTTGAAATTTCTTATTTTTTATTTCTGAGAAATAAAGATAACAGAAGGTAATTGTTGGTGCCTCAGAAATTGCAGACTTACGACGATGAAACTATTTATAAAGCGAAGATATTTGTATAAAATATCCGAGACTCTTTTAATTCGCAATATCTTATTTTTAAGTTTGAAGAAGTAAAAGTAACGCGAGGTAATTCTTGGCGTCTAGAAAATTAAAACTTAATGGAAATGGAATTTTCTTGTCAATTTGTAAAATATTTTTATGAAATATTTTGAATTTATTAAGACCTAGCAGTGGTATTTAATCCTTAGTAGATATTATGGGCCGTAGATGACTACAATCATTTGACTTATATTTAAATTAGATTACTTGAGTTTAGGATATTTAATCCACCACTAGTATCATTACGTCACAAGTATTTACCTAACACACGATAATTGAACACGATAATAGGTTAGACTATATAATTTTATGTCTTTAATATTGTATACAATTTTTAATGTCTTTAAAATTTAATCACTTAAAACTTACCTAAATTATTGTAATCCCATAAATGCAGAAACATCCGCAGTTTAATTAATAATTACCGATACCGGAGCTAATTAAATGTTAATTTGAATATTACCGACAGCTTTTATCACGTAAAGTACAGAATGCAAGATAAAAATACCCTATGTAAAATTAAATAACTATCTTAAACGAAACTCTCATGGTTCGATGATACTAAATAAAAATGGTAAACTATTTTACAGATTTTTATTTCTTTTACAGATTATTATACATACAAATTTCGAATTTTTATTTTCTCTCATTTAAATTTCAAAATTAAGTCTAAATCTTATCTAAATTTTCGATCCCCATAAATATTCGTTCTGCGACTTATATTACAATTTTTAGGACGATTTTAACGACAGATGTGTAGTATGTTAAAAAACAGCAGGTGTATTGTTTTGAGCCTATACCGCGAACTATGGAAAATTGTGCGTCGTTTGGTAGCGCAAATAATCTATAAAATCAGTTGTTATCGTAAAGCGAATCCATATGTGGCATAATTAGGCTATAGGCGATGACCTCGGTCATCGAAGGACGTTTCATCATTTAACGTTTCATGAGTCACTTTTTTCATTTCTATGTTTCGTATAAATCCTGGGATGTAACGTGCGCATAACGATACTTTTAGGATAAGTATGGTGGATAAATGTAGTTGAGACTTTCTTTTTAATTTGTAACAGTTTGTTTGAGCAACTTTTCTCTTCGTGTGACTACAGTTGTTTGCAAGTATAAAGATACGGGAATTGTTCATTTCTTTCTACTATTCGAGATATCCAATTTACTACTAAAATGTTACGCGTAGAATTATACAAATTTCTGCATTGTCAATCTCTTTGTATTGTACGTATTTCATGGAATTTATATTTATACAATTTATTATTAGTTTAAGACAGTTCTGAAGGAAAAAATTGATTGAAAAATTCTGAGAAAAAGTTCTGAACTCGACATTATTAGAGTTGAACAATTCTGAAAAAGGTTTTATACTAAACATTATAAGAATCGAAATATTGTGTACTTCTTAAGAAACTCTTTAGATTTAATTTTATTATTTAGTTCAATAGACGGTATTATAAGCATTTCTAAAAAAAAGTGATAATAAACATTTTTAAGTGAATAAACCACAATTGAAAAATCCATTTCAACGAACCACAAAAGAAAAGGAAATTTTCCGCAGAGTGGAATTCTTGGGAAACAATTCCTGGAAAAATTCGTACATGTAATTGTATTATTTAATTAAATGCATCGTACTAAAAGTTCTAAAAACATCACAGTAGCCATTCTAAAGCAGAAATATCACATTCAGACTCCCAAAAAGCTGGGAAAGAAGAAAACCTCTTTCAACCACGAAAGAAAAGCTATTTTTCTTCTCACTCACCGCGCAAAAAGTGAGGAGAATATTTCACAGAGTTTCAAAGTTTCTACAAAAATTTGTCATTGTATCACCTCGTTATTTAATTAAACATGTCACATTAGAAATTCTAAAGACATGGCAATATCAATTCTAAACTAAAAATGTCAGTCGATTTAAAAATCTTAGAAAGAAATTTCACTTTCCATAGAGAAAAAGAAACCTCACTAACCAAGTACAAATGAAATTTTCATGTAAAGGAAAGGACATTTTTCTTCTCGTCTATCAAACAGAAAAGCAAACTATTCCACTCGATCAAAATCCATTGTTTCTAATATAAATTCACAAACCAAAAGGTACATACAGTACGTACAGTAGTATCAAATTTCCACGAGATCGTCGATGCTATTCGATCACGTAAAATAAGAAAATATTGAAAAATCGACGAAGAGGAAACCAGTGAGATAAAACGAATGACAACTGGGCGCGAGAGTAAGAAGCCAGGTGGCCAGCTGATGCGAATCGATAAATGTTTATACATTTCACGCCATGCTATAGGCATTCGGCCGATGGTGCTGGTGTATTTCCGTGGATGGTACATGATTAATCGAGTAACTGACCTTTGCGGCTATATTAGCACAATGTACAGCTGTAGCCATCGGAGCCCCGAAGGTACATAGACGGAAATAAAAATGCTCCGCTGGATTTACGCTCCCTCATTCTTTGTGAACCAGTGTCGTGAACGTTGTCGATCATTTTACGATCGTTTATTAGCCATTGACAGGCCGTAAACGCCAGTGGATCGAGAAATCGTAAAAGATAGTCGCTACCTCAAGCAAAATAAATCGAATGGTCTAATAGAGAACAGTGTGTACCTATAGAATTCGGGGCAGATCGTTAAATTAGAGCCATCCATTGGCTGCATTTTCTTCGTTTTAAAGAAGGCAATGTGTATATTGGAGAATTGTAGGAATTTGCGTTGTCTCTGAAAAAGAGACGAACAATAGAACGGTTTTAATATTATATAAAATGATAATCAATCGACTGTTTTAATTTATCTGTTTTAATCAATACAAAATGTGGAGAGGCTGTGTAAAAGCGATTTTATTAAAAGAACAATAAATTAAATTATCGTTTATAAATAATCGTTTATTATAAAATAAAAAATTCATTAGAATAAGAGATACTTTATAGAAGCCCATTTTACACAATACGAAACATCTTGAGACATTCACTCTTTGCTTTCTAGAATAGCTACATCTGTACGTTCTTTCTTCATTTTAAACTCTCCTTCATCCACTTCAGACAAACTACGCAGACGTACTCAGGATGTATTCATCCACGTCTAGTCGAAACCTGGGATGGCCATGCAATATTCTTTTATTCTAATCTCAAGCATTCTTGCTTCTTCCACGTATCTCTAATACTCGAAACTCAATTACTGGCAATGAACATTCATATAAAATGGCACGAGAAAGTATTTGAACATTTATCGTAGAAAACATACGTGGATATATTATGTGTGTTATACAAAATTTTTTGAATGTGATTATGTCGGTAAAATTCTAGACAAATCTGAAAATGTACATAGAAATTACAAGGCAATGCGAACATTGGATTAAACTTATCAAGAACTAATCAATAGACTGCGGATTTTTATGCAAATTCATATTTTTAAGAACATAATTAAAAAAAGAAGATGGTTTTCAATTCAATAGAAATTGGTTTTACTTACTAAATGTTATAGAAAGTATTACTCACTAAATGTTATAGCAATATACTTTAAATATTTTATACATTTTTTAATACCATGCGCATTCTACATAATTTCGCACTTTCTAATTTCCCATAAATTTATAAAAATAATACAGTATACTAATCAATATACACAAACGCTGTCGCTTAAAACTTTGGAATCTTTTCTAAGATTCATGGTTTGTGAAAAATACGAGCCAAAGTAATATAGCGCAAATACTTTAACAAATTAGTAAATTCTGGTTCTCACATTGCTGTTGCAAATTTGATGTTATTAGCCTTAAATGATCAGTTTACGGAACATTTGCGCAAGCATAACCTATGCAACAGATATTTATAGGAGTATACAAGAATTTCTAGGAACAAAGTGGATAAAAGATAATTTTCCCTTGCGTTAGAAAATGCTGCAGAAATTAACGCTCGGGGATGTAATACCTCCGCATAGTAAAGGAGGGAAACTCGATTTTCAAACTTTTTATCTCCGCGTTGTTTTCGCACTTAGTAGCTCGTGTATGTTAAAAGTTTGAGCTTAAACATGATGAAAAGCGCGAGACAATGCTATACAAATACGAAGATAGTTTGTATAATAAAGATACGTTTGGAAATATCGTGAAAATAAGTATAGGAATGTAATAAAAAATATTGCAACAACAATATGTTACATTAATCCACGCTATGGTATTCTATGAAATATTATAATATATTATTCGTTTTAGTAATTCATGATTTTCTATATAAATATAATTCAATGAATAATAATTCAGTTCATATTTTACTGTACTCATATCATGTTTTAATAATCTAATTCAAGTCACAGGTAATTTATAATTGATAATTAATTTAATTTAATTTCTCTACACTAAAAACTCATAGACAATTTAAATGGCATACTGCAATGAAATATTTACACTTGATAAGTTTTACTATCTTAATAACTATTTACAATATCTTCCATTCTGTTGAGTACACAACTATATTAAATTTTTGTACGAAATTAAATTTCCTTTATTATAGAGAAATAAAAATTACTGTTATATCATCTTACATACTCTCCATTAGCTAATACAATGAACAATAAATATAAGTAGAAGGAGCCGTTAATAATGTTAGTCTTTAATTTAAAAAAATATATAATATATAAATAAAATTTTGCAAAATATACAATCTAACAAGATCATAATATGAAGAAAGTATTATTCTATATTTTCAATTTATATCTTCATATAGAATCCCCGCCTACCTCATTGATTCGCTAGTTATAAGACACCCTACATATAATTTAAAGTTCTGAAGTCTTTCTAATCTGAGGATTATTTTGCTTATGACATATCCTGCAAAAGGCATGATTTCCAACTGGAATTGATTCGGTGAAAAATACAGGAAAAGTTTCTCGAACTGTGATTCATATGTAGAAGAAGACAAGTTCATTCGTTATTACTCGATAAGTGTTGAAAACTTGTACGTACTTTCAGCAGCATTATAGTAAGCGGAGATATATGTTCTTGCTTGGTTTGTTCTATTATTGAAAGATTTCCCACTCGTCTTATACGCCTCGTAATATTTGTGAAATTGAAAAAGATGGCTGTAAATGTCATGGAATATCGTCGTTGACTAAATCATTCATCGGAATATAGAATTCTGTAGCATTGAAATAATCGCATAAACTGCGTTACGTAAATTGCTGTTATCTTTGATAATTTTGCTAATGAACGTGTTAGACATATATAATTAATGACATTATCTAACTAGTGACATTGCATTACATTACATTATTAAATTTGGTTTGTACTAATCTAATACAATAGATATTTGATTTTATCTCCTTTTTCTATTGGTACTAAATGTTACTCACAATTACACATTTATTAAATTACAATATGCTAGATTTCTAATTTGATCCACAATAATCAATTTTATTTATGCTTGTAATGATTCTCCTAATTTTCAAGTATTTTAAGCGTTTGCTAAATCTACGTAGTTTCAATTTGAGATTTACTTTGCTTCCATAGAAGCTTAACTAATAAGTTTTCTGGCGTATCAAAATTTTTCATCCTTTTAGTTTGAGTTCAACGAACCAGTTGGGACCACGCAGCAATTCCAAACTTTTAGTTGACAATGCACCTTAGTCTGACTAAATCCTCAACGAAAAACTAAAATACTGTATCGCACACAAAACTAAAACCTAAAGTCCAGTATTATGTACAAAAATACTATACGACACAAAATTTATTGTACACAACAACGAAACAACTTCACCTAAATATTCCCTGTTAATTTTTTCACAAACGAATTTTTTCTCTCGCGTTTGAAAAAAGTTACCTTTCATTAGTTATTAATAATAGGAGTGCATTATCCAGACGGTTATGTAAAAAGGACATAATATATAAATATACTAAGATTTAAGATCAGTTTTACCGAAATTAAGTACATTTACCGTATAGTTAATTAGGCTGCGAATTTTTGTATATTTATAGGACACAAAATGTGGCGAAAATACACATAATGCATATGTTTCCAAAGTACAATATTCGTTAAAATAATAAAACAGGTGAAACAAACTTTCGCTTCGATTCCACTGTTTAGTTGTATTTTAGATTGCATATCATTTACGTTACATTCCCTCAACTGTATTCATGCAAGTATGATTTTGCAATTTCATACATTTATGAATGCGGCTAAAGAAATATAAGAAATGGCACATGTTCGATCGATTAAGTATCATAATAAATGCATTACCTTGGGTATTTTCTATATTTTTCAATACTATGTGTATTCTATACATCTCTTGCATATTTAAATTCCCTATAGACATCCACCTTCTTCTTACAATGTTACATATACGTGAAAGGATTAACTTAATATAGAATGTAAACAAATATATAATAATAATTAATAATAATATATAAACAAAACATATCGTGAAATTGAAATATCGAGAGTAAGTATGAAATTTATTCATCGTATTTGTTCATCGAAATGGGTATAATTTATTATCATTGAACATCTTACATGTACGTAACACGGTTTTCTGATGTCCTGCGTCCGTCTGTCCGTCTGTCTGTTCGACTTTGTCCTTTTTCCTGGTTTATGTGTCGCAGGTTCGCGACCGTGGTATGCTTTCGTCCGTATTGATCTGGTTTTACCCCGCATTCCACATCCCCACGCAACCCTCTGCACCTTCTCTCCCCTCTGGGTACGTGTGTGCATATCTGTACAACAACCCCCTCCTATTCCTTCTGTATTTTAATAATTTTTAACAGTTCGAGGGAACTCGAACGGAAATCTTTCCAAACAGCCGAAACTTCTCACAGAGTGATGGATTAAGAGTTGACATTTTCGAAATTCGAGACTGGATTCTTTTCGTATGTTATTGGTGAACAGAGTTTTATTTTCGACAAGAGAACTATTCTTTTGTTGTTGGAAGTATATAATTCAATTTTCTTCCTCCTTTTTTCGAAGTTGCCAGTGTTTGCGTGATCTTAGGTTGACTTTGATCTTCAAGTTTTAGTTATGACGTTAAAGTACTACTTTACGATTATTATTATTATTATCATTATCTATTAAAGTAGATACGATTATATTTATGTTATTCCAATTTTGGAAAGTGTAACGTGTTTTACTAGACAAAATTTCTACGCTCATTGGGAATAAAGTAGGTTACAAGATAAGCATAAAATAGTAGTAATTTAGTTAGGAAATACCAATCATTCCGATAATAATAATTTAATAATAATCTAGCAAACTAAATGGACAAATTACAATTTAATCTAATTAATGCTGTATAGAATTTATTAATAATAACTAAAGATCGAAATAATTTCATCCTATGATAATTTAATTGCTAAACAATAACCCAAATTCAATAATGTAATTAAGCGGAAATAATCCGATCTAATGATCTTATCAAGTAACAATCTAATAATCTACTTTCTAAAAAGCATTGGACATTCTCATATATAAAAATTGTCGTTTTAGTTAAATTACCATCGACACTCTCTACGCTCTCTAGAGTCCCAAGAATCCAAAGTTCGCGTGAAATTACTCCTATGCCAATCTAAAACACTCACCGCGTACTTCAACGATTCTGCGATTACGCAAAGGTATTTTAATCAAGTTAAGCGACTAATTTGCAAAATGTAACATAGACGTATAAATCGTCAAGGGCGTGACTTGCCGTTTAACGCGTCACGGAAAGGGATCCATCGCTCTCTTTCTTCACTCACAGTGCTGTACAACCATGACTGGCTAGATTTTGCTAATCCATTGGCAAACGTTTACGCTGTTCGCTATAGATCGTACTGTAAATATTGCTCGTGTACTCGTACGTTTAGTCCTGTGAACGAAAATGCGGATAAAACGCGTTTCCCCCGTACTTTCTTGTTTCTGTTCGTTCCAGCCACTGCTTATCCTATATCGATGCTCGTATCATTGCTGAGAAACGTTGGATAAGGCGATTATTAACGTTTATATAGCGAATAAAGTGGAAGTATGAAGAGCTTTATAATATTGGTCACTTGAAAGGCAATTTCTCAAAAATATTATTTTTAGTCGAGATACACAGTGGCAGCCAGAAATTTCTTACTGTGGCAAGGTATTGTTATATTTTTCACTGTCACATGTATTTCACTTGACAGCGTGTAAGATGGCTAAAATGTCATGTGTATAATGATAGAATATTTTATAATTAAATATTCTTATAAATTATATAGGTAATATGATATGATAATACTATTATCATAATAAAGTACAATGATAAAATATAGAAATAAATAAGATAGACGTTTGTAGCATTAATTTTTAATAAATAGAGAAATCTAATAAATAGAGAATTAATTAAGATAATAAAGATCGGATTAATTTTTCAATGAGAATTTTGTAATATTGTTATATTTTATCTAGAAATTTAGAATTTTAAAGTCATAACATCGGTATTTTATCTTCAAAGAGGTTGAAAGATGCTGGATCTTTGCTACAATTATAAAATCGATTCTGCGCAATTTTGTTTCTGGAATTGCAGTAAGAAGGAATTGGTGCATGCTAAGATAGGATTTTGTCGATCGCGACAGAAAGTTTGAAAGTTGATATGGAGTTGGTGAAGTTCCTTCGATAGAACAGACGACGAAGAATAGTCTCTGTTTAAAGACAATTTGTACACAGTATTCCTCTCAAACAGTTGCTCGCTTCGATGCATGCGCTTTTCTCCAGAGTGTAACAAAGCTGTTACAGATAAAATAAGGATCGATAAATATACCATGTGATACCTCTGTTAGAAAATCTGGTTGTATTTTACAGAATTATGGTTTTCACAAGTATATATATGTGCACGTATAAAAGTAGCTCCGACTCAGAGCTCGTGCTGTTATATTTATAATTACGTGTGACGTTTTTGAAGAATCCATTCTAGTCATCAAAACAACTAAAATTTATCTTAAAAAATTATCTCTTATATATTGAAAATAGTTACTTAAGAATATATCAGTATCTCGAACAAAACATAAGTAAAAATACTCATTTTCTCTTAAAGTCAAAAATGTTGCGGGGTGATTATGGTTGTAGTAAAAGCAATAACTGTGTCAATTTATCAATGGATCGAAATGGTTCCACTAGTCCTTTTAATATTAAATGACTCTCCTTTATATTTATATGTATATCGCTCGTTTTTTAAGATATGCCAAATAACCCCTGCTAAATGTGATATTTATAATCATAAAAAAAAAAAAAAAAAAAAATAGGAAGAATAAAATCACAGAAACAAGAAAATGAATTTGGGTTATTCTAAAAGTTCGTTTATCTTGATTTGGTAAGGAATGTGTTGAAGAATTCGAGATGTCAAATACTTCTTGACTATTACATAGTCAACATCTCCTCGATATGTACATAATTCCATTAATCCCTGTCACACTCGTTTCGCGTTAATTCATCCGAATGACAAATACTTCTTTAAAGAATGTGCAAACACTCGTAAACGGCAGTGCCATTAGCAACACTGTCGTTTTGTAATTTTACGCGAACTTCTTTCACTTAAACCGTTTCAAAGATTCGAAGATAAACCTGTCAACACATTCAACAAACATTTACCTCTTCCAAACGAATCCACTGCGCACAGACGACAACCCTGAGAATGAAATTTCATTAGGTGACCCATAATACGACGACTTTTAACTGAGATCCATTAAAAAATGTCAGATAAGCTTTCTCACTTCTTTATCAATCGTATTATTTTTTAACAAACGTTTACATTCCTTTTAGCGAAATTTAATTACTCTTTCGGGCTGAGTCAGCCACGAAAATGTGAAAGATGCGAGAAAGGGACTATTAAAAAATTCTTCTAATTAGAGAAATTGCAAATATTATTTAAGCTACATTGCGTGAAAGTCCACGCAACAAATTTACACGCAACTGTTACTCAGATGTGTCGCATGACCGCATTTTACATATTTTTCTCTCTCGTAAATGGCACCAGATTCGATCTGAAATTTAGAATTCGAATTTCCTGCGTTTCATTAAACATTTTCGTGCAAAATATAGAAGATGGATGTCCTTGGGTTCATTTCCTAAAATTCTTTCTAATGTTAAGTTATATGGTAAATCCAGTTATCCTTTGTAAATTTTATAAAGATATTTTTCACGATGCGATTTAGTTTCAAAGAAATTCAGCCTGACAAACTGGCATGCATGGAATTCTATGAAAATGTAGTATTTGAGATCACATTTAACATCCACTGATGCTATTAACCGTTATTTTATTTATTCATGAAAAATGTCGCCTTTCAAGAGAGCCGAAAGAAACGAACAAAAATATCATAAACTTTTAATCCTATACGGACAACAATCGGATGAAAGGTCTTACGTAGAGCGATAAAATCATTTTCCTAATTTAATATCACGGAAAAATAAAATTTTTCTTACAAAAAGGCGGTTCTTCCGTTTGAAGCTTCACGGTACCATAAATTCGTGACCTGAATACAGTGGCCGGGTTTTATGGGAAACGACCCTTTCTCTTAGCCTTCCTCTTTTATTCCATTCCACTCCTTTTTTTCTAACCTCTTTTTAACTTTCCTCTGTAAGAATGAAAAGGCATTTCAGGCACGCGGTGAATCGTAACTTTCACCCTTTCGTGATCCCGACTTAAGGACTTACGTGACCCGCGATATTAATCACCAGTTTCCAGGGCTAAGGTCATGTATTGAGCATGACGGAAGTTAGGCTTGGAGAACACCATTGTGACACGTTTTCATACGTGTGCGCCCGTGTGTGTGTGTGTTACGCGTCTTACGCGTGTCACGTTTACATAGTCGCGTGTCACACGTGCCCTCGTGCCACAGCTTGTCCTAACCCCTCGCGAAACACGCTTGCTTTCGAGCATTATTTCGCGTCGAGGGCTACGCTTGAGTGGTGGAATCGAGGGGATGACGATGGTTGTAATGTCTCTGTTAGGGGTTCGATGATAGGTCTGAGAGGATTTTTGGTGTCTGCTTGAGTAGAGATTACCGGGCTGCTGGTATTTGAGACGCGCCATTTCTTGCGATCGTAAGAAGACCTTGGTATGTTTGTTTGTTGATTTTTCAGCAATGACGAACAAATATCAGTTGTGTTTTAAATCTTTACGAGAAACATCGTGGAGAAAAAATCAAATTTTGCGTAAATAGAAGATAGAAGAGCACTAAACCTTAAAGAAATTTCTCAAAGGATGAAATAATTAAAAGATATCGATTTGTAAATTAATTTAAAATTCTGGTTATTATGATCATCGTAGATGTTTAAAGCATTTCTGTTTACTGGTAATAGTTATCATTGACGAAAATTGTTTTTAATTATATACAACGTGTTACGTAAAACACTTTCTGGTTACTGATTTTAGTAACCAATTTTGGTAAAGGAAATTAATTCTTTTGACCACCGCCAAATTTTATTAACATTGGTGAGTAGTTACTGATAATTGATGCTTAGTACTAATGACGATGATCTAAAGCGTCTAAAACATTTATTTGTTATCGATAATACTTATTAGTAACCAAATATTCTGAGGAAATATTTTCACTAACCATAATGGTTGTTGGTAAGCAAGAACGGTCTGTAATTAATTAAAAAACATTTCTGTCGCTAATACTATTATCATTTATTATTCATAACTATTCATAACTAAAACAAAATTTCTTCAATCATAGTTACCAGAAAACAGAACATCTCTGCCATTTTTTAATTTTCCAAATATATTTTATCATATTTTCGTATCTTTAAATGAATCTTTAATGTACTTTGTCATACATTAAATTTAAGTACCTTTTCACATTTTCATAAAATTTCTCATATTCATATTTTCAAATATACCTTTTCGTATTAAGCATGACAAAATCACATAGCTGTATTTCTTTATTTTATATGTTTTAACTTTATGAATATTCTCAAGTGAATTATTATATTTTTTAATATCATTCACATATTTTGTGATAGAGTGCTATCGAAAATAGCATCGACAGCGTTGTTAAAAGGAAGTGTATCGATCTTTATGTAAAAGTAAATTACTGAAAATTATAACCTTGTTAATAAACGCAAAAGGATTAGGGTATTTACAGGAAGATATAGCTATCTATCTCGTTATGCCCTGTATCTTTGCCTCGTAACTTGATCTATATTACCGTGTTACTCGCCTTGTATAAAATTATGTAATAAAGATTGTAACGAGAGTTACCGAGATAGCAGATATGTCATCCTTTGTGTTTTACTACTCTGATAGTCGATAAAAGAAGAATCTCGGCACTACTAATTCAACTTTTTTGTGTACACAGTGTCGTGTACAATCTTTTATAAGCTGTTCTCCCTAAAATCTTCTTACAATTCGCAAGAAGTGCCTTCTTTTTCATTTGCGTCTTTGTTAAACTCATTTCCACAAAAATACAATAAATTCACTTGATTAGCTGTATATAAAATCCGTTGACAATGTTATTTTAGATTTTTTCATACTATTAATTGATATTGAAAGGGTTAATTGATCACAAAGTACTTCAAAAAATTTGCTCATAGAAAATCACAAACCTGATCGTTAAAAATCTCAATTAACATAATTTTTTTTCTAAACATTCTGCTCTCACTCTGCAAAAAATATTTAAAGTTTCATATTACATTGCGTTCAAAACACAGAAAATTGTATATATCAAGAAATCCAATGACAAATACCAAGAATTAAACGATCTCGATTCTCGCGATCGTTCACGTTTGGTTTCCATGGACGCGTTCCAAGCGAATCATCAGGCCATCAATCCTCTCGAGGCGAACCGTACCGTGGAAATCGAAACGGAATTAAAATATTACACTTGATAACGTATCTAGCGGATGGTAATCTTCGTGAAGAATGGCGAAAGTATGTCCGTGGATGAACCGCAGCGTTCAGTTAATTGAAAAATTGAGTCGCGAACAGGCGAAAAAATGCGGTTATGTGATCCACTGACCCGAATCGCGCGGCACACCGCGGATATATCCAGGTGAATAGAACACACATCCAGATTTGCAGTAGGCAGAAGTCCAATCGATAACCTGCTGGATTTTATAGGCTCGTGTATCGCTATAAACCAGAGCCATCTGAACCCTTTCCCTGCCCCAAGCTTCTATCTCTCTTGGTCTCTGTCCTGTTCCTTGCCTTTTCTTTCCGTGACGTTTTGTGGAACCAGCGTTGTAATAAAATCCGCTTCTTACGTAAACGCTTGTGTCATTTCTACAAGTACGAGACCGCGAAGCGTTGTTCCGTAGTTAAATCGACGACATATGAGCTATCACGTAGATTTCATATATTTTCTCTGTATTTATCTCTTTCAAGACGAATTTCTTTTCGATATTTAGCGCAATATTACGATACGATACAATATAATATTATATTAGATTTGATATTGAGATATTCAGATTAGTTAGTTTAATAAGGTCAGAATTATGAATATTTGATATCGCGAGACAATAGGTGGTGAAAATTAAATGCACATAATAGTAAATCGGACATCTAATGGAAGCTCAAAGATTAAATTTGCGGGTAAAGTTTATTTATATGGAAATATTAGGAAATAAAATTTTTTACTATAGAACGTGTAATTATCAGGATGGAAAGTGCCAGAGAATTAATTGTGAAGGGTAAAGTGGAGGATGATAGTCATCGGTTACGCCAGTATTGTCAAGTCTCCGTTTACTGATTAGCTTGTTTTCATCCCATTACCTTGGTTATTTTCCACTTCATTAACTGAATTGCGAATATTTTATTAACATATTTACCCTCAGATATTTTTGTTCAACGTTTCATATTCGCAAAACGTGTATGATTTTAACTGCTTCTTGTTAGTTTCCCTTCGTATAACTTTAATAATAAAAATCGAAAAGAAAGAATTGACATAAAACGAATAATGAATAAATATATAAAAGTCAAAATTAGTAGAAAATATTAATAAACGCTTTTTGATACTTCTAGAATATCCATATAACGCTAATAAAATATACAGTTTTATAGCATTTTTTCATTAATTTATATATCATACTTCTATGTTTCTTTTTATTTTTATGTGTTAATTACATTCCGTCGGCTTTCTTTTTCCTTTCTTCCCAGTATTTTATCATTCATACATTCTCTGTAATGCATTCATGATATGAAAGGTATCACATCTTCCGTTGTCTAGAAAAACTTTTCCAATAAGATATACGTTGCGGAAGTTATTCGAGCGACAGAAAAAGCAATCGTGAAGTTTAATTGGAAACCTTTCGTCTAATTTGTTACATGCCAGTTAGTTCTGTGTACCTGTTATTCGTATATTATCCCTTCACATTTCGTAAAATATTAAAAGTATCCATTATATAACATATTTCTCCTATAAAAATTTACGATACAGAAGAAACCCTTTAAGGAAATAATTATTCCTATCATATTTATAAATGGATCCTATCGTATTTTAATTTTATACAGCTATATTTCATTTCTTTCTTCCTTTTCTATCGAAGAAAAATATTGTCCTTTCAGAAGCCACATAATTATAAGACTTAATTGTTTTCCAATGCACAGCTCTGGAAATAAATGATCTCTTCAAGCTGTAATTTATCATCTCGGTTCAAACTTTACTCGTATAATTCTTTATCTGAAACCAATATAAAATATCAATTAAAAATTGTTGTCTAGATTTACTACAGAAAGTCAATTTATAGTTTATTACAGAATAAAGGAAAATTATAAAAATTTCGAAAATTGTTCACCCAAATAAATTTGCCAATCAATCACTAATTATTAATTACATAAATAATTATAATTCATAAATTCATAATTCTATGAAATCTGGTCGTTGTTAGAAAAACAAGAATATACATCCATTCGTTATCACTATAAGTGATAAAATAAATATAATAAAAAGTGTCTGAAATATGTGTAATCCAGATACATACGTATGTATTTACGATTGCTCTATGGATACATAGAATGTACATACTTACATAGTACACTTGTTAATCTGTTGGTAATGTAGGAAGCTCCCCTGCTGCCATCTATAATCGAATTCGGTGGTCGTTTTCATTCCTGCTATTGTTTCTTTCGTCGATACAATTGTATTAACCGAGTAGGTAGTAAAAGAAGAGCACAGTTTCACAGACGAGCTATGTACTTGCAAACAATTTCCTGACTTGGAAACTCGTTTATCTAGTTTTATTTGTGCAATCGTTTCTCAGAAATTTATCATCATAGTTATAACAGAAAATACTGATGATCCTTCCGAGTTACAATTCATCGATGCAATCATTGGCTGTACTTCGTCTGTGCTGTAATTATTCGCTCGATTATGTACATACATACGTTATATATGGCGGCAATTACAGAAACGCGTTGTATGCATAGACGATAAGGCAGAACATTCGTGTGATCCGGGCAAACCAGTTTTGTTCTGGTCGACGACACAATTCTCCGACGAAGGAATTACATCAATGGAAAAACAAACTAGACAATGAGAAATCTCGTTGGTTTCCTTTCCGAAGATCCATCGAAACATTTCTTAAATCAAATTTATTATCAAATCTTTACGCACACAAATGTTACATTAGCAACTCTGTTTCTTTTAAAAAACATAGCATACATGCTTAGGTTACATCAACAGCTTTTTATTGAAAAAGAAAAAAACAAAGATAGCAACAAGAATGCAAAAGTCAAGTAAAATGATATATTTAAATAAGAAATTCTCTGATTTTCTCGACTATATCATTAACTTCTTACATCGCAGTGTACAGAAAGAAAAATTGTTACCATCAGAAAACGAAAACTACAGAAACTTAAATCAAGCTAAGATACATAGAGAATAGACACTTTGAGCCTAAAAAAATTTTATGATTTCATCGAGTTAACGATGACCTTTGCATTCCTTCAGTAACCAGTAATTAATGCGAGACAAACGAATAGTAAGAAAATATCCGCTCGTGACTGTAGAAAAAAATAAAATGGAAAAAAAAGAAGAAGAGGGAGAAAAAGATTAAAAGACAAGAACTGAATTCGTTTGCGTATGCGTCCATTGTTCTCCTTGAGAAAGTCAATTAGTCAATTGGACGGCGTGTGGGGACGTTCGACGAAACGGAACGATATACATATTCCGCGTGAAACACAAGATGCTCTCGAATCGTTCATGGGGTCATTTAATCCTTATTAACCGACAGGAATCAGCGGGTCTTTAAGCAAATTGAGCTCTCCGCCTAGTGTTACCGAGAACTCCCTCGCGAATTGCCCGGCCCAATTGAAGATAAACAATGCAGAGTCGCGATATTTCCGGCAATTGTTGAAACGTCGATCGCGCGATATTCAAAACTGTTACGACTAATTGAAGAGCAACGTCGAGGAAATCTCGCGACATGGCGCTCTTGCAAATCACGTTTGATTACAGAGCCTAGATTGTTTCTATATAGTGTTTTTTATTGTCTTACGAATCTGTATTTTCCTTCTTGTATTTGTAATTGTATTTATAGTATTTGTGTAGTCTCTTTCTTCTTTTTTATTAAGTTTATTTTTTTTTAATTCAACTATACATGCATCTATAATATTTAATATAATATACGGATAAAAATATAGATAATATAGATAAAAAGCATATAATTAGAAGAGATAAAGAATATATCAATTCTTCCCATTAGTAGTATCTTGACTTTTTAGATTACAGATTTTTTAGAAAATTGTATCTAACATGTGTGAGTCAGTGTAAATGTTTCATTGGACGATTATAATTTATAATTTCTATACCTAGTAGCAAATAAGATTGATTCCTTCGGTAATTTACTTTAACTCTTGAAATTAACTTTATTCTTTGATATAGCTCGATTCAGTTCTATTTCGTTTATATCGTTTATAGTTCCCTTTCTGTAAATATTTGTTATTGTTTATCGTTAATTAATTAATTTAGCATTGCTTAATGTTTCCTCCTTTTTAATATTTCTACACCCTCTTCAGTTTAGATAACTTGTGACATTTCTTTTCAGTATTTTTTGTTATTCGTTAGATTCAAAATTGTTTGATGCTTTTTTTCCTTGTAGTATTTTTTAATATTCATCAGGTTTGGTATTAGATATATAATACTTTCTCTGCTTTAGTATCTTCTTTATTATTTATTAAGTTAGGTATTACTTATTGTATCTTGAAAGAATATTTAATGAAAATGTTTGATTGTTAAAACGTGAAATGTTTAAAACACTAGTTATGTAATATCGATTACTGGTCTTAGTAATTAAAAACATCCGGAGAAGGACTCAAGAAGCTTGTATATTGCACGTAGATTCTTTGGAATTTCAATAATCCTAACAATTTTCTTTTGTAGTAAATTTCATATTACTCTACAAAATTATTATGACTACTGCAACTAAATTTGCAATGCAAATGCACTTGAAAATAAGTTTTAAGTCGAATAGTAATATCTAATAGATTTTCCTGACATTAACAAGCCTTCCATCACGATTTCAATTAATGCACACATTAAATAATTATACAATGCAAATATTGTATCAGCGAGGAGCATATTATTTGATTCTAAGAAATAATGTAATTTCGAAGCAGATAAATAGTAACTCATAAAACAAAAGCGCTGATATTCAGAATTATGATTTTCTTCCATTTGAATAGCAAAAAATATGCGACAAGCACTTTGATCTGTTTAACAGCAACTGTTACCATTGATATAAATCGTTATTGAAATTCTGGCAATCGTTGAAACGCCCACGGCAAATGTTTTGGTGTTGTACTTTCGAATGGAGAAGTCTAAATAAAATTGGGAAAAAAAAAGATAAAAATTTCCATCGAGATATTTTTCCATCAATTGCGAAGCTGTCGCCGGCAGAATAACATTTAATCGAGTGGCAACGGCATGGTAGCGAGGTTTGATAGATGATGAAATTTCTGTCGAGTTTTTTAATCATTTTATTGCATAAATAATCAGAAATTTGCTCGAATTTATTGAAGTGTGCGAACAATATTTGACAATATATTTGAAATAGCCGTTTCCTTTAAGTATTTTTTGGTGTGACAACAATAATGTATTATTTAATGCATTATTCATGGTGGAAATCATCTTCCATGTTAGACTGACAATGAGTTGTTTTAATTACCATCCATTACCATCGCTATGACGTTTTCTAAATGGAAAATATTTTAAAAACCAAGATAAGAAAAATGGACATAATATAAGGAAAACGATTGAAAACTACACTGAGTTACGAAATTGCTCGCATAGCCGAGAATACAATAAAAATCTATTAAATAACAAGATTACGAAAGACTTTTTAATATTTTTTATTCACAAGTGGATAATTAAGACTTACTAAGATAAGAAGTTCGTAAAAGAACTGTGGAAATATGCTATAATTGTGGACAACGGAGTAGTATATTTTTTACACGTTGTACACGTTTAAAAATAAAAAAATATCTTATCAAATTTTACCAGATATACCAACTTCTATAAAATGTGCCGATACTTTTGCAACACTTAAATTAGCAAAAGGTTATAATTTGTTTTCTCTCGATCGCGATACATGATTTTTCAAATATATTTTCTAATTTTGTTACGTCAGAATCTCTATTATATATTCATAAATAAAACAAAATTTTAAAAGCCCTTTGACATCTCATTACCTCGTACATTTTTAATATATTTTTTTACTGTAGTTTAACATTCAAGCGACTCTCTGTATATTAATTGAAAAATAGCATATTGCTAAGCGGAAAGACAGAATAAATTAACTAAGAAAAACGAAGCACTTTGCGAGCTAAAGAGAAAATTAAAATTTCAAAAACAGAAAAGACGACACAGCTTTGCGACTGATCTAAGAACACAAGATCGAGGAATATAATTTTCTATTTAGTTGTAATGCAAGAAAGTCGATAGATCGATGATACACACTGTACATTCGTCGAGATAGTAGAACTGATAAAAAATGAATTATGCCGATGCAAATGTTTGCAAAGTCAAACACAAGTAGGCACAACTATATAGGGCGATACATTTGCCGGGGGCCATTACAGTGCACCTGCACTCGCAGTTTCCGAAATCGATTTGCTCCGAAACAATGCCGCCTCCGAGGAAGAAATTTTGTTTCACTCGTGCACGGAATCCCACGACTATATTTATATGCGTAATAAATAATAGTTACTGTTGCACATCGATATATAAGAAGCCGATACTTGATGGAACTTATTTCTCGATGGAGAAAAATGTTTCATTGAACGTAGCTACTAATCATTTTCGAAGCTTCTGTGACAACTTAGAATTACGTCGGAAATATTCCAGAAATATCGAACAATGAATAAAAATTTGACAGCGAATTTAAGAAATTAGATTTAATAATTTAAGAACGTATTCGTTGTATTATTAAGTAACACTGGAACTACCGATAGTTAACACGACACTGTTTCTACCAAAACCAGTCAAAATGACTGATCTTTAAAAAATACGTAATAATAGAATACTTTTATATTTATTGACCTATTACTTTCTTACAAAAGGAATTCCATGTTTATTTTAAAATAAAATTGTAAAATCAGTCAATTTGACTGGTGTGATAGTTTTAGTATTAAGATCAAATGTACAATTGTTACCATTTTTACGGTTACTTACATTCTTTATCTCAATGAAATATCCATCCGATTAACTTTGGAGCTAAACGAAATCGGTAAATTTCATCGATCATACGTTTCCAAACTTTATCGAACGATAAAACTTCATGAATTTCCGTACGCACCTATATTTCCACGTTACACGTTTGTACGAATAATGGCGTATCGATCACGAATGAAGACATTCATCGGTTAATCAGTTGCAATGTAAATTGCCACGAATCGTTCGTCGATAGTTTCTGTTAATCGCTCCATTTCGTTATCATCGTAATCGGAAATATGTCATTGGCAGCGCGATGTGCGATCAATTTGTTATTTAGTAAACGTCGTTAGCTCCACTTTACGCGTATCAATTCCGTTCTATCGCGCCATGAAAATTAATCATTGTCACGCCACGTACACGTAGCTTTCGTTACATCGTTACCAATTTCTTCGATCACTTTCCATTATTTCTATAAATACTAATCGGTGTAAAAATATCGACTGTTGTAAATCGAATGTTGTAAAGCATCGAGTAAAGAAGAAAGAATGCTCAATACACGATAATGAAGAAAAATGAAAAAGTATGAAAGAAAGAAAATAACGAAGACGAAGTATGTGCATAGGCAAGCATTTTTTCACTGGTGTTAAATAAAATTCAGCTTGGAGTGGAAGATTTTCCATGTCAGGATTTACAACTACGCGTAATCCAGCTCGCTCTCTTAATTTTTCCCAACGGAAGGATTTTCAAATCCTTATTAAATGTATTCTGAGTTATGATAAATGACAAAATAGAAATTATTCCAGCAACAGACCAGCAAAAAAAGATTTAGTATCTCGGCATTTTTACAGGTCCCAAAGTACTTACATAAAAGTTACGCGTCGTTGTTATTAACTAAATTACAATAAAACCAGATAAGTTTGTCGTGGGGCAAAAAAATATTGTCGGACAAACTTATTTACTTATCTCGTTTATTAACGTTCAAGTAACTACATTCGAGTGTTTACTAACGGCAATCATCGTAGAAATTAATCTGCATATTTTTTATATCTTTCACATTAAGTGCATTTTATAAATGCTTGTATATTTACATTTTCCATAAGTACAGAATTCTCCGTAGTTCATCTGTAACAAAATTTAGGCTACTCTGAATATAAATTTAATATATCTGGAATGAAATACTTGCAACCGTACACAAAAATATAGTATTTAATTATCCATTTATCTCGTACCAAAATTTTAAAAAATCTTATCAATTTACTCGTTGAACATTTTTCGATTAATATTAGGTTACGATCAGTAGATGGCATGAGATATTGTTCGCGTTTAGCGTTAATTGACCCGGAAATCCCGGTTATATCCCGTTACTGCTCGATAATAATTATCCTTAAAATAACTTGCATTCACCATATTAACCGAAGCTATTGGCCTCGAACACGAGGATGAAGAAACATTTTTAGAGGTTTGATCGTTTCTGAGTTTTTCGTGGATCGTTGAAAGATCATTTGAGAATTGAAAACACGAAGATTGAAGTCATGGAGTAAATTTCAAGAAGTTAGAAAGTTTCTGCCGCGATAAAAGAGCGCCGGCGATCTTCTAATAAATTGCTGGGGAAATGTGGCGGCTATCCGTGCCGATTCATGGAAACATTCCGTGATGATTATTAATTGTACTATTTTGATAGAAAATTTTCGTGAAAACCGAGGTATTATTTAATGAAATCGTCTGTAGTATTAATTCTACGTTTAAGATTATTTTTGCACTGTACACTAATTTTTTACTAAATGAACGTTTACAGCAAATAAGTTCTAACTTCTATATACGTATTCAGATTGGCTGCAAATTTTCTCAACGCGATCACGATCAAGTCGCCTTTCGTTCTGTGATATATTAGTATTTTGGCAAGACTGGAAATTGGAAATATTTTCATTGAAATTTGAGATTGTTTATCTTCGGTTAATTGAACGATCGATCACTTCTCATCTTAATTGAAGCTCGGATTATAGAACGAACAGAATGTTGTCTATGACCTTTTATTATTTTTAACGTAGACGTTTCAAAAAACGCGATCCGAACTGTCTCCGAGAATCGTTAGATCGCAGGAAACATAAGAATATTAGCGTGACCTGAAAATGTAACAACTTTTGTTAAGCATCCATCGTACAATTGAACTTTATAGTGAGAAAGAAATTATTTATTTCTTTTCAAACAACAGTAAACGATCGTATTCGCGTACAACAAGCAACGCGATATTTAAATCATCCCCTCTGATACAAAGCGATAGAAAGCAAGCGAATAACTGTATAAAGAAATGAAAAAACACGACGTCAAAAGTAAGAGTGTGCAGTGGGTCACACAGGTGAGGTCGCACTTCTTGCCGGAACGTGTCAAGAAGCCCGCCAGGGAAACTCGTCGCCGTCTCCCCGCCCGCAGCCCCTTAACCTTCCCCTCCTTCTGTTTCTCACTCACGGGCCAGCAAGCGCAATTCGAACCGCGTCCTGCTCTGGCAGCCTCTACCGGAGAAACTGTTCAACCGTGCAGTTAGTCAGTCTGAGTCAGTCAGCACAGGCCACACAGAGTCAGTGGCAGTAGTCACTCCCGGTCCCCGGATGATCAGCTGGTGGTGGTGGCGGCGGCCGATCGTCGACGAGCACCAGGCAGCGGCACGTGTGCTGCGTCTCCATTCGAACCGCGCTGCCTGACGAGCTACAACCATCAGCCTGTTTGCTCGCGAGACGCGTCTCGTCTCCATCTCTTCCATTCTTTCTCAGTTCTACAAACGTACATCTACAAACAGAATACTATTATATCGTCGACCGTACTAGAAGAACAACAGAATTTCTCACTTAACAAGTAACAAATAGCAAATTATTCGAGTTGCAAGTATATAATTCGTTCGTTTCATGGGTTCGTTGTTTTATCAGTGAATCTATTTCTTCGATTTCTTCTTCTTCTTCTTCTCCTTCTTCTTCTTCTTATCGTTGGGATCACCCGGGTCATCACAGGCGGCCTTCTACTTTTTCCATTGTGTCGACGGTTTAAAGGAAATTGGAAGGGACTGATTTGTGATCCACGTGGATTGAGATCGGGATTTTTGGTGAACGTTTGCGAGTTTCGGATTTGAGTTCGTGATCGTGCGGAAGTTGCAAAGTGAGAAGTTTCGACTCGGCAACGCCGGAGATCGTCGATCGTTGAAACGCGTGTGAAGACGAATGTCAGGGATGGAACTGTGCTGAGGGAGCCTTTTGTTTTGAGCAGTGTGCAACGTATTTGGATGAGAGCCGAGTAAGACCACCGTCGACGTGGTGTTACAGTGAAGCGACCTTCCGGGTCGTCGACGATCAACAGAGTAAGTCGAAGACTTTGGCTTTTGTTTTCAAATATACTCAATTTGGATAGGTTTCTGGTTTCTGTGTGGTGAAGCATATAGCCGCGAAAATATTCGAATGCTTACGTTTGCCATTTTCGACGAGTGAAATATTTTATGTTATGTATGTTGAAGCGAAGTGTTTCAAATATTATAGTATTTACAGCGAAAAGATTCAGATTGATAGAGAATCGCGACTGTGACGCGTTTTTCTTTTTCCTCTTTTTTGTGTTTCGTAGTGTTTGGATAACAGGTGATTTTGGAGTGACATATGATATGGCTCATATGTGAGTAGAGTGTATGTTTCACGAAGAATAGGTTTTTGTTGCGTTCCTACAAACTTTTTGTGCAACAACGGTTTTTTGTTGCTTTTATCTACCATTTCTCGTTCAGTACTCGTCGAATGCTTGTTGTGATTGTGTTTTGTAGTAACGCTTGTAGCGAACTATAATTTACACGAGCTACGTATATCTATGATTTTACGTCTTTACTTGTTAAACGTATTTATCTTTATGCTTTTGTATAGTAAAGCTTGCGTAGCATTTCTTTCCAATTATCGCGTTCCGTGCTTTCTGTCTATCTCCGAATATTACAACGACGAATACTTTGTTTTACGTGTTTCAGATATTTTTGCATATTATGTGCATTCTATGTATTTTTGCATATTACGTGCATTCCGTGCATTTTTGCATATTTAAATTTCCCAGAAATGAATAAACATTTGTAGTCTATTTATAATGTAATTTTCCTACATTTATCGTATACTGTATTTCATTATGTGCGGAAATCGATGTGATACAGAAGAAAAATGATATAACTGTCTCTCAAGTGTTAAGCTGTTCATTCTGGTTTTGTGTCATTCGTCGTCTGTCATGCGAATTATCATCCCAGGAAATTTATCAGGAACTTGTCAATAAAAAGAAATTTGTCAATAACGGTTTTGGCTTGAATTATTGACAATGAAGATTTATTAAATGGGTGGCGTTATTTTTTACTTTAGATAGCACATCGCATATCTTTGAATATCGACACTGTTTCTTTGAAAGGTTCATCGAACGTGCTACTTAACTGGATATCCTAAATTTCTATCTCTAAGCTTAATTTAAATATACGTTATCTTCCCTTCCTCTGTTTGAAATCTAAATTGAACACGTACTGTTTGTTGTTACTCGTTTATTATTTTGAACGACAAAATAAAAGAATGTCGTAAAAAATGGAAGTAATTAAAAATTTCAGACTTAGCTTATCTTGCCAATTATCCATCTAGAAAAATTAGATACATACCTTGGTCAAAATAATTTTTTATATTCGATTAAACGAAATTACATATTTATGATCATCGATCTAAACCAAATTCCCATTTTTGATTAAACTAAAATATCACCAATCCATAATTGTCAGCCTATAACATTATATGTTAAAGTGTTCGCTTATTTCGCGTCATTTGATGTCCACTAAACGAGTTAGTACTTTAATCCTAGTTCAATATTATGGAACATTGTAGAGCGTTGTAGAACTTCATATTCGGATGAAGTTCGCGTTAAATGATCGGAAAGTTTGCCTTTATTTCGTCCTTGTCGATAATGCACGCGAAAACTCGAATTCCTAGTTCAGTTTCTCCATCATCGACGAACCATTGATTAAACCGTAATCCATACACTTGACGAGAAAAATCTACTGTTCCACTTTTTAACTTTCATTATAAAAACGAATGTTCTCATTGACATTTGAAATATCTTTTTTTCTACATTAACGTTCACGTTAAAGTCAAGCTCCTAATTTTTAATTAAAACTTCTGTTCCATCTCGTTAGTTCCTTTTTACTCTTCAGTTTTGTCGTTAATCTCTCTATTTCTCGATGTTATTTCGAATTATTTTAGCTAATGATCTTACCCAATTTATCAATTTTAATTTTATTTGACAGCTCAACACTTTAAATTCAAGATTACGCTTCGAACAAGAATCTCTGGTTTACGTTATCTTTCTACATTGCAAATTATTTCTGCTTGTCAATTTTTATTCGATATTTTTATATATGCAATATCTTCTTCTATTCGTTCTTACTGAATTATGTCAAGTCAAATGCCTGATGTTTAGTTAAAAACTCAGTTGGACCACATTTTCCTATATTGTCAATTAATTCTACTTATCAATTCTGTGTTCAAACTTTCTATTTGCCAATTCTGCGTTCAAACTTTCTTTTTATCAATTCGATGTTGTATGTATTTTCTACATTGTCATTCTTGTCACTAGATAATTTAAAGTCGTGATCCTATTTTCTATTTTCCAATTAAAACCTCCGTTTTATGTTATTTTTGTCTATCTTGTGCCAACAATTACCACTTTCCAGTTCATTGAACGTTTTTGTCTGTAAATTTCCAATCGAGGATTCTTTCCCATATTTTTTTACGTTGCCAATTAATTCCATTTGCTAATACTACATCGAACGACTTTTTATATATCTTCATCGCACACAGTATCAAGATTCTGTCGTTCAATTCCAACTATAACACTTTCATGATATTTTTTACATTGCCAATTATTCTTACGTGTGAACGTTGTATTCGACATTTTTATTTCTCAATTCTACATTTAATACTTCTTCTGACATCTTTAACCAACATAAATTCAGTGTTCTACGCTATATCGTGAATAATTTATTATCTAGCTGAAATCTCGAATTCTAGTTCTTCATCATTGATGATCCAAAGATTAAATAACTCGTGGTTCGACCTCAGAATTCCATTATCGATTGATCCTTGTATCCGCACTTTCATCATTTATCATCGTTCATTCATCAAAGAAACTGATTCGCCTAATTTCTTACTTTTAATACCTACGATCTATTGGATAACTGGAAATTTCTATTATAATCAGCGTAATAATCGCTAATCAGTGATTATTTATTAATCTCAATCTGAATTTTATTTCAGCTAAATGTTACAAATTTTCCAGTGTATAAGAATCCATTTTATATGTCACAGTTCATACCGTGTTCAGTAATTTTATGACGATTACGCGACAGAATTTTTTCCTCTTCACTTCTATCGTTTATCTCCTGAACTTGAACTCTAGCATTATTATCAAGCAAATTATCTCGCCTTCTTTCATTACAGCCGACTAGTCGTTGCTATAATACACAACGTTAATATAGATATATAAATTACAGTGTTAATACCAAATTCAATCCAATTGTTATTAGCAATATTGATACTATGTATGTATGCAATATTTCTATCGAATCAATGAACACTAATCCTACCAGAGCCGGTCAAATGACCTGTATCAAAATTTAATTACATATTGTGTATTCATTATTATTTCTTTTGTTCATCTAACTTTACGTAAATTCTTATATTAACAAAAATCGAGAAATTGCATAATCACACAATATAAGAATTTACATAAAGTTAGATGAATGAAAGAAATAACAATGAATGTATAATCTTAAATTAAATTTTGAAACCAGTCATTTGACCGGACCTGGTAAGATTAACGTTAAACGTTAAATGACTGCATAGATGTAACAAAATAAAATACGGAAATCGGTAATACTTCCTATTTTAAAAATGTCGTTTTCGAATTACGTTTAGAAACTATTGCATTACGCCTTCTCTTCCCTTCGTCGGCATCACGAAACATTATAAAATTACTGTCATAACATAACACAACTCACAATATCGATTGCTGGGTCCGCTTTCACCCCAGAATATCTGAAACTCCAATCCCTGTCACATAACCTAACTACTGGCTAACTATCGCTACACCGAATGAATGTGCATTGCATATACAAGTTGAAGTCGAATAGTCGTCCACGTTGGACCAAGTCAGAATCGCAATTTTAGTTCAGTTCGCCCTCCGCGTTCTGGCTTATCGTCGTCGCTTAATGAATGGGGACACCAGGGGCAGAAATAGAATCGCGGCTCGTTTCGAGCCTCATAGTACAATGAGCGAACATAACGTCGGCTGTGGCCGTACACACACGCGGCTTTAACTCGGTTTCGTGAACCTACTGAGTTATTATTTTCATCGATAGCCGCCACTTCGATCGAGTGCTATCCGTAGAGCCACCGATCCATTGAATTTCGAGTAATAGAAAATCTCTTCCCGACCGAGGTAATTCGTCGCCACTTTAATTTCGATGAATGTTTACGAACGATGGACTTAACTCTGCTGGTTCTTTCGGTCTAACGTTAGAAAATACCTCAAGTTTGAAGGAAGCACGCAGAAATCGTCAATGATACGCGTGACTTCTCGTTTCAATTTTCAGTTACGAATAGTTGTAGATGCAGGCAATAAAATCGAATTTCTGGAATATGCAGCGCTTTTCTGACTCTCGTGACTCTATTGGTAGTAGTTGCAAGAGTATCGATTCGTTGTAACGTTGAAGTACTTGTAAGTAGATTTGAGAAACTTGCAGGTACTTACTCCGAGATTCGAAAGAAGCTTACAAAGATCGAATACTTTGCGAGAACGACGAACGAATCGTTATATCTCGTGAGTAGTATTCGAACGCTATGAAGTGAACCTTGGTTATTGGATTTGATTCGGATTTATGAGAATATATTGAACTTGATCCCGTCACTAATGTTCGTCTGTCACACGTGATTGCGTTCTCTATTGTGTCTCGAGTGTCTTGTTTCGATCGATTCATGGGAATATCGGTGAAATTGAGCGTGCTGGTAAATGAGGGTTGATATCAGAGTACAAATGGGAGTTGTGAGATTTTCAAATTTTTAAAAGACTACATCTTTCATTATTCATATTATAAAGTGGTTTTCTTTTTCTTCGTGGGATTAGAAATTGTATTTTTTCCTTTTCTATGTTAGAGGTTCAACGACACAACTTTCGGAGTAATCAAAATTTTATACATTTATTGGGGAGCATTTTTGCCACTGGAATAATTTTTTTGTAAGATATGTAGATAACAGTTCGTCTGTTTCATTGAATCGCATATTTTATCATAATACTTCAGTTTAGTTTCTTTCGTACGAATTTTGTATTTGTTGTTTCTTTCGTGTTTAATCGCAGAGATTTCGATATCGGTAATTGTGTTAAACGTAGATATTCCTCGCATTAAAATTTATAACATGAGAATACGTGGAATAACGTTGAATTCAAATGTTAAAGATGTTATTTCGTACCCTGGTAATTGACACACTTAACGGGTCGAATAATCTTAATCTTTACGAATTGTCATTTTATTTTTACCTTTTCGATGACCTTTAATCGTAGATATGACAATCTCATTTCTTCACTTTACGATACACCGAAGGTGGGAAGTAGCTATGTTCAGCTTCGTTAGCATGCGACTTAATTTATGTCATTCTCCTTTCTAATTACTCGTTGTAACTTGCATTAAATTTTACCTAATAAACATATATTAAGGAAATGTGATTATAGAATATAAAATGTTTCCTATTTGTAATATAATTAATTTATCACGATGTAGAAAAGAACCATTTTCATAGACACTCCTATGAAAATTATTTTATCATTCAAATCAACGATACCTCGATTGACAGTGGTTGCCACCATTTCATCGATTTTCTTCGATATTCAAACACGTAGACACCTGTCTGTCTACTTTCTAATCGTTCCTACTAGGAAAAAACAGATTCGCGTGATATGATTAATTCGTAGTATACACTGTGGTCCCGACTTTGCGGTATTTATATAGCTGCAAATGTGACAAAAATAAAAATAAGAAAATTAAATTGGATACGGTGATGTAATTGTTTGTTGACTGCTATATAATTTTTAATGATTTTTAATGATTAATAATATCATCACAATAATATCTCGTATAATTTAACAATGATACTGCAATATTTCTTAACGCGACTAGTATGTCTTTGACAAAGCAATTATAGTAATACTTATTAATACGATTTATTGTTAATATCATTTAAGAAGAATATCTAACAATAATACTACAATAAATAGCATTTTGTCAGTCAAACTGTTGTCGCTTAGTTTTGTTTGAATAACCTCAATTATATCTGTCATTTGTCCTTAAACAATCTTTCAAAAATTCATGCGGACATTATTGTTAACAATGCGTCGTCTTTAGACAATACGCAAACTCTTCTCGATTCATCTCGTTAATAATTAACAACGTTCCGTTCTCGTGGCAATTTAAGAGCAAAAATGTTTGTTCCTAAATTGTTAATTGTTTCTCTGACGAATAAAGGAAAGCACGGAAGAAATGCTCGAAAACGAGACGCGGCGTTTTGATCCGTGGTCCGTTTAGGTCCAATTAAAAATAATCACAGCCATTCCCCAGGCGAAATTAATGAAAGCTGCGAATGAATTCGACGAATGTCCTTTGTTGGCTCAATTGACGGGCATATTAGACCGAACAAGACCGCTATAAATTATTTCGCGTCCGAAAAAGATAGGGAACATCGAACCTGATTTCTTGATATGAAAAGTTGACTTAGTCCGTGCTATTTTTCCCATTTTTAATTCTCAACGTTCCTTGGAAACAGCACAGATTCACGCGAAGTGTACATTAATCGTAGAATTTTTCTTTCTATCAAAGCTTTTTGACGAATTAACCACTTGTTTTCTAAGTTATATAGGGTGTCTTGTAATAAAGCAGAGAATTTAATCCTATCGAAACCGAATTCCTTCTCAGCTTTATTCTATTGGCTTGATGAATTTGTAGCTTTTGGGAAAAATTATTTTTAGTAATTACCAATAATAGAAGGGCATTTTGTCGGGTGGTTTCTTGAAGTGTATTGTTTGCATTAGGTATAAAAAGTATTGGCACACCATTGTGTGTATAAGTACAGCATTTGCGTGCTAATTAATTAGGTTCAAATATATTAAAGTTTGTATCATTTCATACTACAACAAGACTCTGATGCTATGAAAATGAAATGTGTGGAAGCCGATAGAAAAAAGTTTCTTTGAAAAGTGAGTAACATTATTTCGAAAAACACGGTATAACAATCTCTGAATAAATACAGAAAAATTTGTATCAATGATTTTCCCTCGTCACGTTATTGCAAACTGGTAAAACATCTTATGAACCATTGAAGGAACACTGTGTGTTTCGTGCAATTTTATTGAAAGTGCCCCTTCTAGATCAGCAACGCTATATACATCAGTGTAATAAGTGCACGTCGTTTTCCAGTAAACCATAAAAAAGAACCATTACGCAAAAGTCGATTTATACGTGAAGAACCTGTAATCCCATCAAGGATAAACATTTTATGCTTTCATTTCGCTTTGTGCTATATAATATCGCTTGTATCGCTTGCGCGTTAGTATCAAGCATTTCTTACATCCTCCGGAGATTCTCGGGCCTTTCACGACCCAGATTCTTCCAGTTAAATACCATTTTCCGTGTATAAGTTCCGGTTACACGAGTCGCGTCCATTTTTGAAGAGTGTTCCGACCTTTCCACGGTATTGTAGCTGACTTCATTAAAGTTCCAAGCACGCACTAATACCGATGTGCACCTTACGGTTGTCATTCATTAAAGGCAACCGTGCTCATGTCTCGGATTATTGATCACCGAGTTCTGGCTACTGCACTGTATCAACGTTAACTGTTTAACGCCGGAGGTATTAAATCTAAGTTATTTAAAGAGCGTATAATTTAAATATATACATATATATAGATCAAAGATTTAATATTAATATTAAATCAATATATAACTGTTATTCGCTGTTTTGTAACAAAAAGATTAGATTTTTAACTGAATTTTAAGACAAATGTTGCAATGCAACATCGGGATTTAAAGTTAACGTACTATGACGCATCTCTACCTCTGATCTTCGTATCAGAGAGCAGAAAACACGAACAGATATACGAAAGTATCTTTATATTTATATTTAATCTTAAAATCGATATTATCGAATGCAAATAACGATATTCCCGATTATTCCCGATGTGCAGTTATTATGTATAAAATTATAAAATTGCATTTTACAATTTTATAATACTTTAACCGTAATATCTCTTCAACGAAATGTAGGATGGAGACAAGAAAAACATTCGACATGCTCACAGCAGGATTAAAAGACTCTGGATACAAAATTCTATTAAAAGATCGTGGCGATAGCCCAGAGGATGCGCGGCTGGCACAGCAAGAGGTACTTAGAGATGAAACACGAGCGAAGGTCAATAGGTACCACAAATATTAGCGATGACACGATGCGTTTGCTGGAGTGTGTAACAAGAACGACGATAAGATAAAAATCGGATCGATCGCCACGAGTTTCTTAATTCCACCGCCTTTCCTTCCATCGGCTTCAATCCGGATTTAATTAGAGCACAGCTCACGTTTCATCCTGGTAATCTTACCTTTCCGTCACGAATGCCCGTTACTTGTTTTGAATGATCTGAGACTAATTGCGAATTTTCTGTTGACGAAACAGATGTGCATGGTCTGCGTCGTTTTATGCTCGGTACTTTAAAGAAATTCTAATAGAGCTTCGTGGAATTGTTGAAGAAAGTAATCACGCGATTTTATTCGACAGAGGAAGCATTCGGTTTCAAAATTAAAATAACACGGATAGACATTGAAGTATAGGATATATATGAAAATTATGTTAATACTTGAACGAACAAATTATTTCTTTTCTTCTTTTCGAATGTTTTGTCAGATAGGTATAAATAGATATTAGATAATATTATTATTGTTATTAATTAAATCGTCGATGTAGATTAATATTAATAACAACAATCGTTGTTGTAAGTAATGTTTCACATATGATTAATATTTTTGAATTAAATGTATATTAACATTGACAAATATCTTTTTCCGCTTAAGAATTAATGTAATTCCTGTAGAATCGATAATAATCGAAAAAAGATTCGAAACAATTGGAATTAAACTGAGCTTTTCAAATATAACGCGATCTGGTTTAAATGTGAGGGAAAGGAAATGGAGAAACCTGATATTTCCGTTTATTTTTGTTACCTGGTATAAAATAAAATAGAACGTGAAAAAATCAATCTGTTAGAGCTATATAATACGTGCATCAAAAGGTAAAAAAAAAAAATAATAAAATGTAACGAAAATGAATAAAAGAATAGCAAAATTGAATACAGTTAAAAATGGAAATATATATAGAGTTCCAGTGACGAGGAGTTAAAAAATAAGAAGCTTGGAAATATAAAAGAATTAAAATACTAGAGAATATAGGGAAACATAATTCATATGACGAAAGTGAAGATATCGAAGGATTGAGAAATAGGGTAATGAAAGTAAGAAAATTAAAACGTTAGGAAAAAATAAGAAAATAAGGAGTGAGAAAAACAAAAATAATGTTTTATATAAAAAGCCTTCTTAGAACTTGAACGAATCGATTTAAACGCAACGCAGAAAAATATCGGAGAATTTCTTTATACGTGATCAAGCCGCTGCTTACATTTAATCAACGGGTGATTAAAACTGCACCACACTGATTTATTCGGTATTTTGTTATTTATTCTGGAAGAAAATAAGCGAAATAATTAGCAACGTAATTTAATCCTACGCACGATTCGTATCTTGATTATAAGAACTTTGACATCCAAAACGAAATATTCAATTAATTGTATTAATTAAAAAATTCCCGAAATAAAAGTGACACGCTATTTTCTTTTCTCACATCTGTTTTTTTAAATACTTAATTGAACCATTAAAGACAAATCTTGCCTTAACACAAGATTTGCCCAAACATTTCATTTGCAATTTTATGCGCAGTCAATTTACATAATTGACATCTGTCTTCTAATATCATGATTATGAAAGTAAACTCGAAAGGTTTGTTTACATTATTTTCCGTCGCTATTTTCTCTACCTAGATCCTACAATTTTATAAGATTTGAAAAGATTAAGTTTATAGAATTCTATAATAATGTAAATAAAATGAAAAATGCAAGAGGCTATAACGAATACTTTCAAGTTGGACTAATTCTCAGTAACCTTGAGAAAACAACGCTGTATCGCGATTCAGTAGGAAACCGGATTTGATCGGTTGCCAGTAGAGCCATTAATTTTATTAAAATTAATTTCAACTCTCAGAAGAAATCTGATACAATTTTGTTTTATCGGATTGGTCGCGTTTGAAGAGTTCCAAGTAGCGCTCGAATATCATTAAACATCCTGCTACCAGTACCTGATATCTGTGCCAGCAAAGAAATTTTTCTTTCCGTTTCGCGATAATACGCCACGTTTAACTCCTGTCCTTTTATCACCGTTGATAATTCAATCCGTCGACCATGATTTCCTTTCGTCATTTTTCTCCTTTCCTTTCTTTCTTTGAACGAACGAGCCAAAGGAGAAATCTTACGATCTTACATTTTCTATTTCTTACTTTTTGTTTTCTTTTAAATGATTTTTATATCTGTATATGGAATAATTGAGTGGAATATTCTGAACGTATTATTTTCCGAAGAACGACTGCGTTGATGTTAGCAGTTTCCTTTTTATACCTTGACCCTCAATAACCTTCTATGACCTAATTTAAACCTGACTCTCTATAAAGGGGCAGGCTATAATAAAAATAACCACCATGCTACGTACTCGTGTGTGATTATTTTTCTTTAATTTAAATATAGTAAGAAAAAAAAGCAATCAAAATATAATATAGTTTTCTACCATGATTGTTCATATGTATATTTGACAAAGACGAAAAGCATGCGGAAATAAAGATATATATATACACACACACACATATATATAACGTAGTTTCCCGGAAGCCTGAAACAGTGTTAGACGAGGCAGTTTTAAACTCTCTCTGGGTGAATATCACTATACATACTCATTGCCTGTAATGCCATACACTGTTTGTTTTCTAAATTTTAGATCAAAGTAGAAAAATCCATATATCGTGGAATTTGATTTGCGAGAGGTTAAAAAGAATTAGTATGAACTAACTTAAATACTAGGAAGCATTCCTTAACAATTATATTAATTGATGTTTAAGTGAAAATGAAACTGAATGTAATGAAAACAGTGTGATAATTTTTGTCAATTCATCAGAGATCATTTTAATCCGATTATTCTCCACAGTCATAAAACTATCGTTCTCGTTTATTCCGAACAAAGAATATGGTAGCTGCTGATCGTTAAAAATTCCATTATATTCATTATGTCGCTAAAATATTCACTATGTCGCTAAAATATTCACTGTGCCACTAAAATATTCGCTATATCACTAAAATATTCTTTCAGCAAAAAATTGTTTGCGCAACGTCGTTAAGAAATCATTAACATTCCTAGATTGCTGTTAACCAGCTCGTTAGATATTTATACAAGTCCAGGAAATAAAATACGTTTGTGAATACAAGTAAAATACAGATTCTACAAAAATAAAAAATATATATGTAATAACCAAAAAAATTTTCTGTTTAGCAAAATTTTCCTATCTGAAATATTTCCATTAAAAAGTAACTTTTCTATCCGAACAAAATCTCTGTTTAACGATCAGGAAAATATAAATAATAATTGTAACATAGATATGTGGCTTTATTAATGCCAAGCTCATTTACGTTGGTCCAACAAATACATCAATTGTGTCAGCAAATTCGAGAATGCTACTCTTGGACAAATGAACAGAGGATTCTCTGTGTTCGTTATTTGTTTACCGATTTCGATTATACTCAGCTCCAGCGATAATAAATGCCCGTAAGAGTGAAAACAGTAAGTGGTGCGAGAGAAACAGACAGAGGGGCTGAAGGGAGGAGGGGAGGTGTAAATAAGGTAGTCTGCTAAGCAGGCGTTCATTTTTAATTGGCGCGCTGACATTGGAATCAACATACATTCTGCGCATTCAGGTGCCATTGGCACGTATCCGTGTCGTGTACAGGCCTTTTCATTAACTACGATACAAGATTCTTCCTAGAATGTATATTGTTAATTTTATGTGTCTTTTATTGCTTCGTTTTAATGAACTAGAACAAACTTCATTCTTGGTCATTTAAAGTGAAATTTATGATACGCTTTTTTGTCTTGTTCAAAGCTTCTGTTAATGTAAATAATTTTTATTAGAGCAATTCTCGTAATATAAATTCTTCTTAATGAACATTATTTAATTTTCCATATAAGCGTAATAAATTATTTCGTAGTGTATCAGTCTATTATTTCGTATATAATAATAAACGATACATGTATAATAAGCGGAAGAATTATCCTGTGCAGTGAAAATTTCCTACACGGAAAATGTTCATCAGAAATATACATATCAGGGAAAATGCCTTATCGAATAATGTTAAGGAAAATGGACAAAGTTCATTCGAATTTTTCATATATCTAGATCATACGGAGAACGTAAGATATTTGTTTCAAGTAACTTTTTACAGACGCACACAGTAAAGAAGACTAAAATATTGTAGTGAAATAATTGTAGAGAATTGATCTTTGTGTAGCCAATTTTTTATTTCTTATAATTTTTTCTATATTCTTCAGACAATTAAGAATTTTTGATGCAAACTGTAGTAGGAATTTCTTATAACTAAGATGTTGAAACAGTCTATATGCACCGCTGCGTTGAAGTCGAGGTCAAGGATAACGCTGGAAAACAACATGAACCAGGAATCCGGACGAGGGTCACATAATTTCGAATACTTTACTAGATAAAATTCCTTCCTGGTTGACGTATGATGCATCTAAAGATTCAAACGAAGCATCTATAATGGCTTCTTTCGTGGAATAAACATGCGTCACCGACGATATAATGTATTTCCAAACGTTGGGAAATTATTTTACGATTAAAATCTCATTTCGCCCTCTTTACGGGATTTGGCAATTTAACTTAACTTTATTGTAGCTTATAAAATAAGTCGTTTTTCACAGAAATTCGTAATGCATAATTAGACGTTTATATAAATATATTTATCTAATTCTGACATGAATTTTAATAGTGGTGGATATTTTCTTTCTTTGATATGACAGTTTGCAAATTTATGTCCCCGTGCTCGATTTTAAATACCTTTACGGATTTTTTGGTGTTTTTAACTCAAATTAAAAATGCATACTTCGTCAAGTTTGCCAAGTTTCTAAAATTTTGTGTATTTCTAAGTCCTCGTTACTTTTGTGGATTCCCCTCTGTCTATAGTTATTCACGAAATCTCACTTTCCATAACTTGGACGAACTTCGAGCCTCATTCACGTTTCTTGCTCGGTGCAACCAGTTATTGTAACCCGCTCGACCCATCATTACCGTCACGATTCGTTCTGGTCTGGAAGCTTTCACGCCTACCAACCCGTTGTTAACTCAACGCATCATTACAGCGTGCGATAATTTTACTACTACCCCCGATCCATTAACGCGTTCTACACCACGTACTTACAGTTTGCGTTACTGACTAAAAATTTAGAACGATATTCTGAATTGTGTATACGAACTGAATTTTTTCCTAATTTTGTTATTAATTAGAAATTAAGGTTGCAAGGATATGAGTAGTAATTTATTTTATACTGATAAATCTTCTAGGAAATACTGTTAGAGTAATATTATTCTCGCCTTATTTACTTTGCATTTGATAGATCGCTATCATTTCAATAGATTTTGCCGAAGATATTTCCCAAGATAACTAAACTGACTTCCGTTTACTTCGATAGAATTCTGATAAAAATAGTATTCTAAAATAACAGTGTCCTAAGTTGTTTCTGCTACTTTATTTATAGATAAATTTTTGATAAAAAATGTTGACGTCTTTCGAAGCTACAATGCCCTAAGCTAACATTACTTTGATAAATATGTGGCGAAAAAGTTTTCCAAAGCAGCAGTATCCTAAGCTAATATATTTTCTGTTACATACTCTGATATATTTGTGAGGAAAGAGTTTTCTAAGGTAACCAGAATTCTAACCCGATTTTCCATTACTTCGATGGATTTTTGACGAAAAACTTTTCTAAGGTAACAGAATTCTAATCTGATTTTCCTATACCTTAGGAGATTTTTGACATAAAGTTTCCTATGGTAATAGGATTTTAAGCTTCGACTTCTTTCCCAATATTTGGATTCTGTAGAACTCGTAGCAATTTTAAACTATAGTACAGCAGATATTGGAGTTTTATTAATTTTTGATTCGATTAAAAATATCCAATTATTTCCTAACAATCTCCATGATATAACTTTATTTAAACGATACAAAACAATAGAAGAAGAAATAACAAATACGACATTTTTACTTATTCACATAATTTACTCAGTCGGTATTCGACAAGTATACCGGACAAGCCTAAAAAGGTTTGGATCGATAACTATAGATCTTACTATAACTATAAATTATCCACAGAGATGAACTATTAGATGAGTGGAACAGATTCAACATACAAATTCAGAACAATTTCCAATAAACGATAAAATTTGAACGAAGAGCACGAATCAATATGAAAATGGAAAGAGAAGCAGTAGTTTGTGTAATTACACGATAGATCGGTGGGGGTGCGAGTATGTGGTAAACCGGTGTCTTAAAGCGTTGTAAATCTTAGAACCATGAAAGATTTACGTCTATTCGTTTGGTGAAACCTCTTGGGTTTATTAAAGGAGTGTTTCTGAGAGACATGAAATAAATTCTTATATATGGGACACTCTACAGAAAATTTGTAATACGATTATATTTAATGTTCGTGATGATGTAGAATTTAACTCGCTGAGAAATTTTGTGATATTTTCGATCCGATAGTTTATTTAGGTATTTAGTTTCCTCTTCTATTTCATTTCACAACTATCTGAGACTTCTACTTCCAACGTTCGAAATTAGCTATCAAAGATTAATCATGTCGGGATTACGATTAGTAGGAGAAATCCTACGATAAGCTATTTCCCCCAGGATGTTCTTAACTTATTTTATTGCTCTATAATTCACTTATGAAAGAAAAGTTCTTAATACAATTGTACTTTAAAAATAAAAGTAAAGTGTGTCTGTTCCAATGATTTTCCTCCCCCGTTTCTTCTTTCAAAAAATATTAGTTCAAGAAACTTAATCATATATAATTTATAACAGCAAGATTGCAGTTTATGTAAATGCTCGTTATTGCACCTGAATTTTTTACTGCCATTCGTGATTTTTATACGTTCCCGCAAGGTTAATTGCGTCACGCATGTACTACACGATTTTATGTTCGTTTTTTCACTTTTTTATAGTTTATTATGTACTTATTTATAGAACAGAGACGTTATAAAACGCTATTTTCTTCCATGAGAAGACATAAAAAATCAGAAAACACCAATATAGAAAATCCGGGCGAATAACACTGGAATTCCTTCTGCAAAAGTGAGAAGAAAATATAGAATGCAATTTTTTCGCCCTAAGGTTAGTTTTCCAGCGAATCTGGTTTGTAGATTTGTCAGGTATACTTGCCTAATACCGACTGAGTAAATTATGTGAATAAGTAACCAGCAGAAGGTTATTCTACATACAACAGAATACAAAATACAACAGAAATGTAGAATAACATTTTTCTGTTTAGTTAAGAATTGTCTTGGTACACTATGAAAAATTTTTGAATTTATTAAATATATAATTTTGACAAATGTTATTTTACATCTTCGACTTATTTTCATTTGTAAAATAATCTTCCGTCGATTATTTTCTCTTGTTCAATCGGGAATTAGTCACGTTCAAGTACAGTTGATAAATTTTCAAATTCGATTTTCTCCGGCGGAGCTCAACGGTTCAATTCGTAGCACGTTAAGTATCGTCGTCGTTGCATCGTGCAATTGGATAACTCGGCGTTGCGAATTCGCGCGAGTCGAATCGATTTCACGTTTGCTTCTCTTGCTGCGTTGTGCAAAAATATCGAGAGAAAAAAAGAGCAAAATTTTAATCCACTGGTTGTCGATACATTGAACAGTCTCTTAAATGCGCGTCGGATGTCAAATTTAATCCGAAAAGCGGCGCATGAAGAGAGCCGACAATCTGCTCGTCGATCGATAGGAATTAATTAAATCAGATTTTCCTGGCGCGAAGAAGGGTGCGAGATATCTTTTTCCTCTTCTTTTTTTAACTTGTGATTAAATGGCAAGAAAGAGGGACGATTCTTCTTCCTCTTGGTTCCACGGATCTTTTGACGTCCTTCTTTGGTGTGAGTGTGGCGATGGTTTGGTGTCGTAACATTTGTAGCCTTTTCTGTGAATTATTACATTACCGCTCAGGAATATCCGGATATTTGCTTATTTTTGACCAGGCATATTTTAATAATAAGACTGCAGTCAAATCAGGCTGCAATGGTTTGGTTCTTTCTAATCATAATCCTTTAACTTTTGAATTATAAGACAGATTAGGCCTCTTAAACTGATAGAAATAGTTCCGATGTTAATACAACCAATGATACTTAAATAGTATAAATATACATATAGTATATACCAAAATATACTACAGTACATGCACGACTGCAGTGTTTCTTAATATCCAATTTAGATTTATATCTTGGTGATTCCGTAAAAAGGTAATATGTGCTGCTTCTAATTACTAATTCAGCATTAATTTATACGCTTTGGTGAAATACCGTGACGTCAAATCAACCAGTGTGTTAGCATATTTACGAGCAAAAATATATATTACATCTGTCCTGCACAACCTTAAATTTTTTAAATGGGACTGCGGATGTTCGTGTTTCCATTTTTATGAACATAATTAACGACGTGGAATAGAAATTCGTTTTAACAACTAAATATCCATAGTAAGTGCTGTACTTTGAATACTTTATACATTATTGCACATTACAATGCATTCTATAGATCTTTGACATTTGGAAGTTTCTAAAAATGCATAGCTACCTTCGTGGTCTATCTAAATAATTATCTATCATCGTTCAGAACGATCGCAAACTATCATCAAGTCTTTCCAATTAAATTTTATATGTCCAACTTGGACATCTCACGAATTCGTGGCATCTTTACCTCGTTGATTTGAATCTTTCACGAGATTCGTACTTGTTTCGAAGGAAGCTCATGGAATCCCGAGCAATTGGTCGTTGACACATTTTGCTGCGGCGTTGGATGATTTTTAAAGACGGCCAGACTCGATTGACCTCGGTATTTATCGCCATCGAGGTATTTTTGCATCGAATTTTTACGTAATACGTTAATACGTGTAACTTTTCATAGCACCATGGACGATCGTTGCATAAGATTGCTCGCGAATTTCGTCATGTATCACGGCAGAATTCGTTCTTTGATTACAATTTATGTTTCTTCCTGTTATCATCGATAATAATCGATCGGCTCACATGCACAGTTCTAAATAACACCTCGACAAACACGTGCTGTAGATTTTGTATCAATAGTATATTTTTCGCATATGTCTTTTACGAGTGTTACTGGTGATAAATCCTGTATTTTTTATTGCAAGGAACTTTATTTGCGGTTTTGTAGCGTTTGAGAGGCACAATTGAATTTTACTTTGAAATTTTATGTTACTAGTGCTGGTGATGCAGTATTTGTATGTTAATGTCATTTAAATGTATGTAAAATGTTATGAACATTAGTGATGTAAAAATGAAGTTGAATTTAAATGGGTAGGATCTCTTTTTCATTGGAAAAAAATAGTAAATTTCGAAAATATGGGGTGTAAATGTTAAATGGTAATTAAGCTGAATTTTTTATGTTGCCGATTTTTCTCTATTCTCTGTATTTCTGCTGTATATCTGTTAATAAGTTTAAGTCTAATAATAGATTAGAGTCGTCTTATGAAATGAACTCTATCATTTTGGTATGGTTTAAAAAGAAATTCAACTATTAACCTAAAATGTTCCTCATCAGCCTCATTATTACACATGAAACTATAATAAATTAACCCAGATATGTCTAGTATTCAAAAGATGATTCGAAGATAATTTTATTATATTTTGCAATTTTTCTATAACTAGTCATATTATCCAGTATCCTTCAAAATTGTTGGACACTTTTCTAATGATTTTATTTTGAGAAGTAAATATAGTTTTTTCTGGATCAAAAAAATCTGTCCATTCTGCATCTCTCAAATTACGGAGGAAAAATAGTAAAACTTTATTTCTTTCTTATTCTTCTAACAAATTTTTTTTTTACATATAACACACTATAAAGTAACATAATTTATTTACTAACGCAAAAAAAATCTGATAATTACATGATAATTGCCAATTCATTCGTTTTATTCATTTACGTAACTTGCCATCTATATAGCGAATGAAAGGATATCTTTGCCTTTTAATGAGATCTTTATTCTTATCGACTGTCGTGTTCAAAATCGTTCTTTTATTCTATTTCTATTAATCGTGTTAAGATTGTCTTAATTTTTAATAAATGCTGGCAAGACATGTGATTTCGTTGTCAACTGGTTATCTTGTTTGAATAATCGTCTCTTTAACTAATCATTCCGAGTAATTTACGTAGGAATAGGTAATTGTGCATGTGAAAAACACTTCATAACAAGCATGACAAATCGTTACATAGGGATACATTGTGAAACAACTTTACATATTTATACGTTAGAAATTCTTTTCGCTATTATAAGCCACCCTCTAGCGAATCAAAGAAATTTCATCCTCCAATTTCTTCCCTCCAAATTTTTATTAATATTAAAATAATTCTAAAAGAGTCCAACCTAAATAATAACCTTCCTAATTCAATAATTTTCAATTAACAAGTCTCTCGCATTTATTGCTAATAAAATTTCAACAAAATTCGACAAAATTTATTCGAATTTAAACATAAAACATTCGATCGGTCACGATCATGTGAAGCATAGATCGCTTTATTCGCAATCATCTTAACTATATGGACGTTTGTCCAACGACACTCATCGAGCTCTTTTTTTATCGAGTTTCATGATGCAAAATAGGCTCTACAAGCAGGCTTTTATTTTATGGAATCATTTCGTCACCAACAAGCCGTCTACCTCGCGGAGTATGGAACGTGAAACTTTCGCCCGTTCTCAGAATCTCGAACTGCGGACATTATGCATATTTACATCTTGGTGGTTTTATGCAAATTTTTTTATAGTCATTTCCAAACGCACTCGGCATGGAGCTGAAATTATTCGACGGTCTATATCTATTGTAACTGTCTAATTGCATTTGCATTACTCCTTATCATTTCTTGGATGTTGAAACTGTATTTTGATAGGCAGCGTTTGAACACGAATGTAGAAAACATTGTTACAAGAAAGTAATTTAATTTTATTCTGATTTTAAGTGCTAGACAATATATGATGCAACATTAATAATAGTAATGAATTA
Source organism: Bombus vosnesenskii (assembly GCF_011952255.1). Classification (NCBI taxonomy): domain Eukaryota; kingdom Metazoa; phylum Arthropoda; class Insecta; order Hymenoptera; family Apidae; genus Bombus; species Bombus vosnesenskii. The sequence goes on from NW_022883056.1 coordinate 111,396, forward strand.
TTTCTAAATTAATAATACTATTTACAAGCATACATAAAACCTTACCTTTTATTTTATACTAAATAATGTTATATATTATTCATTAATAATAATATCTTATAGACGAGTTTGGCCTTTGTGTTATTATAAACGATAAGAATTATTTATTTCATTATAAAATATTATATACACGTTTTTTACTATAAAACAAAGGAAGTAAAGTTTCATATATATTTTATAATGAATAATATATTTTTTTTTATTTGTTTATTTAGCCCAAGATACAGTTTTAGATACATATTCACAATAAACGGTGAATTTTTGTAATGATATGTTAGGCAAAGGTACCGATACGCGGCGGTACGACGTAGCCATGCTGTATTATGTGTCGGCGCTTTACATTTTTCGTGTATAATACAATTTTTGGGTTTAAGCCGCTGGGGAGCGGAGCTTTTTTATGAATATTTTTTAATTTTTTTCTGTCCTGCAAACTTGGTCGCAAAACAGGACGCTTCGGTAGTCTGCTTTTTGGGTGCTGTGTAACTTTGGAGAGGGGTGGGTTGAGTGGGAGAATGCGGTGGAGGGGGAATAATGAATAATATATATCTAATAGTGGGAGGTCAGAATGTTTAGCCTCAAATAGGAATTATGGAACTACACTCTGTACAGGACGACGGTGGCTATGTGGTTACTGTAGCTGACTGCAAACACATAGGTTGGCGGTTCGAATCCGTACGTGCCCTCCTGGATTTTGACTTAAGTGTGTTCAGAATCAGAAGTGAAATGTGATGTGTGTGAGAATCCGTACTTGGACGACGCAGCTTCTCTTCTCTATGTCTTAGGTCTCTCTAGGACATTACTCTCCCGAGATGTGAAAAATAAAAATAAAATAGAAAGAAATAAAAAAAAAAATAAAAAAAGCCTACCAATGAAAACAACATAGAAAGAATGTGAAAAATAAAAAAAAGCAACCTAAGAAAACAACATAGAAAAAAAAAGAAAAGAGGAAAAAAAACTCTCTTCCTCCTCATATTCGTAATACTTGTAACACGCAACATTGATACTAACCCCGAACAACGAAACGAAGGTCACCTGTCATCGAAGTGGTTGTGAAGAAGAATAAGTTTGTGAATATCCGTACTGCCATTGCCTTAGTGTAGTAGTCCAGCTACAGATTCCAGGTTTACATCCACCTGGTGCCCCGTTGTCCATATTTTTTGATAATTCCTACAATAATATTTTCTAATTAGACTTACAGATTTTTATGCAAATTTATCTGCGAGAATATATTTAAAAAAGTAAAATCCCGGTAAAAGACAAAAGGGTAGACAATCGCATTACCTATTAAGTATTATAGAAAAATATTAAAGGAAGCATACATATTTCGTCGTATTACGTGCAAATTTTCCACAAATGCGTAAAAAACCGCGATCTATTTACATAATAAAATAAATAATTCTTATGTGTCATAAGTCAAATTTTCTTTACCATTCCCTCCAGAACTTCTTGTCTCCTCAGAATATTGCCTAACGTTGTGTCTAAAGATGTAATCGCATCTCAACAGAGATAAAAATTTGTCAAAAGAGGAAACTAATTATCCTGCTAATGAGACGTCGAACGACGTCGTAGACCAAGAAAACGAGATCGATGCTTGAGGAATGGAATCCGGAAAGATGGAAGAAAAACGTTGGTAAAGAGCCATTTACTCGCAACTGCGACGTTTCATTCACAAAGCTCGTAAGCGACTCAAAAGTTCCAGGATCTGGCTTTTTCCTCATCGCAAACGATTCGGCGATAAAAACAAAACACGAGTTACAGAATCCTGAGACGTTTGAAGATAGACTTTTTGCTTTTGTTTCTTTCGGTCGTTTAAGAGTATGTATGATGTCTGTAATCTTTGGGAAAATGAGTTTATTAGTCATGGTTCATGTTATCTGGAGTGGGTTGATAGTTCTGGAAAGATCTTTTGTCCGTTATGATAAGAAAATTTGTTATTTAGAACGAAGTTTCAGTCAAAGGATAGTATCTAATTTTATAACTTGCGATACTTGTTGAGTTTTATGAGCTAAATACGAATCTACGAACTTGTTTTTTTCAGTACCCACAGTTGTCGAAAAAGTCAAGATTGAAAACAATTACAAATTTTCGATATTGATGTTCTGTGTTACAGGATACAAAATCGTTTTCCATTGATGAATTTTTATTTAAGATATAAGAGAATCGTGGAAAATATATGTCGGATAAAAGAAATATTACTTGAACTATCCTTATCAAGACGAGCAAATTTATAAACATTACCCTTACATGTCAAGGATAAATCTACAAAATAAATCGAAATAAAAATAATATATTGGAATATATTTTATATTTTTTTGTATCAATATAGATATAGAACAAAATTTAAAGATTGTGAAAGAGATAAGAGGATGGAAAGTTGTCGTGTCTTTGGATAGAAATGTTTGACTGACAAGAGAGGAAAGTTAAATAGTTGTTGAGTAAACAGTACAGAACGACGAAACGCACTTCCATCGATCACATAATCATATCGCAGTGTAATGGTGTATTGTTTAGCATTAATTAACTCGCAGCGAAATCGAGATTAGATGTACGATAACAAGGGAAGCCAGCTGGCTTGATAATAATAATTGATTCAATAACCACATCGAAGTTGAATCAAGGCGACCTGCTTAGAATCGAGCATGCATATATATGTTGCGTTGTATATATCGTATTACGCAAAGAAAAGTTGCGTTACGTAACATTTTCAACGTAATTTCCTATTTATTCCTATTATTTCTACAATTTGTTTCATATTTGATTTTATGAACATGACGTATTTTAACCTTCGAATGACGGAGGCTGTCTGAATTCTGATACACGCAGACATTTCTAGGATTCACTACTTTTTGAGCTACATACTCGTCTATAAAGACTAGTTTTTAAAATGATTTCAATAAATGACATTTTTTAATATGTTGTCGGAATCATGGTACCAAACAACTTTTTCCTTACACATAATCCGCGGACGTCCTTACTTCCCGAGATATTCGTAAAATACTGTCACTACCACTACAGTAAATTCTACCTATCATTGTGTGTTCGTGACAACGTACGTGTTAGTATTGTTTGTCGATTGCCTAGAGGCGCGGTTGTTTATGTACGGACATGATTATATTATATACAGTGTATTATATGCTGTGCTTCAGTTTGTAAACACAGAGAGGTGACAAAGAAATATAGCTTCTTTTTAGGCGACACAATGTTTGCCTACGACTACAAGGCATGCAACTTGATGGCGTAAGCTGAGCATCGATTGTCAATCTTTCGGTTACTACGTTGAATTACTGTCGGTCGTTCGGCAGACGTCGATGGACATTGCGTATATTATAAACGAAAGATAAGAGTTAAGTTTGGATTAGGTTATTGCATCTGGCCGTCTCTAGGCACGTACACTGTCACGGACCTGCAACTATAGGCACAATTCACTATAATTATCGATATTTTATTGCGAATATCTTGGAAATTAAGACCGTCCACGGATTCTATGTAAGGGAAAGGTTATTCGGATGATTCTGACCACCGACAACATGTTCCAAAACTATTGAATTATTAGAATATAAAAATTCTTCCGCAAAAGATTGATATTGTAAAAATGGAATTTGATACCTGATGAAAAGAGCATTTTATTAGAAAAGAAATTGACCGATATTTTTTCTAGCCACTGTAAAGGAGGGTCGATATTATTGCCAATTTTTAAGATTTTCAACATTATATCGACAATATATTGAAACTACAGTGAGATTGACACATACAAAAGTCCATTTATAATGGCACAAAAAAGTATGCTTTCTTACGTACGACACCGCCAAGAACTTTAAATATTGGTAGTAATACCGATTTTTTGAATGTTTTTTACACGATAGATACAATAGTGTACAAATACAAGAAAGGTGAACGAATTCAAGAAAAGCAAGAACGACAAAATGCCTATCTCCCTTTCCTTCTTATCTCGAGTTTTCAATCTCAGACGCGTGCTGGAACGTCAGCTGGAACATCTCGTAAGCCAACTTCTCTCTTTCTCTCTTTACGCCTCTCTCTTCGGACAAATTGGAAACGTAGCAATCGAAAGTGAACCTTGACACCTTTTACAACCCCACCTATCCTCTCTCTGTGCCTGTCTCCCCCCTCCACGTTGCCTAGGTAGCTTGTGCTAGTCGTTTTTCGAGAGGCGACACACTCGACACCGGGATACATGTGTTGTTCTCCTCGGTCGACCGCATCAGCCAGCAGGGAAGTTTCTTAAAATAGAGTCTAGTGCCGAGCCGGAGGTTGCTATATGCATGCGAACATATCCCGTTCCGGACGATGATACAAACACACAGTGTCGAGCCACTCGAGGTTGGTCGAAGGGTTGGAAAAGGGTTGAAAAAGAGGGAGGCGCACGGCTGAATGTGCCCGCTCATGCACGCCAGCCACGCGAATTCCGCTGAACATCCCTCGCGTTTAAGTGTGACAATCGTTCTTTTCTCTCAGGGTCGAGCTACTTTCCTCTTTGCTTGTCCTTTTCATTCTTCCTCTTTTTTTCGGTCCCTCTTTTTCGCCGTTTTTCCCTTGTTTTTTGTTGTTATCATCGTTATCAGAGATGATCGAACGAAGATGGATTGAGTTTACGACCTGGACGTGATTTCTTTTGCTATTTCTGAATTCATTTATACGAACATTTCTATACGCAAATGGAAGATTTAATCATCGGGCGTGAGAGAGTTTCGGGATGGGAAGTAGTTTAACGTTGCACTACTTCAAAGGACAGGAATATTGTTTTCCGAAGAAGCGCAAGGGAAACTAACGATCGAAAGAAAAGTGTCTGATTTAAGTTTGACTGAATAATATATTTAGACCGTATAAACTTTCAATGAACTTTGACTTTTTCATATTTATATATATTCTATCATTAGATTTGTTACTTGAAATAACAGAAATAATTTCCCTTAGTGAAGTGTACGTACCACTTCTATTTCTTAACTATTTCTTTTTCCCCTGTGCTATTTCTATTTTGCTCCATCTTTCCTTATCTTCGAACTCGTTCTGCACCTATCCGTATTAGCAAAGTCTTTGTAAATATATATATTTGTTCCAAATACGTCAAATAATTTAAGTCGTTTCCTTATCCAATTATGGAATTGCTTCTTTAGAATTTTTACACTGTTGCTATCAGATTACCATACGAGCTAGAAATATATTTGCAAAGTAAAAATTATCGTTAGTTCTTTCTCAGAATCTATACACGGTTCATAAATGTTTCTGACGCATTTTGTAACCTCATTATGCAACTAATATTACTTTGTTCTCAGTCAGCACGTAGCAGAATATTCTTAAGATATTACTTCTGTAAATATGCCACATACTTTCGAGATTTGTTCACGTAGCTACACTCAGCGGAAAAAGCATACGAAAGCGAAGTTGTGCAGGTTCAGCTAGATGTCAAGCAGTAGCAAGTGTCAAGTATTAGAATCTCCTGAAACGAAGGGACGAAAGCTATTTATCCTATTTTTAGAATTACAACTAAAAATAGAAGACTTCAAAAGTGTCAATTTCCTTTTTTCCTAACGTGTCTTTCAACTTTCAACTTTCTTCGTCTAATACTCGTTATTAAACCTCAATTAATAAATCCTCGTTAGATCATCGATGGATTATAACGATTTGGACGAAATTATTTAATCTTACAATATTTTCGTTTAATTTGTATTTTGTGTTTCATATAACAAGTTTTAGAAAATATCAGCATGAAAATTCTATTTTGCATTTTACATTGATATCTTAATTAAATAATCGCTTCAATTACACAGTCATATCAACATATGCAGAGAAGCTTAAAATGACACAGTTCTTATCAGTCACCCGTGTTCTAACCAGCTTTCCAATTCAGTCTTTTCGCTGCATCTCGGCCGTCGTCAAGGGTTAAACATCAAACACCTCCAAAAACTCCCAACGCAAGCACTTAAAGTACCCGCACTCCTTCCACCAACTACAGCTCCCACTTAATACCCACGCTTACCAGCCATAATTCACTCATAAAAAGACCACAACCCCTTTAATCGTCTCCTACTCGTGTTTCTCATCTGCTCACCCTCAGGTAATCCCTTTCAATCTCCTGTTGACACACGTCCTCTGACCCATCTACGCACCGTGATCCTAAGTTCTATCCTAAGTTCCTAGTAAAAATCCTAAATTCATGGTGCAAGTGATAGCAGGCTGATTTTCTGGTTGAAAAAATAAGATGAAAATAGGGGGAAAATCAAGAATAACAAAATTGCATTGGAGGACTTATTTTCGAGAAAATCGAGTTTGAAAACTTGTCATGTATACCTAAGTAAATTTGCCTAATTCGCAACTAGACAAGAGTAAATAATTAATATGAGGCTATTCTACGTGCGAGACTAAGTCGAGAAAGCGTCGAATAGAATTTCTTTTAAGATCTCGTTTTTAGAGAGAATACGAGTTTGCATAAAAATCCGCAGCCCAGTAATAAGTGCTTCTTGAAATATGAAAAATTCTTTCGTTGGTTAAACCGGCGATAAAATCGAAGTATAAAAATTCGAAGGTCGCGGCAGGTTTAAGGTTGACTCTCGTCCGCGTTTCTCTGTAGTCCAAATTATTATACACGTATATGTATAACTTTTCCTCTTTTTTTATCAAGAGCAACTGAGCAAGGTGAGACATCCACTCGTTGATATTTTTCCTGGCCAACGCTTATTGTTCGTGGCCCCGTATCGACGTTCTTGTTAATTGGGGGTAGGATAATTAGCGTTCGATTAGGCAGGGTCGCTTGGCTGGCTTGAATCAAATAAGAGTGATTACAATGACTCGTGAACGGGTTGGTCGTGTAACACGAATCTCTGTTCGACCATGGAAACTAGGTCGTTGGGTTGCGTTGGACAGATTTCTCGTTTCAGTAGGGACCACTGCGTTTCGTTTGTTTTCCTCGTCGATCATGATGCTATAGTGACGGGGGTTGATATGGCGAAGCATCTGTGACGAGATATTGTTTGGCGGATTGTGCATGGCAGGTGTCATGAGAGAATCATTGAACAACACGCTTGTTTGGGATTATTATATTTTGCAAGTTTATTTTGCGAAAGAAACGTATTTGCGAAATTGTAGGTGTTTAAGGAAATTAGTGGATTTCGCAAGCTTTTACGGAGGCTTGTGTAAATATTTTATAATCAAAATTTCGTTTGATTATGTGAACGAGAATTGTCGTTGATGGTAATTTTTTAGTTCGATTTCGAGTTTAAAAAACTTATAACTGCTTGAAGAAAAATGCTTTGCTGCTGTTTATTCTTTGTTTCTACGTTTGACCACACATTTGCAAAGTTTCTGACCTCTACGAATTTTTTATGTCCATGTGATTACATTGTATTTATTAATAATCGTGTATAGTGGATTGCAAACAACTTGTTCAATAATTAAAACAACCCTCTTGTATAACTTTCTTAGAGTAGTTCGGACAAGAAATGACATAGTCTCTGTACCTCTCTGTCAACTATAAGTATCTTTTTGTTACACTTCAAAGCCAATTGTTAACGAATAACGCAGTATCACTTTAAATGAAATATAGAAAAACGCTTATCTTTCTTTAAAAGCGATTTAATTAAATAGATGGTGTTGTGTCCGAATGTTAATGCGAGTAACTGTAATGTCGAGAGGTGGATCGCGATGGAAACGCGGCTTTTCCGCGGAATGCTCGCGGCGACGGAACGATCATCTGCGCGGCGCGCGGTTCAATAAATGCGCGAGGCCATATTCATCTCGCGACGCGCGGAGCCAATAGAATTAATTTGCGAATTTATCCGCGACGCGAGGTTTCCTCGCATTCAATGAAAGTGAAATTAAGTCCGGTTCATCGGGCGGCTAGCGAGTCTTGTTAAATGGCGCGCGCGGCATTGTGCAACAGCGCGCTCCCGCCGAGATGTCATCTTCTTTTTTTCCAGCAAACAATGCAGGTTAAATTCGATTGTCGCGGAACTGCTGCTTGAAAAGCAAAGAGGATTTGTGTGACAGAGGTATAATGCGGTGTAGGTGGTATTTCTCAGAGTTCCTATTTTATCATCGTACATAGAAATTGTTGCGTCGCGAAGCCTCACACGAGTAGCTCGGTATACGCGATTTTTAAAATAACAAAAAGGAAACAGTTGACTGATATGATTATCAGCGATGAGCTGAAATACAGCTCACAAGCAGCTTCGAACATTGACCGACTAGATTCGAATTTGTCAAAAACATGTGGAAAAAGGAAGCTGTACCCCTCCGTGTAAATTTTATTTTAAAATCACTCGCCCATATTTTTTTCGGTATAAATGACATTATTATATTGTATAAGATTATATTGCCGAAGACTTTTGACGATGACTGTAACTCGTCTTCCTCGGTTAGTAGGCTAAAAAATTCTTAAAACGGGATGCGAACTCAGTTTCTTCTCTCTCTCTCTCTCTTTCTTTCTCTCTCTCTCTCTCTCTCTTTCTCTCTGCCAAACGAGATTCGAAGCAATATCAGTCAAGGTTTCCTTCTTCCTCGTTCACGCCGTAAAAATCCTCGATAAATTAGCTGGACGTGCTCGAAATGGATCTTGCGCAAGTCATATACATACAAAGAATATACACTCAGTCACAATAGTTTAGATACACCCATTGAATTTTGTGTACGTGTTATACCAAAAAGCTAAAAATGCACTTTGTCACAAAATTATTTATATCTGCATATGGAGACAATTATTATTAATATATTTAAAAAAGAGGTAGAAAAGAGTTAGAACGTTTAACTTGCAAAAAATCTTGCAATACAATTACGTTAGAAATTACAAAACTTATAATTTTTTCAACGCTATTTTTATGATTTCATATAGATGCAACAAATGTATCTAATTTTTTTATCATTTCGTTTTATATTTTTCTTACTCCTTTTTCCTTAACAAAGGCGAAACTAAATAATGTGTGATAAATGTTGACAATATGACTCTTTTATGGCTATCTATGTATTAATATATACATAACGTGTATTTATATTTTACTATAAAATTATACAACACATAATCCTCCGACACAAACAGGGACTGATATAAATTTTGCGCAAATTCGACATAATCCTGCCAGATACTAATATAGTATCAAGCTTATTTTTCTGATTTCATATAGATATAACAGCTGTATGTAATTTTTGTAACACTGTATTTTATATTTTTTCTTCTTTTTTCTCTTAATAATGGTAAAGGCGAATTAATTACTCTACATTTTAATAATGTGTGTTTTAACGTGTCAAAGAAAATTCGTCCAGCTGTTTTTACAATAATATTTTATATTCGAGGGATGTATGTAGATTTTTATAACTGACTGTAGACGAGAAATGCACAAGATTTCAAGTAATAATTTCGTGGCGTCCCCTCCTATGCATTCGCCATAACTGCCATAAGACGTTGATGGTTGCATTTGCAAGAGGTGAACGCGTATGGCAATTTGTATTCTCGAGAGCTCGAGAGGCTGAGTCCCTTGATTTAGTGCTAATAAATATTCATTGGCGTACTTGAAACTGACCTCAGAGAATTGAACGGCATTATCGTGTGTACTCTTCGAAGATTAACCACGATTATTCGCTGCCCGCTGTGTACAGACTGCTTTATTAAACCGCTTAAACAATATTCTCGGGTAAATGGACAATTTGTTGCACGCCACGATGGTAATAGTAATAACAATAATAACGTTACTCCGGAAAAGGGATTCTTCGATCGTGTAAATTGTCGCTTAATGGAATTTGTTGGTTATGCGTTGTTATAGCAAATTGACGATCGCTATATGCTGAGTGAGAGTTGTATTCGTGATTTGGTATAATCGCGAGTTCGTTTACGAATGAACAGTTGATCGACATCGATAAATAACATTAGACACACTATAGCCTTAAATTATGCAATTTTTATTAGTATTATAAAATATGTAGTTTTTAAAGTATTTCAATAGTTATAAATTATAAAATAGTCAATTTCAAAATATTAAACGTTTAATTAAGATACTAAGATTTAATTAAGAAATCAGTATATTAAGATATCTGTAAGGTAAAATATTTAGTATTAAAATATTCATACTGTATTTAGGTATATTTATTGTATACATATATCCATTAATCGCGAATATTAACTTGAAAGACGTATATGTATCTGTAAAAAGGTTTTTTTTATTCTTCTGGTATTGAGACAACATTATATGGTGTTCTTAAATTAACGCTAACCTTACCAGGCTAACTTAACCTAACCTCAATTTAACATTATGTAAATTCTTATATTATCTGATTAATCAGTTCCTCAATTTTTGTTAATATAAGAATTTACATAAAGTTAGATGAACAAAAGAAATAATAATGAACGTACAATTTTAAATAAAATTTTGGAAATAATCATTTGATCGGACCTGGTAAGATTAGTGTTAAATGAATCTTCCTACGAAATATTTTCCGACCTTCTATCAATAGCTAATGGGCAATTTATTGAAATTCAGGTTGAAGATTAAAATATGTGCATAGAAATTGGAGATTCGATTATAATAATTTCAACGGTCGAAGTATATATTTAAATGCAATCAAGCTTGATTCTCATTTTTCCATTCCAGTTGAAAAGTATTATTAGCTCGTCATCGATTAATTAATTACTTACGCGAAATATGCAACATAGCAATTCTAATTCTTCAATCGTTTACTATAGAAACAGAAATTTAGATGACGCCTGTTCGTAGATGTTACGTAAGAAAGGATGCAAAAATTGGAAACAGAAGATATATAAGAAGAGCGTCGCTCGTGCCAGATACTTATCTGAATTGCGATCAGACCACAGAATAGCCGCGGAAGAAATCGTTTCTTGCGAAACGAGCTGTCGATAGCAGCGACCTAAGGTCATTATGCCCGCGTTCCTTGTCATTATAAACGATAAGAATTATTTATTTTATTATAAAATAGTATATACATGTTTTTTACTATAACACAAAGGAAGTAAAGTTTCATATATATTTTATAATGAATAATATATTTTTTTTATTTGTTTATTTAGCCCAAGATACAGTTTTAGATACATATTCACAATAAACGGTGAATTTTTGTAATGATATGTTAGGCAAAGGTACCGACACGCGGCGGTACGACGTAGCCATGCTGTATTATGTGTCGGCGCTTTACATTTTTCGTGTATAATACAATTTTTGGGTTTAAGCCGCTGGAGAGCGGAGATTTTTTATGAATATTTTTTTATTTTTTTCTGTCCTGTAAACTTGGTCGCAAAACAGGACGCTTCGGTAGTCTGCTTTTTGGGTAGTCTGTGTAATTTTGGGGAGGGGTGGGTTGAGAGGGAGAGTGCGGTGGAGGGGGAATAATGAATAATATATATCTAATAGTGGGAGATCAGAATGTTTAGCCTCAAATAGGAATTATGGAACTACACTCTGTACAGGACGACGGTGGCTATGTGGTTACTGTAGCTGACTGCAAACACATAGGTTGGCGGTTCGAATCCGTACGTGCCCTCCTGGATTTTGACTTAAGTGTGTTCAGAATCAGAAGTGAAATGTGATGTGTGTGAGAATCCGTACTTGGACGACGCAGCTTCTCTTCTCTATGTCTTAGGTCTCTCTAGGACATTACTCTCCCGAGATGTGAAAAATAAAAATAAAATAGAAAGAAATAAAAAAAAAATAAAAATAAAAAAAGCCTACCAATGAAAACAACATAGAAAGAATGTGAAAAATAAAAAAAAAGCAACCTAAGAAAACAACATAGAAAAAAAAAAGAAAAGAGGAAAAAAAACTCTCTTCCTCCTCATATTCGTAATACTTGTAACACAGCAACATTGATACTAACCCCGAACAACGAAACGAAGGTCACCTGTCATCGAAGTGGTTGTGAAGAAGAATAAGTTTGTGAATATCCATACTGCCATTGCCTTAGTGTAGTAGTCCAGCTACAGATTCCAGGTTTACATCCACCTGGTGCCCCGTTGTCCATATTTTTTGATAATTCCTACAATAATATTTTCTAATTAGACTTACAGATTTTTATGCAAATTTATCTGCGAGAATATATTTAAAAAAGTAAAATCCCGGTAAAAGACAAAAGGGTAGACAATCGCATTACCTATTAAGTATTATAGAAAAATATTAAAGGAAGCATACATATTTCGTCGTATTACGTGCAAATTTTCCACAAATGCGTAAAAAACCGCGATCTATTTACATAATAAAATAAATAATTCTTATGTGTCATAAGTCAAATTTTCTTTACCATTCCCTCCAGAAATTCTTGTCTCCTCAGAATATTGCCTAACGTTGTGTCTAAAGATGTAATCGCATCTCAGCAGAGATAAAAATTTGTCAAAAGAGGAAACTAATTATCCTGCTAATGAGACGTCGAACGACGTCGTAGACCAAGAAAACGAGATCGATGCTTGAGGAATGAAATCCGGAAAGATGGAAGAAAAACGTTAGTGAAGAGCCATTTACTCGCAACTGCGACGTTTCATTCACAAAGCTCGTAAGCGACTCAAAAGTTCCAGGATCTGGCTTTTTCCTCATCGCAAACGATTCGGCGATAAAAACAAAACACGAGTTACCTAAACACGACCTAAGGTCATTATGCCCGCGTTCCTTGTCGTTTGATCTTCCGCCTCTGATCTGCTTTCATCTGATGGATACTTTTCGTGGTCTCTGACGATTACCTTAGGAGAACCATGTCCAAGACGCTTGAAACGGCTCTAAAAAAGTCGTAAAAATTCATTGGGAGAACGTTTCGATCTATAAGAACAGAGTAATTTAGTTGTCTCTTCTCTCTAGATTTATCTTCCTTAAGAATTACCAAGTGATGTTAATACACAAATGCAAAGACCATTATTTGTACATACTATCGATAGTTCTCCAAAATATTCCAATTCCTCTAAATCTAAATCACTTACATTCAAAGATACAAAGAACAACAACCACTTCCCTTTCACTGAATCATAAAAACTACTAAATACTTGTCTATCGAACATTAATATCACGATCTAGATATGCATAAATAACAAACAAGTTTATCTATTAATCGTGTCAACGACCATAAGCAAACAATTGAGAAAAGATCGTCGATCGACTGAATAGATGTATAGAAAGGGAGACAAGAATCAGTGGAGAATCTGTGGAGGGCGATAATACGCAGCGATAACCGAGCGTCCAGAATGGCAAGGACGATTTCGAGAGATGGAAAGATTAAAAAGTGGAACGATGGTCGAGGACGGTTTTGCAGACGAACCGCTACGCTGTATGTAGATGGTTTCCAAGGGTATACCACTTCCTTAACGTGCAAGTCAAACACGTGAGATACATGTGTATCGATCACAATTGAGATGCTTGCGTTGCTCCTTCATCGACGAATTTGTTGATCGTTTGGAAAGAGAAAGCGTGCTGAGATTTCAGAGAGTCACTGCGATTCGTGTATTAGGATATAATTTTGCGATCTTGTTCGTTGTGAAAATCATTTCTTTGAAGATTAATGGGATTAATAATAAGAAGCTGTGTTGTGTGTTTGGTTTGAGATTTCAAGATTTTGGTAATTAGTTTTGTTAGGGTAATTCTTAGAGATTATTGTCTGATTTTTGGCGCGAAGAACATATAAGAGCGTTAGAAATCAAACCGACTAAATTTTTTACGAGATTCTCAGTCTCGTTACGGGAGCTTTGTCACACAATCGAATCCCGATAAATTGAATTTGCTGTCAAAATTAAATATAAAGACACATTTGCTAATATGGACGTGATTGCTCGATAGCGTAGTAAATTTTAAATATGTCTTGTTATAAAGAGTGAAAAAAGCATTATTTATTATGTGTTTCTACCATAAGTATTCATTTGTTTTATTCTTTCTTTTCTTGCTTTTAGTATTTTTTTTATGCTAGTGACTCTTATTGTAACTTTGATAATAGTGAAGTTGTGAGGACAAGAAAATAAGATTTTTTATATCTCGTTGATGGTGTTTTTGTGAAAGAAAAGAGCCACCATAAAAGGTAACAAGCTTTTTTATGGAGAAGATGCATGGTGTGCGAATATTTGAATTTATAAATATTCTTTCAATGCAAGAAATTTAATTCATATACTAAATTTTCAATGTCTTTCTGTTATACTAATTTATTATATTAGAGACTCGCAAGTTATGCATTTTCTTTAAAAGGATAAAAATATTGCAAATTTTCATTACAAACTTCTAAGTTTTACTTAATGACTAACATAAACCACACTCACAATTTTATTATTAAAGTGTAGCGCATACGAAATAATTGAACCTTTTCGTAAGTAAAAAAGAACGCAGATCGTAAAAATCAATATTTGAAATATTTTAAACACTTCCTGATGATAAACGTGCGTTATCTGTTTTCACCTTTCTAACTACCTGCCCTTAGGGTATTTCGTATACCTGCTAAGGAAAACCTTCAATACACTCTCCGAACCAATCCCAAATTATGAAAGCAGGCATGTAAATATTGAAACCACACCTGTATACAACCCTGGGGTTCCATACCAAAACAATAACTGAAGGACTCTCAGTCTTGTTTTTCTTCTCGTGCAATACAGTTCGTCGTGTCTTATACGCTTTATCTTCGTTTACGTGCAGTGTAGTTTTCATAAATTTTACGTTATTCACTCATACGACAAGCATTTTCAATTTATTTAATACAAGGTTTGTATTGTCTATTTTGAATTTTTCAATACATTTCTTCGTACTAAATATTCCTTCTGATTCGTAAAATAATTTCTTCTGTTGCATTATAATTTAATATTCTTCGTACTTCGCTCGATTTTTTAATATTTCTTCAGACTAAATATTCCTCCTGATTTATAAAACTACTTCCTCTGGTCTATTGCATCGTACTTTTATATTGTTGCTTTTCTTGTACATTTGTATACATTTGTACGTTTACCTTGACATATGTTTATATTTTTATATATTTTGCAGTTTTAATCATTCGTCAAAATTCTAAATATAAAAACCTACATTGTAATAGCTTTACTTCTCACATGTATATTTTTCAATTTTCTTATTTATATATTTTTAGTTTCGAATGCCAATTCCGATCACATCCATAGATATATTCGTCGCGCGTTAAGCTCGGCAGAGATACGAAATAAAAGAAAAGATAGAATGAGATTTTTCTCTTTGAAGATTCATTCTCAAGAAAATATGGTCCGAGCGTGTTTACTTCAGAACTGGCCTGGTACATACGTACGATCAAGTTTCGAATTTTTCTCGGACACAAAACGCTTTATGAGAACATTCTATTCTTCATTTTCTATTTTCACACGTAGCATAAGCTCCTATCGATATTTACTCCTGTCCAATCGAAAATTAGAATCCAAGTACATCTTTGATAATTTTCCAAATTCGATCTTTTCAGAAACAAAGCGTCATATGAATATATTCTATACTTTCTTCTATTTCTCTTTCTATTTTCTCATAAACCAATTGTTATGCGTGTTCCCATAAATACGTAAGAATAGTTTTACCAGTAAATCTCTGAACGTTTATAATTTTTTAATAAAGCATTTTCGAGCGTCAGTCTAAGTATACGTATAAACTTTTTTCATCTACTTGATGCCATTAAAATATAGTATAGTAAAAATAAGAAGTTGAGAGTATCAGAACAATGTTGAACGAGGAATTAAACGTTATTTTTCAGGGAGGGCGAGAGTGGCGGCGGTGGCGGCCGTTCTGTGACCAGCGCTGGTGGGGGTGGAGGAGGAGGTGGAGGTCGACGGGCACCGAGTCTACGGCTGGTGAACGGAAGAGCGACTACGGGGGTTAGTTTGCACACCAGCAGCACAGAATCCGTTCGTTCACCCCATCACCACCTCGGCCAGCAGCAGGGGGGCAACAATAACAATAACAACAACAACCATAATAATAATAACAACAACAACAATAACTGCCACGCCGGTAATAACCCCGCCGCGAACAATCATCCACGGCTTAACAAAGATGACAGCATCAAGATCAGCATCGAGAACACGAACACTTGCACGGACAGCCTCGTCACTGCTCTAGACGACGAGACATTGCTCATCACGGATTTCGTAGCCGACCAAGGTAAGTAATTTTTACTTTTTATTATCGATATTCTTTTTAACGAATCATCGTTTCATTGTCTTTCGGATTTCGTACAACTTTTATATTACTCCGTGAAGAATTGCATTATATCCAATATTTTTTTATGGCTTTCATTAGATATGTTCTTTAGTTATCATGGTGCATCGCGCAAGTATAATCTTGAATCGGTAGAATAAATCGAAGGCTTTTTTCTACTTTGATGATTTTAACGAAGAATGAAATAAATTCATATGTTATTTTTCCCCACTGTATATTAAAAATTTTTCATGCAACGTTCTCAAGCTCTTTTCGTGTTTGTTTATCGAAGATTTGGAACCGCGTGGTGATTTATTTCAGCTGTATAAATATTAGGTATAGAAAATGTATACGCTGTGCAAATGTTGTTTAATCTATACATAAACGGAGAGTGCCTGAATTTTTCGATAATGTTTTAAATTTTGAGATTGCAGATATTTAAGAAATTGTAAATATATGAGCAAGTCGATATATTTGGTTGAGGGATTATAATTTAAAGAGGATTTAGAGCGAAATAAAATTCAATTCCTTGATGTTGCCGAATTAATTTTGGTCACTTTGATTATCACACAATTTGGATTATAACTTATTTTTATCTTATTTTTATCTTTGTCCTTTTTTCTCGTATTTTCTTTTTTTTTCTAACGTCCTATTTTCGAGTTTAATACTGAGATATCAACTATACGAGAAATCAGTTCTTGTTACATTAAATGAACAGTTTAGAAATACCCTGATATTATTTCGCATATCGTATTTTCCATTCAGTATTAATTAAAATCTTCCCACAATTGGAAAACCTATCGTTGATGTTATTCCGAACTCAGAATATGGACACTTCTATAATTTCAAACACACACACGCATATGAGTTTATATTTAATTTTTGAGTAATAACTTTAACTGTGGGAGAAAGCTAATGAAATTTACAATACCGATATTTTAATAAATATAGAAAAATCGTATTTTATTTTATTCTTCAGACTTATATTACATTGAAGTATGAAGTATCTATTAAAAAAAAATCGTTCATTGAATTTTCTACGATGACGAATCAAGAATTATTATAGTTGCAATGGCTGTATTTTCTAGAAATTAGATTGGAAAGTTTGATAAAAGTTATAGTGTGTCAAGATTAGGAACGCTCGTCGTTTTGTCCAGTGGCGTTCAGTTACAGTTGAATCTTACCCCACCGGAAATTTAATTGCGCAGCTCGCGACGTATATATATGTATACTCTTCGTATTCCATACGAGATTTCCGACACGTTTTGTGGAAAATTTAGAAGCATTTTCTACAATCTGAACAGTTCTTTTATTATAGCAATAATTATTCGAAAGAGCAAATCTTCAGCTGTATATTATTGTCTATAGTTTCCTACCATTCGTATTTAACTTTATTATACGAAATAATAGTTATAAATAATCATCCTAAATATTTCTCAAGAAATCGATAATCGATGCTCCTCTTTCTCTCCTTAACGAAAATCGAGATTTCAAAATCGAGGATGTTGAAATTAAAAGAGAACAATCTTTGAAAGCCCAATTTACCTTGAGAAAAAAAGATTAAGAAGAAACAAGAGTTAAGGATGATTGCACTTATACAAAGAGCACCCACGCTCTTCCACAGACATATCAGACTCATCTAATGCAACATAGAATTAAACACATCTATCTTCACATACAAATCCAGCTACATCTTTGTGGTCGCATCGTCGAAACAGTTTAACCTTCTTTTTGCCACACCTATGAAACAGTGTTCCGTTATACTTCCAAGGTGATGACTGCGAATAAGTCAAAGGAATTAATCGAGAGGATGTTCCAATTATAGTTGTTCCAATTAAGCGCTAAAAGATGAGGTAACATTTTGAAATAAAGTGGAAAGTAACGAATAGAATTCAATTTCCATAATTCTTCATCGAACCGTAATTTTTCAAGCATGATAGCCATAAGTGATGGTTTTAAGTTCAATTCGACTATTGATCTTTTATTAAATTCATAATCACTTGATATGTCCGCTACCATTACATCTAACGCATATGTTGCGTTGGCTCGATTATTTGTGACACCAACATTGGATTCTAGTTTTCGCGCCTGTGTTTCGATAAAATAATTTAGGCAAGCAAATAAAGCAGCAAACTGCGTATTGGAACGTCGTTACATAAAATAAAGACATTTCTGATCAAACAAAAGAATGCAGCTCCAGAGGTGGTTAGTTGTATATTTCAGTAGCAGCCAGTGTTTAATAATTTTATAACTATATATGCAATACGGTAATTAAGAATGAATATACGTGTATTATTTAATACGACCAGATATCTGCTTTTGTTAAAAACAATGAAGATCAAGAATGTGGAATATTAATGATGCCATGAAACACGACGATATTTATTTGAAACATTTCATGAACCGATCATGTTCCGACCCAGTTAAGCCAATATTATTTTATTCTATTTAATTCTATTTAAAAAGAAATTTAGTATAATATAACACATACATGTATATATCTTATATATGTATAAATTTCATTGAACAAATGATATAGTAAATAAAATAATATTTAATTAAAAGAGAGTTTAATCTATAAAAAGAATTTTTTTTTAATTGTGCAATCACTTATATCGCATATATATAGCTTACAGCACATCTTTATATTTAAAAAAAGAAAAAGAAATTCATGTAATTCTGAAATACTAAGTTTTTTATCTTCAAACTGTCAACTAGAAATTATTCAAACTAGAAAAGAATGTTTTATTTGCATATAACATTTTTTAGTTGCGTAATCCCTAAATATTTAAGAAGCGTTAAAAATTTGCATGCAAAATTTTTTTTTTATTTAATCTTTTTATATTTCACATATTAAATTATCGCGATATTGATCTGAAACGAAGAAATGATAATTAAGAATGCTAAACCGACATGGGTATGCGAATGATAATTAATCAAGGAGAAAGCTCGTAGAATATTTCTGTCGAGGAAACCTCAAATGAGAAATGCGAATTCGAAGTTATTGGCACACGTGTCCGCGTGAGGAAATATGGAGCACCGTAAGAATGCTCGTTCAATAAGCCGTTTATTCGTCGACAAATGCCCGTAACGAGCCCATTATCGGTTGTTGCAATACAGAAAAGCAATCGAGCTAGCCGCGCATTTAGTTGGCATATTTACGAGCACCTGACAACCGACTGCCAACGAGAAGAAATGAAATTTCACTTTCGACAAAATTCATTTCCACCCTTAACTTACGCTTTAACTTCTTTTATTAATTCCTCTGATTATTTAATCCCTTCAGATCTTTTAATCCATCTCTTAACCCAACCTCTATCTACAGAGATCAATTGTTTAAAGTTGGAGAAAAATATTATATATTTTGTTTGAGAAAAATTCTAAATTAAAAAAATTAAGAAATATAACGTTCATGTATTTTGGCGAAAATAGAACGATCTAATATGTTTTCTTTGAGCAAGCGATCTATATGAAGAATAAAAAAAATTGTTTCGTGGAATGTTTTACGGTAAATCAAAAAATACGACAAAAGAGACAATGTTTGAAATTTAAAATAGCGCGAAGAATTGAAAGGAAATTGAAAAGTGGGACGTAAAGAATTGGAGCAAATACAGAAGATTTTATTTTGGAATATTTTATGTTCAATAGAAAAATAAAATTGAAAAAAATCGAAATTTTCAACAATGTGAGGAATTAGAAAAGTCAACAGATATTTATAATTACGTACGTAACGATATAGACCAACAGTATGATAATCGATTAATGCAAAACTCCAAGCGCATATAAACGAGCTGTTGAATAAAAATACCAAATCGCACGAATCCTGTTTACTACAGTGGAATATTTGTTTCATAAGAAGCGATTAACGTTACTGGTTTTCACCGTGGCGTCGATTCATTAGTGAATGTTATTTCAAGCTTCAATGGAATCGCCATTAAATTACGTTGAAGTATGAATCAGTGTTTGCGATATTCAAAATAGTTTCTGTTATTCTCGAACTTGTATTTACAAGACATTACGAAAATTGTATTTTAGGCGAATTTAATTAATAAAACCGAAATGCATATAGATAGATACGACGTATCTATTTATAGAAGAAAATATTTAATTAGTAAAGAGAAGATGGAAGGAATTATCGGAGAGGAGATTAAAAACATTTCTCATTTGCTAAAATGTGTAGTAAGCTTCATAAACGAGAAAGGAATGCCATTACATGGGACGAGAGTATATTAATTGCTCTTTGTTGAAATCAATTCGGTAAAATTATATGTACGCGTATAAAGGCTGATATGAAGATAATTGATGAAGTTATAGTAGGAGTCTGTAGAATAATTTTCCTTTGACCAATAAAATGTTTGGTTAAAATGGTAGAACGTTAATTAAGGTGGTTGTAGGAAGAATTGTAAATACGTGTAAAATTTCAGTTTGCCGATGTTGGAAATTTGAATATCGAATGTATAAACTTTCAAATGTTCATGTTACCGATGTTTTACACTTCCCAATTTTCGATGCTTCAAATCTTCGAATTTTATGGCTTTTGAACTTCCAAAATTTTTAACTGACGAAGTTTCGAACTTACAAATTTTCAAATATTCAAATTCTCAAATTGGGATAGTTCCGATTTTCCAAATTTTCGACCATTCGAACTTTCCAATTTTTTCGTTTTTGAACTTCCTTTTCAATTGTCAAAACTTTACAATCTTGAAAGAAGATTTTGAGAGATATTCCCAAGGAAAATGAAATCTTGAAAAGAATACTTCAATGTTCAATCTCTACATCTTTAATTATTAATTTAATAATTTCCAATCTTTATATCTTCCAATTATCAAGGATCAGGCTATAAGTAAACTACAGAACATTAAAGCAGTTAATATTAACCAGAGCATTTTTTAAAGCAATTTTTTATTACCTTTCTCGTAACTTAAGAGGAGACATTCAACACGGAGATATTCCATTATTCTTTGGAAATTAACACCAAAAATAATGGTATAAAACGTATCTCGTTGATCAAATCCAATCAACACGAGAAAATTAAACTAGTTAACGATAATTATAATATTCTCCTCAAATACAAGCCGAAACAAAAAAAATTACAGTAATTGGTGAAAATTGTAATGTTCTCGTTTGTTAATGCAAACACAATATTAATTTAAAACCTGCTGTTTATTCAACGAGATCGACGTTTCAATATTTTCTGAAAGCGCCAACTCCCATAATTAACGAATGTGAATTATTCACCGATATCATCTCGTTATCACACACGTATACACATGAATAATCGTACACACATAATTAAAGATTATTGAAGCTGAAGTTAATTAAATGTTACGTAGCAAAAATTGCGCGTTGGAGCGTAGTAAGAAGTGGTTTTCTTTCTCTCTCTCTCTCTCTCTTTTCCTTCCTCTCTCTCTCTTTTTCTCTCTCTTCGTCGATTCCCTCTCGGATGAGATAATTTGCTCGCTCCTCGTCTATCAGGCAAATTATCTGTCGCAAAGCTCGGTCCTACAAAGACACCGGAAAGAGAACATTTTGTCACGGTAACACTGGCTCGGTCTCGAATGTCGCGTTAAAGTCGTTCCACTTACGACGTTGATTTTCAAGCGAATGTTTTCGCTAAAATCCCTTTCTCAACGCGAAACGCCCTTCTACGCTTCGTATTGTTCATGGAAATTGCTCCTCTTCGTAATCGCTCGAAACGATTCTCAGCTGGTAGACTTTGTAATTGAACGACTAAAGCGGAGAGGTCCGAAGTTCTTCAGGATTTATTATTCTTATTAAATCAAGCATCACTTTTGGTTATTTAATACTTAATTAGTGACAATTTGTAGTTACATATACTATCGTAATTTAGCTTATAAATGTCAGTTTAGTTAACTAAATTAAATACATTGAATCTTCATAAGTTTCAAATACTAGAACTATATTGCTACCATGAGCGGTTTTATTCGAGCCAAGCAAACAGGCTTAATAATTGTCATGTTAGTCGTATGACACTAATAAAAATTCAAGACAATTAAAAAATATATACAGACACAAGGTCAAGCTTGTACATAGGCACAGGCAAAAATCAAAATGACATTAGAAACGATTCTCTAATTATTGCCAGCTATGTGGTTCACAAAATGTTCTCTGAATGAAACAAATAATAACATTCCTCGAATTTAAATACAAAAGCAAACATGATAAAACGTAACGGAAAAATATGTAGCATAAATGGAATTTAGAATAATCCAACGTTACGCTACTATAGATAAGAATTTACAATCGCACAAACAACAGAACACGCATTCCTTTGCTAAAACCTTTTACGAAAATCTCAAATCAAACTGTATGGCATCCAGCTAAGTCTTTCTACCTTCTTAAACTTTAAAGTTCAATCACCCAAAGCATTTCGCATGCAACCAAACCGCTAACAACACCTACAAACCCACCAAGGCTCTTTAAAAACACCCTTGCATTCTCGACGAATCTCCCCGGGCGTGTCTAATTTCTCTCACGCGGCATACAGCCGTCTCTGAAGAATCGCACGCTCAAATTTCTCAAGCGCTCTCCATGAGAATGCGAATCCACTCTCTCGAATTCGCTTCAGGCGAATGAGATCAGGGAGAATTCTGCGTGGGTCTTGTCGTGTACGTCGCGTCATCTTGCGTTATCTTGCTTGGTTAGATTGCGACGAAAGATAGTTTTACATTTTAAAATCGCATTTAATATGTTCATTAGACGATCTATCGTAATGGCTCATGAATTGAACAGAATTTTCTGTTACGATGGAAAACTTTTTATGCGCTCATAGTACGTGTCACGTGAAATATCTTGAAATTTCATTGACATTATAACGAAACACGATTATTATTAGGTCGTCCAAAAAGTTTCTTTCGTTTTATAAGGAAATAATGGATACACAACATTTTCCGTTTTATATTATTTTATCGAATTACGTTTCCATTGATCCATTTTGTTCTATCAAACTAAAGATTACAACGTTCGACAGATTAGGTTTCATGTTTGTGTAAAAATGCGTTGTTGTAAAAGACGTGCCTGTAAAAGAAAGACACTTTCCGGACAACCCAATATAATTCATTCGGTTAATAAGACGCTTTTTAGAGATTTTTGAAATTGCTGACGAGAGTCGAAAATGAGAGTCATTTTCCATGAGAATAAGGCGGAAAGGTTTCAGTCAACCTGTTGATGTACGACATCCTCGTGGAATTTGGCGCTACCTTTTTTCAAATTTGCTGTTCCTAACTAGAAAGTATGGCTTACTTTCTGTATATTTGAATCGCCAGAAGTGGATTAGGTTCTAGCATATTCTTCATTTTCCAGCCTGCGCGAGACGCCTGGTTAAGTTGTGATCATACAGAGAGCGACAAGCAACAAATTTGCCACTAACTATGCCATCGCTTGTTTTGCCGCTCACCGCTTTATATGGTCGCGGTCGTACATGGATTTCTACAATTAGAACCTTTGTCCTAATGTGAAAGATGTTTTCGGCTTCAGCGATCTAAAATAGCCCCGCAAAAGACAGAAAAGTTTAGACAGAAAGTGTTGCAGTCCGGATTATTATCCTTTATACCAAATATACTTTATACCAAATTTGTGAGCAACCATACAAAACTTACGAGATGCGTATATATAGGTATCTCGCGTGATATAAACACGGGACGAGACAAATGGAATTATCATTGGCGATTAGTGGAAGGGAGGCTTGGTTCTCGTGACGTTCTAGCCGCCTCCAGTGTCAAGGTTGACGGGAGATTGTCGCGCGGAGGATTTGCATGCGTTCCTCGTCGAATGCCATGGAAAAGAATCGAACGCCGCGTCGTCGTTTGGTTCCACAATAAAACCGGTCAGTCTCAGCGTTCTCTCTCTCTGCCTCTCTCTCTGTTCCACTGCATCGCTTTTGCTTTTCTCTTCTTCTCCACTTGGGTTCCGTTCGTTCTGGCCGTGGTGCTGGGTGGGTTGGTCGGGTTGGCTGGCTTTCGCCGGCCGCGTGGCTTCTTTTTCCTCGTGTTCCGCTCGTCATTAGTCAACCTCTGCATCGGGGACCAGTTACACGGTAAACGGGGCAGACCGTTCTCGCGATCCTGAGGCCGCTTGCTTTCGGGCGATGGCCGACGATCTGGCGCGCGCCAGTCAGCTCGACGAGCAGAGAACGCCGCTCTTGAGGAAACAAACACAGCTAGACCAACAGCAAGGGAACAAGGGCTGTCCTGTCCTTGTCTCCAGCTGGCCCAAGTTGTCGCACGCGCGAGCAACGCCGAAGTTTGGTGAGTCTTGTTCCGAGGAATTGAAGAATCACGGATTTTATGGAGGCTAGTTGGCATTTCGAGGACAAGGTTTCGCTGTAGTTGATCTGATAACGAGATTGATCCTTAAATGTATAGAAACGGAAAGATTTAAGATATCCTTAATCTATATATGTGTTCATATCGTCTCTACTGAAATGATGCATAGTGTTTTGGAAAGAAAGAGTTATCTATGAAAGTCGTGCATTTTGTAGGAAAACCAGCTTTATTTAAATAAATAAATATATAATGATTCGCGAGGTACTTGGACATTTATTGTAGGAAACTTTTATAAATATATTGTGTGTGTCATGTATGAGTTTTTGAAGTTTCATTAACACTGTGACGAGATGTGGTTAACATGATTAGATCGATAACATTTTATTTTGTTAACATTATTTAATACACTGATTTAATAATATTTGATTGATATTTATTACATGCACTTTTTATGTATTTTTATTGCAAGATTTATTATGTGTTCCCATTTTAAACTAGAACTGACAATGCGTTATTTTCGTAGAATAATAAGATCTTCTCATGCAGCCTGAAATTAAAAATTGAAAAATTTCCTGGTAATAATTCTGAATAATTATGAATTGGCATAACGTTTAGAAATCTTCTAAATAGGTTGATACCGTATCGTATCTCGTTTTGGAAATTATAAGACTTTTATAATTCTGTTGTTTCCTCGTAGAAATCACTCGAGTTCTACGAGAAATCACTGAGTTCTATCTTGTACTAGTTAATTATCTAATTTCATATCTTCTCAGATGATACTATGTATATGGAAATTTTATAAGAACGTTAGGAATATTTTTCAAGTATATTTCTTGGTTATTAAGTTTATGGTATACTATATTTTAGTTCATTAATTATAAAATTCTTATATGATCATGATAAATGATTTATCGATGTAGTCTAGCTTATGGCGATTCATCTTTCGCTGTAGGGTAGAGACTTTTTTACAACAGAAACCAACATCATTCAACTAATAATAATCAAGTCGATTTAGAGCTCTTGCATCCTCTTAGCAACAGTTTGTGCGTATAATTGATTTATTGATGATTTTTATCGCAGAGTAACTACATAGTTCCTCACCTTCATAAAAACCTATTCTTAGCAATGACGATCTTTCATTCTACTGCAATAATAATTTTCAAACTCATATCCCATTGAAATTATCATTTATGATTGCGAAATAGTCTACTAACGATTTTTCTGGTTCACAAGAATTACTGGCTCGTTATAACTATAAAGCCCCAAGATCTATTGCTTCCCAAAGATTAATATTTTTATATTATCTATGAAAATGATTAAAAGGATTCCTTAAAACATTAAGAACAGTTGATTTGTTCAGAATTGATTTAAAAATATAAACTATAGACTATCTATTTAAAATGATAAACAGATAAATTATCCAAAAACTTTTAGAGAAAAACGGGGCATCTCTATATAAAAATGACTCAAATCTCCAGGCAATTGGCTTAAAAGGTTTCAAAAAGTAATACCGAAAATTCCACTCAGAATTGCACGAATGTTTAAATAACGTTCTTTGTTACACTAGAAAAATCAGAGGCAAAGAGAAGAGCCCCATGACAAAAAAGAAAATAACTTGCTTTAATGCTAGAAAAAAATTATAGAATCTTAGAGGGTAAATAATGACAAATTAACACAGTAATTTTTTCTAATTTAATCGTTCCAAAATTTATTCGTACAATTTCGCTTACATAATTTAATTAGCTAATATCGTTATTTCAATTATGCAAAAGAAGATTCTCTAATAATTTCTCGATAAAAATTCTCCTAAAAACTTTTATTCCAATCAAATAAAAGTTCTATTCAATTCGAATAAAAATCCTCATAAAAAAATATGAAAATATTAATTGAAAGTCGATCAGATTTCCAATATTATTTACAATATTCAACTGCTTAAATTCTAAGTCCCCCCTCCCTTCCATTATTAGAGGCAATGCGTTGCAAATGTAAAACGAAAAAAGGCAGAATTCTGTCGGTTAACTGTATTTAACTGGAGTCGACGAGCAAACGGTGCTTGGTAGTTTTTACATTTCATGTGTGCTTCAACAGAGCCAATAGTGCGTATGGTTGCGTTTGAGAGCTGGAAAGGAAGTCGATGGGAGATTGGAATGAGCTCGCGTGTACCTCGATTCTCGTAGTGGGGATTTCACGTGGCTTTCGTCGAAGCATTTTTCAGTAACTGGACTTGAACGTTGTTTATTCGAAACGAGAATTATAGAATGCTCGTTGCTAGCCAATGATTATACATTTGAGCAAATTGCTGTATTTAATTGGAAATTATCGAGTACTACGAGTTCTTTTAATTTCTCAACTATATAGGTTCACACGTATATATAATTTGTTCCACGAGTTACAGTTTTTCACATCGCATATCGAGGAGAGAGACGCTTCAGGAGGTAACTCGCATCGTTACCTATCGAACTATAGTTTAGATAATTTTCAAATTATATATATGAAATTGTGAGTTTAGTTTAAGTTGTTGTATACGACAGATTGAACTATTGTTGATCTAGATAATTGCAGCGAAGTTAGGATTGTAATTAATTACATTCGACGTTTGATGTGTTGACGTTGAACCAACATTTGATTGATTAAGTTAACTGATAAAATGTTTAGACATTAGGATCTGTAGACTGTAATATAACTGTTAAATACATAAAAACAAAAAGAAACGCTGTAATACAACAATTATACAACATAGTATCCACAAAAAGGTATGAGAGTGCGTGTGAACCCTTACGTGAGAATTTACATAACATGTACACTATCTACCATAAGCATTTGGACCCATTGGTTACATTCAATATTTTAGATATGTCGCGAATAAAATAACTGACTTACAATCAAACAGCTGAAAAATGAAAATAGAAAACAGTATTGTTCAATTTATATTGAACATCGATAAATATTCTAATTCTTACGTTGTAAGTACAGGGTAGTGTATGTATATTCTTAAATAGATTCTATAAGCGTACAAATTCTTTATAAGGCGTTATAAGCAGAATCAGGACGAAAAAATTATAATGTGTATTTTTTAACGTAACAACACTGCTTAACAAAATGCTTTTGTTATTATGTTCTAGGCAACGAGATGAATTACAAGGGCAGCGGGAAGGTCCACTTCGGAGTGGACGATGTGTCCCTCTACGGGACGCCGAAGGAGGAGCCGGGCCCGGGTCTTCCGGGCCAGGAAGTCAAGCAGAGCTTCTTGAAGAATCAGCTTCAGGCCCTGTTCCAGCCTACCGACAACAAGCTGGCTATGAAGCTGTTCGGAAGCAAGAAAGCTTTGATGAAGGAACGGATCAGGCAAAAGGCTGCAGGTCACTGGGTCATCCATCCTTGCTCCAGTTTTCGGTGAGTCCTTCCGCCAGATATCAAACCGTTCACCTTGACAGGCAACCAGATATCGACCCTGTCTCGATTTTCCAACTAGATGGTTTCTAGCCATACTGACGCTGTACCTTGTCCTAGGTTAAAAGAGTGTATGATTTTCTACAAGAAACATACTGTATGATGATATATCTTGGTTAGAGGAGTAGACTATGCAGCCTTTGTCGTATCTTTTGACGAAGGATTTCATCTTCAAAAGATATTTTTAATGACGTTTTTCTTTAATCACGTCGTTGGTGGTATTTTACATTAGAAGTATCAGAGTGGTGAAAGTGATCAATTTGCAATCTTTATCGAGTGGAAAGTTGATAAATCCATACAGAATAATTATGGATAATTTGCACAGAATAATTTGAATAATTTTTTGTAAATTATGTGGCTTATTTTTCTCTTGTATTAGCAAATTTTTCATACATCTAGTTACGTACCTGTGGTTTCACGTACGTTGGCTGAAGCTTTCGGATGCAAGCCACGTAATATACGAGATTTTATCTGAGCTTAGAAACATAGTGTAACAATTATTAATAGAGCTGTCGAAGAATTTCATAAAGGATGTGCACGTCACGCATCTTTCTTTGTGCTGTTATTTTTACAGGCGGTTATTTAACAAAGCGTGGCACATTCTTGTTGCACTCTATGTATACAATACTCCAGTTAATTGCAGAAGCTTTGAACGACAAATTTAACTTCCGATATTTAAAGGCCCTTGCCTGCACTCGATCATGTTGTCTTCGGTTAGAGTTGAAGTTGAAATGTGACATTATACATACGAAGATCGCAGGAGAAAACATGAGAAACACAATAAAATATAATACAACAGAAAATGACGGCCACCTATTGAGTTCAAAGGTGTAAGTTCTCTTAACTGATCAACTTAATAACTGATGAATTAATAAAAATGTGTTATGAGAGCCAGAGATGCAATTATTAAGACAAGAAATATTCTAATACCTTCGATATTTAAATTTTTTTTAATTTTGTCTCATTTCAAAGTTAAATAAAAAAGTGATTTTTCCACTTCATCTCGATCTATTTACTAAATTTCTTGCGAATAAAAAAATATATGTGAATTGGAAATGGTCTAAAGAGCGCAGCGGGGTTAAGAAAAATCGTTGGTAATTTCAGGGTCGAATAAATTCTTTTCTGATAGAAATCGGATCGTGTACCCTCGAAGATCGGTTAATTTGCGTGAAAAATAGAGCGTGTTGCAAACAGAGAGTGTTGCAGATTTTTCTCAAATTTTTTTCTCTTTTTTATTCGATCTGAAAGCAACATTCCACGACGATCGCTAACGAGAAGTGAATTTTGTGGATCCATCGCGTGGCTACCACTCCTGTCTAGCCTAATTACCAATTAAAATGACTAATTAAAGTGCTTCGCCGCAAGAGCAGATCCGAATCGAACGAAACAGTTGCGTCGAAGGTTTTCTTCATCGCGATTGCGCGGTGATCGGCTTTGACCCAGTTCGCAATCTTGCTGGAGAAAACAATCGATGATAAATTTGGCTAACATTGAATAACGGACGCTTCGATAAACATTTGTCTCCGGCAATCTTGCAGACATTTGCATTAGGTTTATTTATCTTTCATCGAGACAACAACTTCAATCTTTTGACATTGATGAGTAACCATCGATTCGATTGGAATTTTTTTAAACAAGTTTGTATGAATAGAAGAAATCAAAACTTTTCGTTGCGTAATTAATTACTCCAATCATCGTGAGAGTTATTTCAATGAAACAAAGTGTTTCAAATAATCCACTTATCTCGAATTTGACTTAACAAAACGTCGTTTAGCTAAATTCAAACCTCAATTTTCAGCTACTCGATTTCCATTTTCCACTACTTTATCGTACAAACCAAAATCAACCAACAATTTACCCTGAAAATTGCCATGCAGAGATGCATGTTGCGTATATCAACATAGTCTAACACATTTTCGATTGCGATGCAAATTACGCGTGTCGCTATAGCGCCAGCAAAATGGCTTTACGCCATGTATTACGAATGTGGTTATATACGTTAGTAGTGTCACAGGACTGCGAAGGGTTAAAATTTCTCCAATGGTATTCTCGCGTGTCAACCATGTTGGGAAGAATTATAGATGCTTTGAGGATCCCTGACCTCTGACTTCCTGGACAGTATACGGCACTTTCCCGTATCGCAGTCGAATTCCTCGTGCGGCTTGGACAGTTCCATCCGAACAACCGGAATGCGTCTGTCTGTGTCGCGACATATTTCGAGGAACGATCGAACAAAGAAGATATTCTTCCCGTGGGATAACGCGTGCCACTAGACTGATGTGATCGATTCGGGTCATTGAAACTACTATGGTGGTCCAGTTTTATTCCACATTGATATTCGGACATGGCACTATTTTTGTATATGTTGTATATGTTTTACAAGAGGGCTAATTTAATTGTACAATAGATCTTTAACAAGTCCACTTTAAACGTCATTTCAAAAGGGCGTTCTTGCCTCGTTAACTGGCCGCCCGCTAGCCCTGTTTTGCTAGTTGACCGCAAGTACACGCCCGCATGATCGAAACAACAATTATCCCTATATTATATTGTGTTTTAGAATAGAACAATCACACGATATATAACCTTTAAGATATATGAGACGGAAGACAGTTTTATGACGGATCTTGTAACAATGGCCACAGGTACCGCACTCTCGACTCAGAACGAACTTGAATGAACCGTCAATCATCGTTGCCAATCCAATATAACGTAAAATTAATTGTAAGGAAATATTTCTAAGAATCGATGACTAACAACGTCTGTATATTCCGAAAACGTCTGAGGGGGGCACACATACGATCGCTCACATTAAAATACTGGGACACAATTTAAAGTGGAATAACTTTTTTAAAATTCGACCAGACGTCCTGATATTTTTTTTTTTTTTTTTGAGAAGTTACAAGGATTAGTTTGAACGGCGCGTGAATACAATTTTTGAAAAATTGCAGTTGACTGGAGTCGCGAAGGAAATAGTGTAAATGTTGATTTTTACAATTTTTCTTATTCGACTCTGCAATGAAAACTTAATTAAGCAATACGTTGCTATTGTCAGTTTTGCACATGCTGAAAATTTCGTCGAAATCGATCAACGTTGCTATTATCCTAATGTAATAGTATACTTTTGCTATAAATTATTTTAGTTTCGAATTTCTTTTAGATATAAATAATATAGTTCAAAAATATTTCTGTTAATAATTTTTTAAAGTAAATTTATAAAATTCACGTGATCGAAGACATCCCTTCGGCATAATAGTAATACCAAACGTAAATGATTAAAAATTTTGTATACGTAACTCAAAGGGATGATTCGCACGATATTTTCTGGCGAAAAAAGATGTCGGTACTTGAGATCTTCTGAAAAGACCGGCTTTCTCCGTTATCACGGACTGGCAACTGGTTGACAGATCGAAAATCTACATCTGAAGGGCCCCCGAGGCGTGGATCGTAGGTTGGAATTGCTGAAATTACCAGGCACCGTACTATAACCATTCGCGAAACAGTGCACCGGGCGTTTGTCGTGGCAATTGCCTGAAATTGCCCCGCTCTTCCGTTCAGAATTTTCTTTAATTACTGATAATACAAGGACACGCTGTATCCAGCTTATCTCGCACGATGAAATTTTCATTCGAACCACCGCTAACGATCCTACTGCGTTGCCTTTTCGCGATCGTTGATGACAAGAACCCGAGGAATCTTTCAATTATGCAACCTCTCGGCCGTTCTAATCGCTGATCGAAATATATGTACGTTAGGATAAAGGAGGTATTAACGATAGTTTAACGCGGAGAATTTCTGTTTGACTTCTGATAATCGCCTAAGTGAAATTTAGGTACCTTATGGTCCTTGGATTCGTTAACGTCGGAGGATAGATGAGATAGAATTGCTAGAAATTTCAAGTTTGCTTTAGAACTTAGGAAGTTTTAGACTAGCAAATGCGAATTCGAAGTCGTAAATATTCATAATCTTGGGTTAAACTTCCGATGATATGACATAATGACGAAGAACTGAACAATTAGAAAAATAATTGTTTCTTCTTCCTCGAGATTTCAAATTTTTCAATGTAAAATAACAAACAGATCATGTATCTCTATAAAATTTTTTTAATGAAATTTTTATCAAAGATACAACGTATAATAAAAGTGAATGGCCGCGATAATTTGCTTGTAAGGACAGCATTCGTGGTTCGGATCATCCGAGATCGAGTGAGCATCCCTTTTTCAAGAATCCATCGTTATAAATATCTCTAGTCGCAGTGATAGTTGGTCTTACAGGCGGAACTTGCTATTTTTAGTCGAACTTTTAAACGAGCATCTGACATGCGGCTCTAGAGAGATCAGAGGTCACTTTTATAGTTAGAATCTGCGTTCTGCGGATACGTTCCATTTCCTGATCGTGGAATCAGAATAGATCACTGTTGTTGATCGCAGAAGGAAATCCAATAATTCTCGCGAGAATTAAACGAAGGTTCCAGGAAATTGAAAAGACAGCTGCAGATCGTTTCCACTGTAAATCTTTTAATAGTTAATTTATTCATAGCTCTGTCTCTAGATATCATCAGAAGAGCTTGACACGAAGATGGTTACGTTCGTACTGCTTTGCATTGATATCTGAAAATCGTTTAAAATTCAAATGTTTTTCATATTTCGTCTTTGGACGTGACAGACCGATGTAAAGCAATGATAAATTATATTCTGCTTCATTCCTTTTATCCCTATTTCTTGCATTTTTATCATCTTTTAAATATGTGAAGAAACCAACGTATCCTTTAACTTCCAACAAAGAAGCGAGACATCTTGTAAGAATAAAAATAACAAAATGATAAAGTGCTGGGCTTTCTCAGAAGGAAAACTTAATCTTCAGTGGTCGCAAAGAAGCCGCGACAACCGATGAATTAAATATTAACCGATTAATAAATCCAAAGGAACTCGGAGTATTTATTAAGGATTTATTTACCGAAATATTTTCGTCCTTGTACCGATGACACGTTTTAATTTTGGAGTCTCAATTTCGCTAATGGCTGGCTAGGATACCAACGAAATAAATTCACGGGCTAGGCATCGAAAGGATCTTTCTTTCGGAAGTCTTTGCCTCCTTTCAAGCTTCCTCGAGACTACTAAGTACGTATTCTCGTCTTGGCTCGACAATGAGATAAAAGGGAAGATTCTGCGAGGAAGAGAAATATTTGCTGCCTTCTTCTTTCATCGCGCCAGAAACGAGCGCTGTAATATTTTTAAGAGTTGCCGTTGACGTTTCGAAATATGGACGGCAACTTTTTTCTTCTGTCTGTCCGCTCACTTATCGAAATTGTTTCTCCAGTTCTCATCGTCTTTGATTATTTAATTGATTTCCATCGACGTTAGAAATAAGATTGCTCGGTCTATCACAATGGATTTGGGTCAATCGTAGGAAACAAAGGTCTAATATTTTTCATTTCGTTTAAGGTCTCGTCAAAAGATAATTTTTCAGAATTATTTGAGCTAACGATGATTTTCAGAAAACTATTTTCCTCGAAACTAAAATTACTGGTTGGAAAGGAAATAAGTTGCTTCGTTAAAAGATCATTTGTTCACTGAAGTACTTAGTTCTATCGACATAGAAGTTAATATAAACAAGAAGATGTCTATGCAAAAGAAAATTGTAATTTCTGTAAGTTACGTGAACACTTTGGTTTGTATGGCAAAAAGTCGTTACACTAAAACATTTTTAATTATTCAGCAAACACTCTGAATTAATTTCTAATGCACACAAAACACACAAATGAATTGCAAAACAAATCCAATTTGATTCAATCCCCTCATATCGCGATGAAACAGAAATTCTGGCTAAACTTTTTTTTCTCCTCAAAATAAACTAAGAATGCCAGTCTCTGTACGATCGATGAAACGTCACTCACGATGTGTACGAGTTAAATATTGGAAATTCCGTTTGAAAACGTTCGATCGATATAGGAAGTGTTTTATGGGCGAGATCGAGACGAAAAATCGAGCGAGCTAGTGGTCTCGTGTCTCGATGCGAGAAACAGTTGGGAGCGTCGCGAGAGGACAAAGAGAAGGCAGATTGAGTGGTGTGGTCGGTATAATGGTAGTTAAAATCGTGGCGACTGGCATCAGCTGTAAGAATGATCTCAGAATAATCATCCGATTAAGCAAGAGAGACTACTGTGCCACTATGGGCACGTTGCTTCGAAAATCACACGTGTTTCGCGTATGCTCGTGTCGCGTTCCGCGCGCAACAACGAGATAAACTCCAGCGTTCGCATGATTTTTGGACGAATTCTTTGCAATATAATCGTTAGTTCGTTGAATTACGCCGATATATCAATTTTCGTTGAATTGAAATCATTTTTTAAATGTGAGATATTTCTTAGTGAATCTATTTTTTTTATTTATTTATTGCCGAATCGGTTTGCAGTCATTAATAACCACTATTATCTACATCGGCAAAAAGTTTATATATGTTATAATTAAACTTACATTAATAATAATATTTATGCCAAAATTTTCCTCATCTTGGTTTGTTTCTCTATTTTTGGTATATATCATTTAATATTCCTACTTGTTTCAAAAAGATTTCAGTGAACTTTGTATTGGGATTTTGATGCGAATTGTAATCATTGCATAGTTGTTTTTTTATATGCCATATGTCGTTTGAAAAATTTCTGGAAAATTTTCGTTGGAACTTAGGAAAATCGAAAGTTAACAAACCAGGTATTTCGAAATTTAATGAAATGGAAGAACTCGTTTGCACATTTACATTGTAGATTCAACATTGTTATATAATATATAGTTAATTTAGTATATTTTTCATTAAAGCAGAGATCTTGAATTGATCAAAGAACGAGTATCGAAGAGAAAAAGGTTAACTGGTTTAGAATTCATGGAAGAATCTCATTACAACTTTCCGAGAACTTCTTATAACGAAAATTTTTCTCTGTTTAGTTTATCGAATCATATTCTGTCACTTCTCCGT
This sequence comes from Bombus vosnesenskii, assembly GCF_011952255.1. Taxonomy (NCBI): domain Eukaryota; kingdom Metazoa; phylum Arthropoda; class Insecta; order Hymenoptera; family Apidae; genus Bombus; species Bombus vosnesenskii. Next base: position 146,251 of record NW_022883056.1, read on the forward strand.
TTCCTCTTTTGTGGTTCTATCAACTGATGAAACGAACCAGTGTAAGATGTTTTAAACACTCGTATCCATTGAGGTACCATAGCTATCTGTATAAAGCAACAAATGTAATACAATTTAATTGGAATTAATCTAGAATGATGTGGCGTCTTAATCCTGAAACAGTGGCGGCGTTTAAAGTCATAAGAATGTGTCATGAACGAAGAATTGCAAAACTTGGAAATTACCAGTTAAATCATTTTTCCCTATTCTTCGTTTAATCTGAGTCACTCAGCGCCATTTTCGCACGGGGAAAAGGGAAACGTTGCTTTCTCATGAAATGCAAGACACGTTTTGAGAATTTAAAGAGAACGACTTTCAAGGAAAGTGACGTCATGCTTCTTATTGCTTCATACACTGTTTCAATTATGTTGAAAATTTGAACAGTTTGACGTAATACGAAGATGAAATATGTTTCCCAGAAAACTAACGTGCTGTACGTAATATTTACCACGTTGATTATTCTATTGTGTTCGATTAGCACGACAATGTCAATTATCGTATTGATTAGAAATACGACGACTTATTCTTCATAATTTATGCGACGAATAAATGTACGATAAAAATTCCTGTAAATTAATTTGGGAAACATATTTTCCATATTTTTTTTGGAATTGTTTCCATATTGTTTTTGGCTGCGTTCTATTTTGTAATATATGAATATTGTTTGAGGTTTGAGAAGAAATAAAGATTGAAAGTTTGAATTATTAAGATTCTTTTATGTTTTAATTTTTAATCTTCCCGAGTCTCTCGTATCAAGGATTCAGAATATAAATTTAAAGACACGAAATATACAAATTCTGAGTATGATAAAAATTTCGCTAAATAAATATTCATTAACGCAGGATTATATATCATAAATTGACATTTTTTAAATGTTTTATTATGTTACATTTGAAACAATCGTGCACATAACGGTTAAATTAGTACAATTAAATTATTTCTAAGACAACGTCATAAAATTCTAATAATTGTGTATACCTACTGTGTATGTCTATAGGTATCATCCTAATGATTTCTATACCAGTATGTAGACTATTCTAATAATTTCTGTAGCAACATCTATAATATTCCAGCAATTTCTATGTCAGTATCTGTACCATTCTAACAATTCCCCAAACAGATATTATTTTAAGAATTTCTATATCAATATCTATGGTATTATTCTGTTAATTCTTATACCAATTCAAAATATTTCTTTTAAGATAAAGCCAGGTTGAACAATAATTTAAAAAAGAATTGGAGAAAAGACTGTAGTAAAGGAATAAAGGAAATATAAATGGGAATTGCTGATACTAAATTTCCACGAGTCTAATTTACCTTCTTTTCCTAAATTTACCTCACGAAGCTTAGTATTTAATAAATTTCGTTTCTCGCCAAATTTCAAATCAACATCGTTAGTAATTTTACAAGAAATTCTGATATATTAGTATATATTTTAGTATGTATCTAGTTATAAGTTTTCAGTATAGTATTTTAAGAGCTCAATATTTCTTAACTCAATTATCAATTAAATCGAATAAAATCTCAAACACGCAATGTAAATTTAAAAGGAAAAACAAGTGGATTCGTGCAGCAGATCCGACGAAGATAGCACTTAATCATCCAGCGACCGTCCGTTTAGTTAGAATGATTAGGTATCCCGACGACAGGCGTCATTAGTCCAACGTTTCGCGCAAGACAATGCATATCGTATCTCGCCTGGTTCATATTCACGCATTCCCCCGGGTCAATTAAGACGTCTCGTGGCTATTCTACCATTCCTGACCCTGGCTCTGTTGTGCAATTCCACGCGCAACCTAATCAGTTCGTCTACTTGCAAAGAATACTCAGGAACCTTCGTTACTCGAGCGTAATTATCATATCTCTTCGTGTTTATCGTTCATTGGAAATTCGTTAAAATTTAACGACAGCATATTCTTTCTTCTTGATCTTTGATTCTTAACAGTAGAATTACCGGAATAGTAAAAATGACGAAATCGTAATTTAAAAAAGAATGTTGTGGATTTATGTATTTACGCTGTGTTTTCGGGGATTTAAATGTGTTTTTGTAAAATATGTGGATGAAATTTTTATTTGTATCTGTGCATTATTCCGTGCAGGTGGTTTTTATACGGAATGACTTGAAATACTTGTAAATAAAATAATAGATATTTCGATAATAATATCGAATGATTTATTTAACTGTGTTTATATTTCAATCTTGCTCTCATTTTAGCAAACAAAATGAATTTGTGATGTTTTAAAATGAAGTTTAACATGAAACTGAAGCGGGAAGTGATGCATATGAATAAGTCTTTTTTCATATTTTGTCCAAATTGAATATACTTTTTAAGATTAAGAAAATATCATTTGATCGAAAGAACTATAACAAATATGTTTGATAAATTTTTATAAATTTAAAATATAAAAGTAATTAATTTTGTCACATAAGCTGATACAAAAGATTAATTATTTTTTTAAGATAAATACATTTTTGTGAATGTGATACTTCAAGAAAAAAGTTTAGATAAAAATGTAAAATTATAAATGGTAATTAATGCAATTTAATTTACACAAATCCTAGTTCGTCTATTTTCTTTTCGTTCCAAGAATCCTCAGACGCGGTGTTTCTATCCTGTACTTGGTAGCTTCGTTAGATTTACGATACGTTAATGACTCTTAAAAAGTAGAAAGAAGCTCAGAGTCCTAGTGCTAATTAGAATTCAGAGTTTCCTACCTAAAAATAATTTGACTGAAAGCTGTTCCAGTGAAAAGAGTAAGAAAATCCTTAATCTCGAAAATAGCTAGGAAATCACGTACGGTGTAAACTTGATATTTAGTACAGTTCTTCGCATAGTAATTGACGACTTTTATGCAACATAATGACAACAATTGTCATCACAATTCTTAATCGAGTTAATCGATTTACAAATTACAATACAAGTGATATTCCTACTTTTAAATAATTATTTCCGACTTGTTTCATTTATTACCGTTCCGAACGTTTCAATCCTTTTCAAATTTTCAACATGAATTTCACTAGAAATACAAATTTTCAATAAATATACTCGGCAATGATGTCTTTTCGATATTTTACCATTTCTTTTACTCTTTTCTGTCACTCAGATTTCTGTGTAGACATATTTTTATCTGAAATCTAGAACGAGATTATTCAGCTTCCAATGACAACATAATCACCAATTATAATCACTAATTATAATTACGAATGAATCTTATACACACGTGTTCGACCATCGATTTCTTTTTCTATTCTATCAGGCGTTTCAATTTCTTCGACGAATAACAAACCAAAAGGAAGGAAGTCGAAATTAGCCTGATTTTCCCTGGTCGAAACTGCAAACTGTTATTGTCGAGACCCATAGAAGGGAGCTGGAAAGCGGAGTGTTGCTTGTTCCTATCTGCACGGCCTATCGAGTTTTATTCCGACCATCAATTAGGAAAAACGCTTAAGGGTAGAACGGCGCACCGTTTTCGTTAATGCCCACCTGTTTGTTTCGTAGTTGTTCGCCCATTTGAATTATAATTACCGCAGGAAATTGTTTTCCGGGTGCCGTAGCAATGGTAAAGAACGCTCACGACAGACACTGTGGATTTTCCGAATTCCTCGAATTCACCTACTTCTGCTTATAATTTAATTCAGGAAAATATTAATAAACATATATACAGAGTTAATCGCAAAAGTATCCACCCGCCGTTTCATACTGATTTAACACTTTATATTCCGAAGGCATTTTACAATACCACATTCGCTAAAATATTTCATTAATACGATAGATGAAATTGGAACTTAGCGAAAAAGATGATTGAAACGTAATTTTAAAAATTCAATTCTTTCCATTATTAGATCATAGAGTAAAACCATAAATATTGATCAACTATTTTATTTAGAGCATTAGAAAAATGACAGTTTCTACGCGTTAGTGTGCTCTAATAACTTATCAATATAAAATAACATAATTTCGAAGCTGTCTTCACGAAGAAACGAAGGATTAAGGAATTCGTGATCTTATCCAACTATTGGTGATAAGACGGTTATGCTAATTACCGAATACAATTTTAACATTCAATCAAGCCAAACCCTGTTGTATTTGATGAAAAATTAATTTCATTTCACGAAAAATTCACGTCATTAATATAACGATAGATGATAAAATATACTGATTATAAATAACGACTATACATGTTGCAGATCTTCCCCCTTAAAACGATGCAAAATACCTGTGTAGTAATCTACATTGTATACATAATGAAATCTTTATATTTTCTAATAATATTGGCAATATATAGTACAACTAATAGCAAAACTGAATGAAATACTCATAAATCCGTATAGTTTAAAGATCAAGATAATAAATTACGATATTTTGCCAGAGTTTTTCATTCTCAGTATTGGATGGTAGTGTTTCCAAGAGAAATTTTTTGAGTCACGTTACGAATACGAATAAGCAGTGATTGTTTAAATGGCGTAACTGTATGATAATGGTCACGAAAATTACCGTCGCGTGTTTACATTTACTCCAGAGAAGAAAATACTTCCTGTGTTCGACCGGTAGGAAAATGGCAGAGGGAGCTCGAGATACGTTTTAGCCGTTTTCCTCCGGTGTTTCGTGTTCTCGGGTCATGAAATATTCTGACAAATGTGTCGTGGAAACTGAGACAATGGAAATAAATAAAAGCGAGCAACTCCTGAGAACTTTGAAAAATTTTCCAGTGCAATTCCATTACCGGCTTTCTGACAAATTTCACCGTTTTTCCCATTTTCACTTGCATTTCTTTTTCTCATTTTTAGAGAGAAACGAATATTAAATTTCATTCGAATCTCTACTGTTACTATCAATAGGAAACATTTTTGAGATATATTAATACGTTAATTAGATTTCTGAGTTTAATAATCTGAACGTTCTTTATTTCGGTAAAATATTTTAGCAAAGAATTTTCTAAGATAACAGAATTTTAAACAAACTTTCTCAAAAACTTTTAAACTATGTGAAACGCGTATGCTTTAGTCGTTCCTCTACGTGATTTATAGCAAATTTCTTCTTCCTTAATACGATCGATAAGCATTGACAATGAGGCAAAGCTGAATGTCTGACATTAGCCCGACATATGCAAACTACGGAGGAACGACATCATCTCCTACTCATCAGCTTAATATTAACAAAACGCGCTGTTATTCCAACGTTCTATCATCTATACGTTCTGTTATTCGAACATTCTATCGTCTAAACGTTCTATTATTCCAATATTCTGTTACTCAAACAAAGTAACATGAAATCAACATTATGGATATCAACAGCTTGTGTATAGTGGCATGAAGGAGAAGAAATTTAATACTAACAAGAAACCAGCTAAGAAACACTTTAGAAGCTAGTGTTGATCACAAAATTTGCGTTACAAATAAAATACGATGAATTCAATCAAATTGAATTAAAGTGGAATTGTCGCATATGGTGCTAATTCAATGCCTATGATGATCCTCTCGCACGATTAAATTAATGTTATTAGGAAAATTGTGCGAGTTGCAAGTCACGAGTTATCGAACACTAATAAATTCTCTTCCATAACAACAACAAACTTGTTAATAAAACAAATGAAATTGTAGATATAAATTTTATAAATTACAAGTCAGTTAATTATTCTATATTCAAAATTCTAAAGAAAGATATTTTTAATTAAGCATATTGCTACTAGAAGTTCGACAATGTGTTCATCGATATTTCCAACGAATTGCCAAGAAAACGGAAAAAGGTTTCTCTGGTGGATGGTGCGAGGCTGGACGATTTCTCGTGGAGCAACTCCGACTTTAATCAGTATCGTCACGTGGCCCGGCCATTGCGTAACCCGGGCTGACCGTGCCACATTGCGACGGTCCGCGTTAGCGGTAGGAAACCATTGTTTAAATTTGCAAACTACCTAATGATAGGACAGAGCCGAACAAGGCCTCTGCAATTTTCAACTGCCAGCCGGTTTCCGATCACATCTGCTAAGTTTAGCTGCCGACAGCCAGGGTGTCATCGCACTTGCCACGAGAACTGGACACCGAACTAAGTCCAATCGGTCGCGTACTATGAATTTAAACCTCTGACGGACCAGACAGATTTTCGGAAAAATGTACTTTTTATTCTATTATCGTATTATATACGTGTTTATATAACTGCATTAAAAAAAAAATATTTTTTCGTGGATAAAATTCTTACTTTTCTATTTAATAATAAAGAATGAAATATATAAAATTTGAATATGTAACATTACGGAGTGAAAATCTTAGGATAGTACGCGATAAACATAATATTGCAAAGGTTGACCTTAGCCTGTTAACCGGGAAAGATGAATTATCTCGTTGTTCGAATGATCAATCACTATGAATGTCTTAGATAGGTATAATAATTTCTTTGTTTAAGGCTGTCCTATATTTTTACGTGTCATTTGTATTCTGTGTCAACACCGCTTGATTCTTATGTAAGTCACGATGAACTGACCTTTTTCATTTCATTGGTATTTTCACTATTTTTCGCGAATACAATTTTTATCTTCGTTTATGATGGATCAAACGAACAAAATTCACGTACATACATATATATACATATATGACAGAAGTGGAATTTTAGATTAGCATGTGACAAACTTATTACAGCGATTGACCTTAAGCGTATCTGATTTTTATTAAAAATAAATCATCATACTTATATCTATTATATTTACTTTCACCATTTACGTCCAGCGCTTAGCAAGGACTAAGACTAATTTACATTGTTGTGTCTTTGTCGATTTTTAATAAAATGATTACAAAAATGTTCTGGTTTAGGGATGATCTACTTACTTTGAATCACTTCTTGCGTTTAAAGCACTGGAATCAAGTTGATCTTTAATCTTGATACGATTTGGAAATCTTTCTTGATTAAAAAAATCTTCGTTGATTTTACAAAAGTTTCTTCATTTGTAGAAATGAAAATATAATTTAAATCTTTGATATACGGTTTACATACACATCAAATAACGGAGATTAATCTATGTTTATGGTAAATTGGAGAATATCCTCGTCAATGTTGAAGCTATAATTGCGGCTAGTATAGTAGGTATATTCATTGACAGATATATCGATCGTGGTTGTTTAGTAATATCTATTAATGACTTTATTAACGACACTCTGTGTCAATATAAAGTACTACATATTACTGTTTAATTTGTATGAGGAAGCAATTAATATATCGATTAAGCAGCAGGATAAATATATCGGAAATTAACTTCTCCGTTCATAATATTATTAAAATATTGTTATCATAATAATTCCTAATTAACACGTTCTCGATACCATTGAATTAATCGTGCCATTCTCACGTTCAATTTTTACTCGCGATTCTTATTTGAAACTCCAATACAATGATACTGAATACTCATGAAATATTCATTAACTGAGATAATTATTGGATCGAACTGGTGAGTTAGTGTCTCTAAACGGTGAGGATATTTCGCGAGCGTAGGCGGAAATCAGCGTTGACCGGACGATCCATTTTCATTCGAGGCGCCTAATAAGATCGGCAAACGTTTCGGTCGAGGTTATTCTGGAACGCAAGTCGCTGACTCGGCCAGGAAGTAATCCCGCAACGTTTCGAGTTTGCGTGGCCATTAAAGTCGGATCAGCAGAGTTTATGCGATCGATCGTCTTCGTTCTGGCGGTGTTCATTGATATCAATGGAGTTTATCTTTTAACATCCAGCTGCGAAAAGTCAGAATTCACGGGCAATCGCAGGAACGCGCAATTGTTATCGTTGTTAACTTATTAAATTCGTTTTGTAATCGAATATTTTCTTTGCCCATAAAGAAACGAATTACCGTTAATCTGATTAATAATTTTAATCCGATAGAAGAGATAGCAATTGAGAGCTGTTATAAACAGAATATTTTATGACAACGCGATGGTACACTGTCGTCTATAGGTACAGATAATAATTACGAAAATATTTGATTACTTATCATAGAAAAACTTTATGTTGCTATCATAGGAGTAATGTTTTATAGAAGGTGAGATCGAACGGATGGTACAACCCAATACGAGCCGATTCTGAAGAGAAAAGATAAGTCGAAAATATAGATCAACATTTTTTTTATATGACACATATACACATTTCGTTTTCATAGCATTCAATTTTTATACTCGTATGAAAGTAGCATCAAATTGTATGAAACTTAATATAGTTTGACTTATTATAGCCACTGTAAACAAATATGATTCTATAGTAACGTGTGAAGATGAGTGGGAGAATAGAGTAGTCCTCTTGCCTCTTTGTAATCTCGACAGCCATCTTCTCATAGTACATGGTCATATTCTACCCGGTAATTATGAAGCTCAATTCGATCTCGCAGACGTGAATGATACGATAAAAATTGACATCGTAATTTATCCTACCTACTACCGTCTGAAAGTAGTGTAGCTGAAAGGTAGGTATGATGACTTTATAGCTGTACGACGCAAATCCAACGTACTATAATAGACTATTTGTCTGTGTGGGTTTGAAAATATCTTGAGAAAAGATTAGCTCTGTAATAAGACACGACTGTCATGATTAGGCGCATTTTTATGCGCATTTTTATGCGAATTTACATTTCTATAAAGACAAACAAAGGAATAGAATCTAAGCAGAAACTTGTTTTACTTGATTCGACATTATGTTCCAGGTAGCTAACCGTTGCATATTTTATATATTTTTGCATATTATTAGCATTATTTGCATTTTCAAATTTCTCATAATAGCATAAGGACGTTTTCTTTTCTATAGCAGTCATTCGTTCCTATGTTTTAAATGTTGTTTTCTCTGCTACGTTTGTGGTGTTGTAGTTTCGAAAATGATTAGTTATGTTACGATGTATGGAAGATGTTAGACTTAACAGATTTTAATGATCGTGAAAGTGAGGTCTCTTTGATAGCAAATCTAAGGATGATAAATTGATGTTAAGTGGAACGATAAAATTGAGATTAGAGTGCTTTTTGTTAGAATCAAGATAAGCCAGGCTATTACATCGATCCTATTCGAAGGATAATTTATGTCGATCTACCGATAAGTCTACCGAGAGTAAAAGTATGCTATCTTGGTGTTAAGGATAATTGATATTTTTCGCCAGAAAGGAATGATGATTTGCAAATTTTTTGCATTTATTTGCCATTTGAATAATCACCTCGTAAAGATCGATGGCAAATATATTAACACAGTGAATTTTTAAATTAAAATATAAATTAAATAGATCCACATAGAATATTACAAAATTTGGTATAAATTTCCCAATATTAATTTTAATGGAAATTATTTCAAAAATTGATAATATATTTTTGATTAATATCCTTAATAATTATCTATGGAAAAGTATTAAAAAATAAAGAGGATGAAAAGTTATCAAGATTAAAAAAGAGTCAGAAAATGTCATAAAACTTTATGAAATGTATACTTTTAAATCTTGAGACTTAATACAGAAAATTTTTAATCGCCGCGGACGATATGTAAGGTCACACGGATGACGTTAATTGACACTGATGGATGATGAGAATATAGAAATATCTGGACTTTCTACGAAATTAATACTTTTATATGTCGATGAAAAGAACGATCGTTTTTTCATCGATTCCACGCTAATGGTTTCTCGATTTTCTCCATATTGTTGTTGCAATTTATCGTATCCGTATCGTGCTTTAATGCTATTAAAAGGACCGTTCGTTTTTGATAGACGCACATTTAACGTGGGAGTAATTGAAATCTAGCCCCACGCTTTTTCGTCAATATTAATGAACAAATTTTAATAGCAAGAGAATTTTTCTTCGGAAGAATTTCAAATTAATTAAATTTTATTGTATTATAAACACAAATGATATTATTCGAGTTTAATCGACCAGAGGATGCAGTTCCACAAAATCCTTAACGCTAGAACTACCGATCTCTCAATACGGTTCTTGATATTCTATTATTGCATATTGTTATTGCATTATATATTACCATATTGTATAAACTTTAATTGATACAACTATAATTGATTACAATTACAGGTTATAAATATAACGAGAATTCAGAAACTTGTTTCATACAATTATATTTCTTTATACATGTATAACCGAATATATGTTAACATCAATTTTGCCACCGAGGCATACTAACTTTCTCACTTCAATTGTATCATGAATTTGGATCTGCGATATACGAGTATGTGCATGTGATTAGAGGAAATTTCTCTTCCTTAAACACCTTCACTGTCACGCAAACTTTACATTCTTGCCCTGAGAACCAAGAAATTTAAGAGATAATACATTGAAATATTTAATTTTATATTTAATTTTTTGTAATATATTATATCATATTCGAGCACATTTTTCTCACAATGTTATCTAAATCATTCACATTGTCGACAACTTTTTAGTCCGCGAAATTTGTCTTAATTTAATCTTTCTAGAAAATTTAGTATCGTGGACCACCGATGACCACCGTGTTAGTATACTTTATAATTATTCCATGACGAAATTTATTACACGAATAATTTAAATGAATAATGTTGGGTCGGCAAATTTAAATTTTGAAGAAGAGGCGTATCATCTGCACGAATTTTATAAATCGGTTTACCTCTCCTCGTTTACGAAACAGACGTTACTATTCCACTGACTTAATAGACTGACATAAAACATCCGGGACACAGGATTCAACGGGAAGAAGGTTTTACCGCGAATGATATCACGCTTTAAACCAGCTCGCAACAGAGCCTGTTCTATGCGTCAAAAATAATGAATAATGAATTGAAAGAAGACTTGCCGGACAAGGAGGACGTGAGAGTGCATGGTACAATGGCCACACGAACCGCCTTAAACTGGCTGATTCTCGTACGATGCGTCTCGATCTCGATCATAAGAGGATCCGTGCTCTTTCTCTCGCGTATCGTTTTACGCGGTGAAGCCTGTTGTAATTCAACGAGGCAGCATGCAAACCACGCTGCTGCTCCCCGCCGAGCTTATTTCGAGACCTCGTGCGTGGATCGCGCGCAAAAACATCCTTGGAATTTCCATAGAAACATCGGTGAACCTCGCTACTGTTTTAGCCGTGACAACTGTGATTCGTGATTCGGTTAATTAACCTGGCTGAATAATCAACCTTCTGTACTCATCTGCCAGCGTTTCAGTGATATCTAATAATATCAAATTTCCTATTTCATTGTTGTTTTCGTCCATAAAAAGAGAAAATTTTCACCGCGAATGTGTGCTAGAGTCGTTAATGGAAGACTGTATTAAACAATTTTTGGAGTGTAAAGAGTTAAAGTCTTAGTGCGTTCAATTGCCTAATAAAGAGCGAAATAGAAAGACGGTGGTTACTCTAATAGAAATGAATTCATACATATTTCAATAATTTGTTTCTCTCCAAATCGAAGTTTTTAGATTCAACAAGCTTCACTGCCAAAGATGTACTGCAGTTGTTGGCTGATTATGTTAAACAATTCTTGACGCTTGAAGAGTTAAAATTATAGCACCGTTAGTCCTTGAATAATGAGAAGCGCAGAGGATTCTATATTCTATAAATAATATCGTAGATATTATGAAATCTTTTCCTTTTCGGAAGGACATTTTTAGTTTCCGGAAATTCCGTTGTAAATGTGTGCTGAAGTTTCTAATTGATCGTATTACAATAGACAGATTTTTGCAGTGTGAAAGATTAAAATTGTAAGGTATTTGGTTGTTTAATAAGGAAGTGCATTTATTTCGATGTGAGAAACGATTTTAAAGATAAGATCATAAGGAAAATGTAGTATTTAAATACCATTAGTTTTTCTACTTCTTTGTCTTTTTTTTTAAATTTGAAGTGTATAAATTTGTGTGAGTAAAAGATTTTAATTAAAATATTGCTTGTGAGATTTAAAAGGATAAACGTGCTAATCGTGATAAATGGAAGGAGGATAAAAATATGATGATAGAATTTTAATTGGAGATGACTTCCGTGATACTAGGCATTCTAGTAAGATACGATTAAATCGTAATGTCATAAATTAGAATGAGATAGTACATCAAATTACTCACCACTGCTTCCTCAATAAAGAAGATTTGTTGTGTTATAAATAGTCCAATGTTGCAATAGTAGGCCACATTAGTTTTCATTAAATGACATTATGCAGCGTGCAGGAGATGTTCTTTCTACAGCCAGTAAAATTCATCACAAAAGGCAATTTAAAAAACTACAAATCAATATAAGAGCTACTAAATTACTTACAGTATACCAAATTATATAGTAATTTGTGAGTCCATATAACTTCTTTATTCTTTTACGTCGTTAATAACCATGCAAACGGTTAATGTGGCTATAAATATTGAGGAAAGAAAAAAGGAAAAGATAATGCTAGAGTTATGGATAGAAAAATTATTATGAAGAATTATCATTCTTCTCTGAATGAGAATAGCGGCTATATTTAACGTACTTTTACGTGATTGTACGTGACATAGAAGAAGGAAATGATCAAAAAACAATATAATTTGTGAGAGAAGAAAATGTGATAAAAACCAATGCGATCCATAAAATGAGAATGTTTAAAGTCAATATGATTTACAAAAGACACACATAAACGAGGCAAACAACATAAATTGCAAAAGGAAGGAAATAATCCAAAATAAATAAAGATCAGAAAAAAAAGGAGACATTATTGAAAGATGTGAAAGTGTTAGGAGGTTCTTGAATGGGGTTTGTAGCATCGCGAAATACGGACGTCCACCGTATCGGACATGCATGACGTTTCACGAGGGCGTCGGAGTTCCCTTAGCATAAATTTGAAATTGCAATCGACGTCCCCTTGTCCCGTGGTGTTCCGCACCTCCCAGTACAGCGGGTACACGCGGCTATTTATGTATAGTGTTGACACAGTGCGCTTAATTTAGTCTAATCGAGCGTAGGCGGAAGCCTGGAGACGTTATCGATCCTCCTCCAGTCAGTTTGCGGGCTCCTGAAACGCAACTAGAGTGCCGAGCATACATCACAAACGTCAGAACATGACACGATAGACTAATCCTGTTCTTGTTAAGCCATTATGCGACAGGAAGTTAAATATCTGTTCGATATCGTAGGACTTTTTGGTATCGGGACGGTACTACGTAATTTGATAGTCAAATTTTTATATTAAACAAATATTTCGTTTGGAACTCCTAATGAAATTTATTCGAGCATATACAACAGCTATAAAAAGTATTTCTGCATCATGCATTTATTATTGCATTTATACGTATACTAATTATTTAGATCCAAGAGATTACATATAATTACAAAAATGTAGTACCATGGAAATAAGATGTATAGAACTTAATCAGAAGAAATGCTTCATCGGAAAATACGGCATTCGCGAAAGTAATATTTTATGATTAAGATAATTACATTCTGTTCTTGTCACGCCATTATGCGAGGGGAAGTTCCTGACATCCATGATACATCTAAATAGATACATTTATCAAAATTTTGTCAGAATATTCAAACTTTCATTGACTTTAAATCCCTCCCTTTCCTTCCATTTAACAAATAGCTACAAGACTAACCACGTAATACATATAACAGAATAAAAAGCTGAACTAGATCTCACAAATACTTTTCAAAGTATAAAACAATTTTACTACGAATAAAACAATTTTCACAGATCTCTCTGTATCGATTCCGAAAAGCTACCTCTCTATGGGAATAACAAAATTGCTGTCGAAGCCTCCAAGCCGCTCCAATCCGCGCAACCTAACCTCAAATCAATGGAAATCAACTGGTTCACCTTTCCTCTCTTTGTCAAAAAAAAGATACCAACTAAAAATCACGACACAAAAATCAGCGTACAAAAAGGGAAAAAGCGAAGAGAAAACAAAACTGTTTCGAATAATCTGTCCAAAGCAAGGAGCAAGGTCTCGTTGCGTCAAGGTCGGTCTTCTCTTCTGATCGACATTTTCAAGAGAATTCAGCGGAGAACTCGCTGATCTTAAGTCACCTTCACCAGGTAATCTCGAGAGAGTTCCGCGGTCGTGCGCCTGTCACGATGCTACACGTGTCGCGTGCTGCACGAGGAAATGTCGAAACATCAGGTAGAACATTGGTGTTGGTGCGACCCTGCGCCATGGTTAGGCCTTTAGTGGGCCATGGCCACCTCGTAGATACAAGTAACAGGAGGTGATTCAAATATTTTATTAGACCAAGATTAACGGCCCTTCGGAACAGTCCCAGATGAAGCGCAAACTAGAAACAATTGTGTAGGACCAATCCTAACGATATGTATTTCGAATTTAGTACGGTACTTTTCAAGGACGATGAGTGATCGAGATTCTGGAGTTCTTCCTTGATGGATTAAACCGAGTTTGAAGATAATTAAAGGAAAATCTGGATGAATTTTAAAAAATGACAAAAGTTTCTAAACTGACGTGAAATATTGGCGATAGCATCGGCATAGGAGTTTACGTCAAAACGCACGTTGAACTAAAGTTGAAATTTTAACTGTTCTGGTTTTTAGCATATTGACTGCCACGACGGTCATCGATAATCCACGTTAGCAAATTTTCTAGAACGTTTACAGTAAAATAAATTTCATAGATTTTCAAAGATTTTCAATAATGTGAATGATGTAGATAACGCTAGCAAGAACTATCATATAGCTAGCAAGTACAATAAAATTTGCGTGGCAGTCAACTTGTTGAATAATTTAGTATTTTTATAGTAGTAAATCTCGATATGTTAAAAGCAAACTAAATTCCTACTGGTTTCTTTCTCTCTTATTATCATAAGCGATAATATCAATTTTCTTATCAGATATCTCATAAGAGTTTGTATTTTAGACAAGTTGTTTATCTATTTTCGGAACAGCAGAATTTAACTGAATCAATCAGTTGCGTCAATGGAGATTGATTTTCAAGGTTCTCTATTTCGAAGGTTCCACAATTTGATTCCGGTTTGTTAATCGGAAGTTCCTTTCTTGTTAGCGAAATTTTCCAAATTGGCTTCGAAGGTAACTTTGAACACAATGATTTATGACGTCGACTTTGTTATCTACGCTATTGACAGATTCCTGTTTCTTCGCGTTTAGAGTAAATTGATTAATGACTCTAAACATAGTCTTTGTATATTATATTCCTCTATGACTTCAGTAAAATTCCTACAATATAAAACGTTAAATGTGGAGAAATATTTACAAACCACTTGGTATATTTATTATTCTGAGTATATCTTATTATTATTGGTATATTTATTATTTCTAGTCACATTGGAATTCGATATTAATTTAGATTCTATACCGCTGATTCAATTTGTCTTCTTCTCCTTCAAAATTCTATTGTATTAATTTCTGTTTCCAGGTAAAACTAGCTTTTTATTATTATTCCCTTCTATATACTGTTACTTTTAGAATTAGATACAAATATCTTCACAAAACTATAACCCTAAGATAATTTCAAAGATTTCGTATCGTAAAAATTTCTTATTATCATTGTTCTCTATTCTTCTATATACTTATAAATATTTTTTCGTTGAGACAATAAAAAACAAATGTCTTGATAAAATTTTAATCTAGTTATCCTTCAAATATTCCATGTCCCAAAAATCTGTCTTCTTCTTACTATTATCATTCTCTTCTTATTACGAATCTGCGTTCAAATGTCTATGCGAAATCAATCGAATATGAAACATTGCCTCAGCCAGAAATAATCCTTCGTCGAGCTTTTAAATCGAAACTTTAAACACGAAGACACGATGGTGTTAAACGTGATAGACAGAAAATCCAACATAATAAAGATCAATCTGATATCAGAACGATCAGGATTGCACAATGTTGCTTGTGTCAGCTGTTCGTTATACTGTCGAAACTGCGCGTGACCAAACCTTATTAATTTTCACCAACTTTGTAATTACGTTAAATCAGATAGAATTCATTACCACGACACTAGATAAATGTAATTTCTCATTCAACATAATAAAATTAATTGAAATTGATTTTTAGTACATATTAAAAATGGATTGGGTTATTGTGTATTCAGCAACCTGCCATTTTTATCAAATGTTTGCATGGCCTAGTACGAATAACTTTCACGTTATTGGACATTCCTGTCGAACGACCAAGTTGTTTGCATAGTTGATTCTTCGTAATTATTTCGAGAAGCACGTTATAATCGATGTTTTCGCAACAAGTTTCTCATTTCTGGCCGTCGGTTGCTGGGATTTAATCGAGAATGCTTGCTTGGAAGCAGAATTTCAACAGAAATTATTATCGAACACCTTCGGCATTTTATTTCTCCATTTTGTAAAATCGATGGATTGGAAAATTTAAAGTAACTTTGAACGAAACGCCGGAAATTCCATCCAGTTATTATTATGTTAAGAAGTTCTTGAAAAATAAGCTTCAGGAAGGAATCAATTATGGATATTTATATTGAAACAATCCAGCTCTTGATGGAATCACATATTTATAAGTAATATTTCTAAAGTATTCAAATCCCATAAATTAAACATGTAAAAAAATGAAATTTTAAGAAATATTAAACGACCAACTTCTAAAAAAAGTCAAACACCATCTTAAAAGAAACTAAATACCCAAAGAACAAACCACTAAAAAATATCACTCAAGAAGACCAACAGAGTGTCTTTTTCAACGTTCATCCATCATCGTCGCGAGGTAGAAAAACGCAAGTGAAAGAAGCTGGCGAAGACTCGTGGCGCTAAGCTGAACCGATTAACGCAACCGCGTCTTTCGGACGTCTATTTTTCGTGCCGCGATTTAAAACAGCTGAAATTGAGCGACGTCAAAGGCAGAACGCTTGCATGGAAAACGACCGTTTATAGCACGGAAAGAAAATCTTCATCTGGAAATGGACGAACGCGTGCAACAGCAGCCATCGACGGAAGTGGATGGTTCGTAAAGCGTCGAAATTGGATAAAGCAACGTGGTGAATCAAAGATTTATCGTCGACAGGTCGGAACGTTGCTCCTCGTAAACTTGTCGTAAACCTGTGGATCGAATGTGCGTAAATGTGACCACGAAACACCGGGTCAGTTCGTAAAGCCGAAATTTCTGTCATAGTTCCGGTCGGTAAGTAGCCTCGAGCTCGTAAATTCCTCGTAGAAAGTTGAATTGGCTTCCGACGATAGTTGGAAAGCGTAGAGTATTTTATTCGCAATTCTTAAGTTTATGGACGAACAGAGTTTCACTTAGGGTCGTGGGTAATTATTTAGATAAGAACGATGGTGGTTGATGCGAGCTTTAGGTTAACGATTTTATAGGGGCTAAAGATTGTGATTATGAAACAGTGTTAAAGCGTTTTGGATGTTGGGCACCGTTTAGTCTAATTTCTTTTGTCACAATAAATATTTATCACTAGGCTGAAAGAAGTGTAAAACGTCCAAAGTACAGCATCTTTTGTAGCATTTAACAGATAAGACAATTTTCCAAGCAAGTTTATCATACAACAAACAATCCGCTTCAGATTATATTTTCAAATTACGATAATCATCCCCTATGCAAATACATATGAAACAGCAACCATACTAAAACTACCCTACCGTTATCTAAGTGAAACATAATGATAATTCCAAATGTAACAGGTAATCCTAGCATGGTTTTGATGTAATTGTGTTAACGATTCATTTAAAAAACGATTGCGACATTAGTATTCAACAAACTCTTAGGCATAACTGACTTCGTAAAAATAAAATCAGAAGAAGAAGCGGAAGAAGTTGAATGTCATAGAAATGTTGAAGAGGTTTCGATGTACGACGAAGAGGTTTCGATGCACGACGCAGAGGTTTCGATGTTGTAACACAATCTCTTAATAATTCAACACGAGTAACCATTAACCATTCTACTAATTGCCCGCTCGTTTCATTCACAGCTGCAGCCGAAGAGAAGAAAGAAAGAAGAAGAACGAAATATTGTATCATCACGTGAGCGACAAAACAGGTTCATCAGTCTTTTTCTCCATTTTTTTGTCCTAACGGTGCAATTAAACGGGGCCCACGCGTCGCGTCGTAGGACCACAGGATTCCAGCGGGTTCGCAATTAAGACGAACTTAATTAATTAATCTGTCTCTATTCTTGCGTTAATTCCCGTGGCGAGAAACCGCGACGACCGTGACCTACGCCCACCTCGACGCTTCTTCTACCTTTTTCCTTCGTCTCTTCTCTCATTTTTCTTCTCTCTGTTTCGCGGTTTCAACGACGCATCGCGTTCTCGCGATTTGAGTCTTCCGGTTGCACGGACGGAAATTGCGGTTTTGCTCCGGTCGCGGCGAGCTTCTGCGGAGAGAACTGGGAAATCGTCGGGCTTTCGTGGTCCTATGTGAAATTTCGAGAAATTCAATGTTGAAAATGAATTTATGTAAGCCTGCGGTGTGCCACAGCTCGGCCAATTTAGGTTATGATTAGAATCTGAACTGTGTATGAAATCGAGGAGCTTTTGAGGTTGTTTCCAGAAAATTTAATGCGATACTGTTAGTAAAGGTGGAAATGTTTGTGGGATATTTGGGAATTTGTCGAGGTGGCTTTGAAATTAAGAAGAATTTATTTCGTATAACAAAGAATATTCAGGGTATTCTATTTTAATTCTCTATACAGATATTCGGATTGGGCAGTATAAAATGGTATTAGTATTATTGAGATATGTATAATTTTGTGTGCTAGACTAGATTAGCCACGTAGTAGTGGCACACGTATGTGAATATGAATGTATGGAAGTATGTGTGTGCACAGCGTCTCGAAAAAACAGATGAATGCAACTGTTCCGTTGGCAGTGTGATATAGAAGGTGGTGAGACAAAGAGAGTGCTGAGACGCGTGCAAATGCATATCGACGAAAATCCTGCAAATCGTTTATTAAATAAATGTAAAACTATTTTAATATAAATTCTAAGTGTAATCTTAGTGTTCCTTTACTTTTATTTCGGCGATTAGGATCTACAATTCTCAACAAGTATACTGATCTATACCTACGTTTTCTAAAATGACATAGGTCAATTTTTTTAACGAAACACGATAATGAATTCTAATGGACTAATCATACGCTTTCGTGTATAATATTGTCGAAAAATTTGTGAAATAGAACAACAAAAGTAATGAATTTTCTTAATTTAATTAATATATTTAATTAACAGAAATTCATTAATAGAAATACAAAAATAAAGATAATTTTAATCAAAATAAAATAAATTAACACAATTAGACAAATTCTATATAGACAACATAATTAGAACATTCGAAAATCACATTTGAAATAATGCAAGCATGATGTTTATTTTAGTACAGGATTCGCAGAAACATCGACTATAAGATCAGCTAGATATAAAATTGTTTGTAAAGTTATATTAAAGATGAAACTAGAAAATTTCGAGATCTCACGTGAGCCAAGAAAATTTTGAAAATATCATTATCGCCTAATACGATTATTGATCAATAGTATTACCATAAAACAAATATTAATATACTAATTTTAAGATAATTATTATACCAATACTAGACCTATGAACGAGTATTTTCATTTTCTAGTAAAGTAATTAAAATCGTGATTAACGTAGGTTAATCAAGTAGGCAAGTCCAATAAGTTTCTTTTAGCTCCTTGGAAAACTTTCCAGAAAACGTTTAAAAATTGAAGAGACCTCTTCGAGTGTCCTATCCTCTAAGAACGTTTGCAACGTGTCTGGCTAATGAGCACGACGAGATACATTTGATCGTCCGCTGCGCGCTATAACGACTCAATTAATTATTCTCAAGTAGCGTTGATCGTCGGTCCTGCGTATTGAAGCTGGTTCCAGGGGCATACGATGCACATACTTTAACTCTTATTGCCCTTCCACGCCATAATTTTACTGTATAACGTTGCAATTCCTAATAATATATTACGTTTTCCTTACTCTTTGTGGGACTAAATAGATTTTACGTTGAAAGATATTGTTACATTTCCAATTGTTCTGAAAGTGTTTATTTCGTATTAAAAAAAAAGTCTTACCAAAAGTCTGGTATTTTGTTTTCTTGTTAAGTTACAATTTTATAGGTTTCTTAGTGATTTTAAGAGAAGATTTCGTAAAGTTTTCAACTCTTACGTTGACCACAGTTTATCGAAAGCCTCTCATCTCTTTTACCACTATCTGCACCTCTAAGAGAACTTTCCTCCGATATCAGAACTTGTGTATCTGGGACGTATTACGCTTTCCTCCATACAGTACCTTCATCTACTCCTTATCGAACCTTCAGCCAAGTTTTTACCTTGATAATCTTCCAGATTAAATATCCTTGCTTTCCAACTCTTACTACCTTCTTCAAAATCACTATTACAATCTCTCCATTTTAATCGAATTCTTACCCAAAAGTATACTCTATCTGTCAAACAAATTCGTTTCTTAAAACTATCTCAGAGGAGTCTTTTAAAAATTTGTAAAAAAAAACTAAGCAATAGGACTTAACCAATTTAATGTTTTTGAAATATTCAAAAAGGTGGGGGTAATTTTAATTCCAAAATCAAATAGAAAGAGAGCCTCGAATAGAAAGATTGATCAATAAAGTATTTTTAACCTCGAATTTATCGTACTGTAAAACATAAAAAATACAACTTATCATGTTTTTCACTGTTCTTCAATTTAAAGTTATCTTTTCAAGAATCTTCTTTAGCAAATCTTTAATGTCGTAAAAATTTCCACTTTTTAAGAGGAATTTCCTCTCTATATTTCAACTGCCGTAAACTTGTTTATTTTAATTCGTCTCTTCGTGTATTATTTCAGCTCAAACTGTCTGCTTTTGTGGGAAGTTTCTCCATTCCCAAAGCTATAAAATTCCTCTCTCTTCAAGCTAAAATTTTCTCATCTACAAATCCCGAGATTCCTCTTATTTCAAGATCGTCAAATTTCCAAAATCGCAAATGCCTCTTTTTCTAGCAGAATCCTCTTGAACGAAATTCAAAACTCAAGAATATCCTTTCCAACAAATTTCCAAAGCTTTTGTTTTTCAAATAAAACCTTTAGAAGAAAACCCAATCTCAGGATCTTCGAAGAAAATAATTTGCATATTATTCTGTCTAGGTGTAAGAAGAATATGCAACTCGATTCTCTTGAAAACCAGACTTCAAACGAAAAACAAGCGTTGTACTACATTTTCGACTTACATATGAGCATGTAGAATGACCCGCTGCCAATTTTTCACTCCTATCTAACCGAGAATTAGATACTTGAGTAAGTTTTCAAGCTCCATTTCTTCGAGAATGAAACGCAATTTCGTCATTCATGATTTTCCCCTTATTTCGTATCACAGAATGTCCCTCGCGCCTCTTGTATCACGACATTTTAGATCCACCATGTATACGTAGAAATCCAACATTTTCTGCACAATTTTATCCGCACTCTGCTCGCAGCAACGTCAACAACACCCATGTTAAGGTTCTGATTACAGTGGCTGTGTATTCGGCCGAATCCAATAATCAAGTACTTACTCGTATATACATTTTTATCTGTGCAATCATCAGAAGATTAATTGATCAGAAGATAAATTCGTCGAAATAAGTATTCGCTATAATAATCATTACCTAAAGCAAATACAGAAACCATACGATGTTCGGTCTATTGACTTCTCGATAAGGAAACATCTGGACAGATCACGCGGTTAAACGGGCCGAAGCAATCGCGGCGGCGTGATCGACGCTCGGACACAGGATAGAGCGACAGAGGAACGATGATAGAGTAACGACGATAGAGCAACAGAGATGGGATAGAGTGATAGATCGGTCGGTCAGCTTGAAATTTGCATCGCGCTATAAAACTGCACGCACGCGGCCGTGCTTCTGGTTATGTCAGCATCCTCTGCCAGACAATGGACGACCCCGCGGTATTGTTCGGCACGCCTGTGTACACTGGCTGAGTGTATGGCTACTATTTCATGGTGATTCTTACTAATCGATGTAATCGCGTGTACGTGTATGCACCACGAACGCATCCACGTGCAGCTAACGTACACTACCGTCCATAAGTTTCGAATCGACGCTTTCGGAATTTTATGTTTTACGATTTACGTGTGTATATTACGAAACGTATATTCATTCCATATCTTTTTTCACGGTTTTATATCTTTGTCTAACGACGAATGGGGTTTCTGAAAGATTCTCTTATTTTAGGGGTTACAATCTGGAACATGTAAAAAATGAAAAGGGTTAGTTTACGAAGGAAAAATTTATGTGTTGCTTGATTATAGTGATAAATATACTTTTATAGCTCACTATACTGATGGTTATAAGTACATATTACGATAGCTACCCGTTATATGTTTATTGAAAAACCCGAACTACCTTATTTCGTATTTTATATTATAAGATATATTTGGTGCGATCCAACTAAATCATAACTTTTGCTAGTATTGTAGAGGAACTTGTAATATGTGGATTTTAAAATATGTTCTCTTGCTAAATAGCAGCTATAGCACGATAATCTGGCTCATAATGATATGTGCACAGACGTTTAAATTAAACATTCGTGGAAAGAATTGTTGGTAGCTTATTAGAGCCATTCTCTCTACAGATCTTGTTTGGTTTACTTTCTGTGCCCGACTACCAACTCGGTTGTTACGCGTTCCCTTTGTGCTTTTAGAAATCCTAGCGTCCGAATAATTAACGAGTATATTTGACCATTTTTACTGCACGAGAAACAACAATACTTTACGATGGGGGAATTTTTTAAAGGAACTTTTTCTGCTGTACTCGTAAAAAAATTATTTAAAAATATTTTATAAGTTCAAAGCGTAAAAATTTAAATATTTTAAGTATCTTTTAAAAAATTTTGGGAACATAAAAATTAGACGCGGATCAGTTGGATATATTCAAGTAAGTTTCTATACCCGTAAAATATTATCCAAAACGAAGAAATAAAATTAAAATTATAAAATTGAAGATAGCGACTATTTAAAATATTCCATTTAAGAAATCTATCGAAGATGATTTGATCACGCCATTTCGTTTGATCTACTACGAGTTCGTTTCAGAATACATATTTACAAGGTTCGTGTAATGAATGTTTGCAGTAAAATTTATGGATGTTTCGAGAAAAGGAATTTCCATTCAAATCCCGTTAAGAAATTTGTTTCGACTCGCCTCTTTTTATTTGCTTTCCCAGGCTGTTGTTTCGACTGCTGTTTGGGAATCCAGAAATGTTCGTTTCACGGATGTGTCGCGAGAGGCTGTAAAAATACAAGGCGAAATATTTTGTTAAAATGTTTGTCGGCATGAGTCGAGCCCGTGTTCTGAACTTTTACGGTCACTTCTTTTTTTAGTCATGGAAAAGCGGCGACCGCTGTTTATTTTTAAACAGATTTCCCCAGATCTCAATTTTACTGACACAGACGAAACTACAAATTTGAACGATCGAGAAAATAAAGATTCTTGAAAGTATGTAACTGTTCGTTTATAAAGAAAATAATTTGTTTATGACATTAAGTTTTGTTACTTATTGTGGTTATTTATGAAATATTTACACAAATATAGAGTTAGTATGAAACCTTAATTAAACGAATTAATCATGGTACACGTTGTTTGGATAATCTTGTTTTCACATGACAGAACATCATTTACATTATCGATCATAAATATTAGCATACCCAACGATATTTAACATAAATTGAACGTATCTACGTTTAAACTTCGCGTAAACGTACAGAAATCTGCCTATCTAGGGTCTAACATAATATTGAAATCGAATAAAAAGGTAGATTTTTTTTAAAGAGCATGTGCCTCTTTTATGGCAAACGCTTTTAAATGAAAAAAAAGAACTTACGTGTTTAATTAGTGTACTCCATAAATTACTTTTGTTTCGAATAAATTATCTGAAACACAGATAGGTTGAATCATTAAACGTGCACCTGGAAACGCAGAAACACCTGTGACGGATCAATTATCCTTATACAAACTGTATCAAGGGAACCAGTGGTTTGGTAACACGTTTTCACATCATTGAGCTATGATGCACGCAAACACATAATTTAAGAATATGTCTAACAAGTGGCAGCGTTGGAAGAAATATTTGTAGAATGAAGTAAATTATTTTTCACGCGCCTTAACCTCGCGTTTAAACACGTGTTACTTCTGCTAAATACGCGAGTGAATATTTCTGTTCTTGTTTGTTATGAAACTACCGTGTATTGGTTTACCGAGTTTCAATTTCCATTTTTAAACGGGCGTTCTATTTTATAAAACATAAATTCAAGGCGATTCACGTTTTAAGAATTAGACATTTTTTCTGCTTGTAGTATTCTACCGTTTTATTATTATTTTAATTACTACGTCTAATATTTCAATATCGATGTGTATATTTACTACATTATAGCGATCTTACATTTATTTCTTTGATTCTACGTATAAATTTATTAGGTACCATTTTACATTAAACGTATGTAGTGATAAATGTCTTGTCCTTAGTACAGTAATTATTTTAATATATTATAATAATTCAAATTTACTATTTTAATAAATGCTTTCAAATTTCAGATATCCTTCATTTTTTTTTAAATTGTTAACTTACGGAGTTTAAAAATTCTCATACAATAAATATGCATCATTTACTTCCATTTCCCCTCTTTACTATATTTATTCTATAATTTTTCTAAATTACAAATTTGAATATCGTCAGAAATCTGGAACTTATTTTTCCAACGTATAACATTCGGCATGTTTAATCGTTGTCTACTTGACCAGTTTCCGTATCTATGAAAGATCAAAAATGCTCTAACGATATCATTCGTGTACCATTCGTCAAAGATGCCACGAACGAAAATCCAGGCCACTTAATTCTTCATCGATGCGACTAAAATTCAGCATAGTGTATGAAGTGTCGAGGAACTCGAGACGAACGCGTCGAGCACCGTGAAATATCGAGGAACCAGTTCGGGTTAATCTCGAAGACGTTGATTAATTCCTGCAGACTCCTCGCAGGTAAATTCAGCGTTGAAATAGAGAGGCGGCTTCTCTGTATTGTACGGTACGAGTTATTTTCGAAAATGTTCTCAGGGAGTTTAGTCTTGAATATGATTAACGAAATGAAACGAGTAACAAATGATCGTACTAGAGTGAATTAAATTTCTATTTTACTGCCTTTACGTTATAAAATTTCGCATAGTAAAGCCTATTACGAATATTAAAAGCTATCATAATTTATATTGTAATCTATTGCTACAACTCCCTTATTAATCGCGAACAATGTTGCTTAAACAAACTAATCAATCACATCGAACAAGCTACTACATTGGTGCTTGTCAAACATCGTATTATACAATAAAACTTTCATTGCTCGTAGCTTCTCCAAAATATTGGATATTTAATCCAAATAATTTTCATATAATTCAACATACTTTTTCGAAGACTATTTCGTTATGTTATTCCAGACTTGTAAGAATTATCAACAATGTTTGATTCGAAAGGTCTTAGAACGAAGCCGTTATGATGTCTTCATTTATAAGTTTCTTTGAAATAATTTACCCATTAAAAAATTTCTCAGATAGAATAGGAAACGTCTCTAATCTTCCCTAAGTTCTCGTTTTACATTTCCAGAAATCTTCAATCTTTTTCAAATTAAAGTTCGTTTAAAAAACCATATCGAAATGAAATTTCATAGTTGTGTTATAAATCTTCTTAACATCGAATGCACCGATTTATATCAAATT
The DNA here is from genome assembly GCF_011952255.1 of Bombus vosnesenskii. Lineage (NCBI taxonomy): Eukaryota > Metazoa > Arthropoda > Insecta > Hymenoptera > Apidae > Bombus > Bombus vosnesenskii. The sequence continues at coordinate 171,927 of NW_022883056.1, forward strand.
TCTTCTTCCTTAATATAACCGATGATTAACGACGGAACAAAATAGCAAATAAAGTAATTAAAAACTTACGAGTCGTTCAAGTATCATCGTACTATTGTAGATTATCTTACAGCATCATTCTGTAAAAGCTAGTAAAATGTGAAATAAAGAAAATCTAGTGAAAAGGGAAGAAACTGAGATTTTCATAAATTACGTAAGGGAAACAAAACAGGACAGTTGTCATCTGCAATCAGTCATGTCCCATCGGTTAAATTCTCAATCCTTGCTTGTACAATAGGACCTGAAGAATTGGTCAATTAGACGACAGGAGGATTCTGTACATACCAATCGCTGTTGGGTGGATTAGCTGATAACTCTGAATACATTGACTACTGGCCTCTAATGACCGGTCTCGTTCAATAGGTCTGAATACGACTTGAAAGTGTGAGTTTTCCTCGCTTGATCAGGTGTAGCATAATAGATGAATCGGTCACTGGCGTAATGAATGGTTCGAAAAATGACGATAGAATGGTAAAAATTATGTGGAAACAAATGGATTACAATGGAAAGGATACAATGGAATGGAATTGAAACTAGAATAGAAAATAAACGGGAAGAAGATTCAGTCGCTTCTACTCAACCATGATTGGGGTTAGGTTAGGTAGGTCACAAATCCTTTGTGTGAGATTTTAAAGCGCTCTGAAAGTAGGTACTTCATCTTTCAAAGTAAATATTCTGTCTCTATTGAAATGCATCCTCCGTTGTTACATTAGAAAATTCCCAAAATTCCCCAAAATTCTCAAAGTTATTAAACGTTATGAGTTTGAGATTTCTCAAATTCTGAACCTATTCGTGTGATGTGTTGATTTAATACAGCTTCCCTAGATTAGAAAATCCCCAAATCATTTTGGACTAGAAATTTTCCACATTTCTCTAGATCAGAAAAGTCCCCGATTATCTTAGGTTAAAAGATTCCTAAATTCCACAAATTCTAGAAATTGGAAAATTACGCTTGGAGATATCGCTTAGCGCACTTTTTCCTCTGTAAAATCCAAGATAGCAAAATATAAAAAAGAATATGCGTTAAACATCTGATGAAAATCTCGAATCTTGTCGTTGGTGAAAAATGGAGTATATAAATAATTATATACAGATATAATCTATCTGTCCGATTATTTTGTATAATGAAATAATAGGTAAATGTACTGAGTTCTTATAATGCATATAAAATATAGGAGAAAAAGAAGTCAGTTCTGTCCAAATGTGTGAGATTGATTTTACGAGCTAGAGTAAATAGAAAAGGATGCAGTTGCCGAAGTAGATGAAGAACAAGGACTGAGTGAAACGAATGGTGGTGCTCGCTTGGGATTGATATTTGAACAAGAGATATATCCGATTAAATTGCAGCTGTTTCTCGAATTGATTGTCATAGAATTTTTACTGCTTTAAGAGAATATAATTTTATGATCTGCGAGATATTTAATCTTTTGACGTATTTACTCCTCGAACACTTTATTAACGATGGAGAGGAAACATGAAACAGATCAAGAAATAGTGCGTGGTTTAAAGTTTCTCTGTAGAAAATGCGTCGGAACATATTGCTTTTATAATATTTTATAGGAGAGTGAAATACCCTAGCAATTTATTGCTCGCTATTGGGAGATTTCAAGTGAGTATATCTCATCGCAATTCCATTAACCTCTTTTGTTCCCGATTCATGAGACTGAAACATCTGTTTCATTGACTGCAATAATTTACTCGTCACGTATATCGCATAGTGAACAAAAAAGCAAATATCGAACGCAGATGTTATCTATTCAATATGTTACATTAGGGAAAAAGCGGAATTCCCTAGGAACTAAACTAGAGGACTTAGAATTGAGCTATTACTTAATCTGTGAAATTAATTTAAAGATGTTTCCAAATAATGCATTTAAATAAAATTCATTGTTTGCAATAATTACAATTCCAATACAAATTCAGTAAAGTTACTCTCAAAAAGTTTCCATATTTCAAAACATTTTCCTATAAATCATTGTATATTCTCCAAATCCTTTATACTCCGAAGTTAATCAAAATTGTTTCGGATAAAAAATCCTTAAATTCTAAAAAGATATTCTGACCAGTGATTCTTCTTGGTCTGTGAATTTGAAAGCTTGAAAACTTCCCTAAATCACTAAAAGCGAATGAAATTATCTACTCTAAACTGAAATATCTCAGAATTACAAAAATTTCTCGAAATTATTAAATTACACTAACACTTTAAAATTTCCGTAAATTTCTTCAGAGACAAGGTTACTATCGATATTTTGCGAAGAAAACATGTCGAAGGAGATTGATCACACCATCAACTGTAATAACGAAGGTCCAAAATAAAAATCTGTACACGACATAATCGCGACAGAAATAATTCTTGATATAGGCAATTATTTTTCGTTTCTATCATGTGATCGATGCATACGGTACGAGCAGCAACAGCGATCGCTTATGTATATTTTAAGAAAGCGCGATTCGAGCCGGAATTTCGTGCGATCCGTGGCTGCTGCTGTATTATGCATTCTCAATCAACGGAGTGGAACGTTTGTCTGTTCTACGAAATGGCGTGCAACAATCCCGATACGAGGAACTCGCTATAAAAATGGCAAATGCTAATGTTATTCCCAGGAAGAAGACGAACATCTTCCAGCTGTTTGAGATTTCAGTAAACGAAAGTTTAAATTTGCATCTAGAATGTGCTCGAAAATCGCCTCGTAATTATTTATGCTTAAGAATAGTAAAATTAAAGTAAATGGCAGTAAAAAGACGTAGCAATTTTTGTTTAATGCCATTTACAATAATTCATGTTATAATAGTAATTTTTATTTAATGCTATCTAATTTATATGCAAGATGAAAAGAAGCTTGCTACAAATGATTATTCTATTATTATCCGTCGAGGATGATTTTTTAAATACATATTTACATTAAAACGATTTATAATGTACATCTAAATGTATTAACACATAGTTGATTATAATTAAAGTAATATAATGGAAACAAATATACATGTGTAAGTATAGATTGTCCGAGAAGTTTCTTTCGTTTTATAAGGAAATAATAGACGCACAATGTTTTTTGTTTTGTATTAGTTTATTGAATTTTGCACGAACATAATAATAGAAATATGACGAAATAGATCATACCTAATTTGATAAAATAATACAAAACAGAAATTGTTGCTCATCTATTATCACCTTACGAAAGAAACTTTTCGGATAACTTAATATATACATGCTATATATCAAGAATGTATTTCAAATGTATCTCATACTCTTTGCAAGCTGCTCGCGAACTATAAAACTCGACATTATATATTTCAGCATATTTTCACAAAATATTGCAAGACTCGGCAATATAGTTAGTATGTAATTAGTATATTAATAATAATATAATATTACTATTACCGTTATTGAAATATCAGTTAATGAATCGAGTTACAAACACTCGATCTCATGGGCGTAAAATTTTCTGCTCGCAATAAAACATTCGAGAAACTGTTTCGGTTTCAATGCATATAGACTGACGTGTGCATAATATTCTTCAATTGCCTATCAGCTCGCAAAGTTTCATAGAAATCTATGCACAATGTTGGATCGCTAGTTACACTTCAACTACGAACAACGCGTTTCAACGAGATGAAAATCGATTTTAGTCGGTCGAGCAACGGTCCTTTGTCATAACTCGCTTCGAAGAAAGTACCCAAGGAACCATGGTGCTGTTTGTTCTCGTTCATACGGCCATGAAATGTGCAATAATTCATGAATACACCGCATGTCTCGATACATGGATTCTGCTTAAGATCGAACTTTGTTCCCTTGAAACTATTCTAAACTAGCGTTGAAGGTACTTACAACTATTGATAACACTACGGCTAAATATTGATAACATCGATAAATCGATATACGGTAGATTCCCTATTAACTGGCCTCTGTGAGATCAGATATTTAGGCAAATAAATGCGTTGTTTGTTCTTCTGCATTGTTCGTATGTTTAAGTTTTGTCAAAATATTTTTCGATATTTTTAATATTTACTATGATCATAATATTTGTTGTAATTGTCGAAACAATGGAAGTTACTTCTATTATGTCGTCCGAAAAGTTTCTTTCGTTTTATAAGGAAATAATGGATGCACAACATTTTTCGTTTTATATTATTTTATCGAATTACGTATGATCCATTTTGTTCTATCAAAATAAAGATCATAACGTTCGGCAGATTAGGTTTCATGTTTGTATAAAGATGCATCGCTGTAAAACCTAATATCGAACAACCTAATATTATGTATCTCATAAAATTTATCACGTCGCATAAATTATCGTTTATTACATAAAATTCAAGTCTAATCCAAAAGTTACGATCATCCACGACCAAAGGGCGGGAATTAAGAGTCGGTATAAAAGTAATATAAATACTGTTAATAAGAGGAATGGTAGATGTTAGTTGAATTCAGGTAAATTAGTCTTCGAGAAACTATTAATCAGACTTGTGTTCTAACAAGTATGATACAAAATAGTTGAGGCAAGGGTTGCGAATTCTCATCCTGAGTTATTACCCTATTAATCCTTATTTGCATCACTGCATTAAACGAGAACAATCTATCAGCATCTAACTTTAAGTAACATTCGAAGAATTCTGAGCCATTGTACGATCACTTGTTACAAGCTTTATGACATTACATCGCTAAAAAGTTTCTAAGTATTCATGGAAGTCCATTGATTGCCAACTTCTAAGAATACTTTAAATGCTCCGAGTTTTCATACAATCGACTTGTAGTAGAAATTTTCAAATTCTGATACCATGCAATTTATCAAGTTTGAAATTTGAAAGAGTTTGCGTCTTCTTACGATTAAAGAAGCAACCCTCAATGTGTAAAGATCAGGAACAAGGATCGCTTAATTACGATCACTTAATTGTACAAACAAATTTAGATGAACCTGATTTTAATAAAAAATTATCATTCAAAACTAATTATACATAATACACTTTATCTAAAGAAACGACGTTTATTATACAATAACCTAAGAATTATTAACAAAAGTTTGCATGAAAAGCATAGAAAAATTCTATTCTTTGCAGCCTTTGTATTTTCCGTATTCGAATAATATAGCAACTGAGGAATAAAACTAGGTATTTAATATCTCCAGCTTCCAAGAACGATAGGTCCAGTTCCAACGAAAATGTTGGCAGGAGACAAGCTCGAAAACGCTCTAAATTGTCTGGAATTCGCGGAGCTGGCCACGCGGCGTGCTCGTTAAAACAGATTCTCGTGTAAAAAGTCGCGCATAAATCTCGACTCTTAGGGATATGGTTATCGCCAAGGCGTAATCTCTCGACGCTTTTAGGTCAGTGTCTAGTGGTACGTACAGGGTGTTAGAAAAAGAGACTCGAAGAAGGCTGTTTAACGCGAATTCCAACACACAGTTTCATCGATGAATATATTTAAACGTATGTGAAACTAATGGATCGATAGCTCTCTATTAAATTTAAAATATCAGATATTTTAAATAGTGATAAGAGTAAAACGAACCCTTTCAGAATCGAATATTTTTGAATTATAAGAAAAATATCCTTTTTTATCAATTATTTATGAGTTGGTAGTAATGACACAACTCTATATATATATATATACGCTCGTGTAAATTTTCCATGAATGCATAGACATCTGTAAACTGGTAATAATCACATAATCTGACAGACTACACTTCTAATAGCAAAAATATTGACATCTCTACTTAAGGGTAAATATCTTCATTTTGGTAGATTTTTAAACGAAGAAACTGTAATGCAATATCAATTCGCTGTTTTCTTCGTGATCGAACATCTTCGTAATTAACCTTTCTTCAAACATTTGAAGAGGAGTCTGAAAGTATTGGGATTGAAATTGAATTGGAAAACGCGTGGGCTGTAGTAACTTTCCAGTTCGATCGTATCGTTTTCACCCCGCCTCACCCCGCTCTTTTTATTTATGGCGGTCAAATGGCAGTTTAATTTTAGGTTGGATAAATATTTAAAGAGCCTTCAAAACGATTCTTTAGTTTCATTCTGATTCAAACAATTTTATTCATTCGTTTGTACGATCTGATAATGAATGAAATAGTAGCAAGTGAATGGAGAATACTCTGTGGATCGTCCTACACGTTCACCGTCTAGAAATATTGCAAAAGATTCTCTGGAATGTCGAACTGTTCACTTTCCTCGAAAGTTTATTTGAAGTGGTTTTATGAAAGTTCCCAGAAAAAATTTCGAGAGTTCTAAATTTCGATTTATTGTTTAAAAAGGAATTGCATATTTTAAATACATTTATCAAAATACACCAATGGCTATAAAATATTCATTGAATTATTTAAAATAATCAAAATTAAATATTAAATATTTGCAAAATCATGTTTATTATATTATAATATATCCTAGAAGTTTCAAGTTAAATAAACTAAATTCTGCTAAAATAATATCATTTTCTACAAAATAATAGACACTGGATGAAAATAACAAGAATTTTATATTAGAGAATTACTGAAATTTTATTAAAAATACACAAATCTCTGGCAAATTTAAACAACAGCATGTAGACACGGATGAACAAAACTCCTACGCGAACTTTTTACAAACGCATCGAAACAAAAATTCTTCGGACTCTAATTGCCATCGGAAATTTAGAAGTCCGCGAATATCATAGAATACACATTCCACATAGCACGCAAAAAAATAAGATACCGGAAATATAGTACTCGTCATAAAATAATAATACTTAGAGACTGGGATAAATCTCTGCTCAAGCTTCACTTCTTTAGTTCTATTAATTGTTACGTTGAATTTTCACAAACATTCGCATATCTCCGATTAGAATGCTAAGACTCTTTGTCTGAATATATCCGTAAAACATTGTTTAAAACTAGTCGAAAAAATGAATATATTTGTAATAAAATTCCGCCAATTCTATCGTGCAAAATTATTTGAATATACTATTTTTACTTATTAATAATCGCTTTTTTCATTTTCACTTTCATTTCATTTTTCATTTTCAATTCACAAAAGCTTTTAACACCGACGCTAAAAACGTTCAATACTTTCATTTAAATCTAAACTACACTCTGACATAATAAACACGAAGCATCTCTATAAGAAGCTTGCTGGTTTCGCTCTATCAAAGACACAAAGTCTCGAAAGAGAAGAAATTTCACAGAAACGTGGAGACAGGTCTCGAAATGAGGGTGGAAGAAAGGAATAAACAACCACTCGGTTTTCCACCGAAAGTGTCAAGGCGGAAGGTCGCGTTCACCGGTGCGTGCTGACGAAGAAAACTGCCCTCCTCTTCGATGGTGGTTTTCGAGCCAAGCTTGTAGCAGCTTCGTGCGAGCTACGAGCACATTTATTGCCCCAATGCGATGTAGCTACGTTATTACTCGGCGAAGTGGGCCAATGTTGCCTGGCTGGCCTGGAATCGAACTGATTAAAGCAGACCTTTCAGAAATTGCGCTTTCACCACCCTTCTTTCCCTCTTTTTGTTTCTATCTTGTAGCGAAGCTTCCTTGCTTCCTCGGGCAATCGTTTGAGTTTCACTTCGCAAAGGGTTGAGTATTTATTTCTTTTTTTTTTTTTTATGGTAGAAGTAGAACATGCAGGTTTAAATCGTTCAAATTGGAGAGGTGTCGGTCGACAAGGAACTAATTTTAGATTTTGAAGTGCACAGAAATTGTAACTCAAAAGTGTGAAGATGATAATAGTTGTAGATTATAATGTATGCTGTGATTTACGGAAAGCTTTCTTGATTCTTCAGGAAATGATTTCGGTTTCATTTCACAAACGATAGAATTTTCTTTTATTGATTCTTCGATTTGAAGAAATAGCGATTAATGAGGAACGAATTTTGGATTCTTTAAAACGTGTAGAAATTATAATGCAAAAGTGCGAAGTTTAATCAGATGAATAACCATAGATTATAACAGAACCGTTCATAATTATTTGAACGATTTCAAAGTTGTAACCAATGATGATACAATTAAAACAGTATTCATTGGCCGGCAAGAAATTATTGTGCGTGAATTGTATAATCAAGCGTCATCAACGGTCGTTAGTCATGTGTATAATTACTTAATCTACCCTAATTATCTCGTTTTCTCGTCAGTCACTTGCAATTAAAGAAACCACGCGCTATTTCGAATCAGAAAATATTTTTACTTCCGCCAAATCTGAATACGGAAAACTTGAGATAAAATTAATTAAACGCAAACTTAACGAAAAGCTAGGCGGAACAATAATTAATCGCATTTTCTAAATTGATTATTGCGTTTTAATTACAATTACAATTTTCCTTGCACCGAAAATCTACAACAAACAGCTGCAACAATATTTCCGCCGTCTCGAAAGCTGCCACTTCGTTTAAACCCCTAGACCCCTAGACTACTTAAGCGCTGAAAAGGTGAAGCTGAAAGTAAGTCGAAACAAAAGCAGCCGAGGTCTGTTAATTAAACTTTCGCCCTTGGAGAACGTTCTCTCAGCTCGCGTTTTCCGTGTCTTCGAGAAAAAGCAATGCTCTTGGCGCACAGACAAGACTGAATCTTTTACTGGGATAACGGCGAATCGTCATTTTCCTTATTCAACCAGGGCCGTTTTAATGATTTCACGAGTGCTTCCAGGTCAACCGAGAACGAAAAGCGTATCTGGTGCGTGATATTTTCGTGCGTACACACGCGAAACAATTATACGAGGTGCTTATTTACCAAATTGGTTAAGTCCACAACACGGAAAGTAAAGAAAATTGATGAAATCATATAAGAGAAGCATCGATCAAACGTATTGGCACTAAGATTTCGAAAATTTCAAGAAGTATAGTTAACCACTTTGTCCTGTGAACGGCTCAAATATCGCGTCATCGGGCGTGGATTTTGTTAACGATTTTTTCTTCAAAAGGAACGAGATCAACTGCTTTTAGTTGACATTTTTTACTTTCCAATATAATATTCTCTTATTTATACTTGTCTATTCTCTGGACACAAAATTATTTAAACGGAAGGGTCTTTTGAAATAAAAAATATAGCCCTTTTTTAAATGAAAAATATTTTTCAAAGCATTGATACGATCGTAGAAAATATAATAGATGTTACACAATTGACTAAATGAAATACAGTTGATTCTTTTTCACATCCACAAAATTGTCATTGCTGGAAAGCCAATCTAATATATATTTGCTACTTCGTTTAAAGATTTCCATAAATCGCAGGTGGTAAAAATGTATGTAAATCCTGGCTGTCGAAACACAAGCTATAAAGAAGTAACTTTCGTAAGAAGTATTTTTATGAAATTTTAATTACGTCAGAGAATGTTTCAAATTCTAAAGTTAAACGAAACACTCCGCATATTTGAAGTGCAGTAATAAAATGCAAGAGCCTCGATCAATATTTGCGAGGAAAGGTCATTGTTGGCGGAATTTTCGCGCGTTTCTTGCGGTTTTACGACCGATATTCCTTCTTCCTCTCCCTTTTAGCAGCTCGTTAGCCGAGAAACGGTACGAAAAGAATCCGGGTAACGTAAATTCGTCGTAAGGCGCAACATTCCACCGTAAACAGAATGAAAATAAAATTTCTGGTCGACGTTTGCGAGCAGAGCACGTGGTAGATGCGCTTAAAACGTTGGCTTAGGTCTTGGTAATTGAGTAAAGTTGGCCCGGAAAGACAATAAATGGAATGACCGGTTTGAAGAAGGCCGCAGCCTTTTGAGATAAGTAGGTTACACGTTGGGCCTGGATTACAAAATTCTAATGCAAAATTCAGGGAAGGCTATGACTGATCCTGAGAATGAAAGGAACAGAACTGGCTAATTTAGTGAGACAGGAAGCTGAGAGCTCTTGAATGGCACGAGACAGGAAAACGTTTCGTTTTAATCATCCTGTGGGTGTTTTCTTTCCGTTTTTTAATTAATGCGATTGAATCACATGAAATTTGTTGTATTTTTCAAAGGCACAGATATTTTATATTAAAAAGTCTATATACATCGAATTATAAAAACACTATTAAATGATTTCACAAACGCTTAAACATTATTAAACGTTGTTTTATTTACTTTTATATATATATTGACACGTGTTGTATTGTATTGTTGTAAACTTCTGCTATTTCTAGTAGCAAGGGAAATGATTTTGATGTACGATTTAAGCGAAACACCCTATACACAAAAGTATAGAAATATACATGTTTCAGTGTTAAGTATAAAAATATGTACTGAAGGACGTATATTTCTATTTCGAGAAATAAACTTTATCTTTACAAGGTATCAACACGATCTGCTAGCATGTTCTCTGGTATCCAACTACTTTCATCTGAAACACGTTTTCGCAACTTTCACATTTGTTGAGATATTTGCTTTGAGTTAGACTTCGATTTTTTAGACTCGTCGAAAGTATGCATTTATGATATTGGAATGTTAATTTTAAGGCTCGTTCCACTTGCCAAAGTAATTTGCAAAGTCAATAACGTCAACGGTATACGATATAATAAAAAATGTAAAAACATATTGCAAGAAATAGTTTCAAAAGTATTTAAAAGAAAAATAAAGAAAGTACGAAGGATACTGGAAAAAAGTTTCTTAGGACCTTGCACAGTGACTTTAGCATTCTTCCTATTTTCTAAAGTAAAATTCCTTTTAAAATGTAAATGTCCTTGTGATACAGAAATTCAGGTATACAACTATTGCGAAAAGAGTATTAAAAATGCAAATTAAGAGTGTTGATGTATACGTAAAATGCCTAAAATATTGATTATGAATGATATCGATATAAGAAATTTATGTTTCATCTCATTTTCGTGAATCGAACAATATTCATTGCTAGACTACGTTGTGTCTGGCCATTACGGAATATTCTACTTAAGACGATTATTCTACTGTAATTCTACTGTTCGTTGAACTGTTGTTCGCATATACGTTAAGAGTTGTTGCTGAAAATTATTGACAATAACGGCTCATAATATTCAGATTTATATGATTCGGCATTTTCCAATAAAAATTGAAATTATTATCGATTTGAATTCTAAATGAATTATTATCGACTGGTCATTTTTCTGACAAGCAATATTATTACATAGTAATGTAGATATTTTGCAAGTAATGGAGAATAATGAATTAATAACATTGGTTTCGTATCTGATTTCAGATTCTACTGGGATCTCTGCATGCTCCTCCTGCTGGTAGCTAATCTGATAATTCTGCCAGTCGCCATTAGTTTTTTCAATGACGACCTAAGCACTAGGTGGATAGCCTTCAACTGCCTTTCCGACACGATATTCCTCATAGACATTGTCGTCAACTTCAGGACAGGTGAGTACACATACGAAACTCATGTGATTTGAAACTAAAAAGGTTTAATCTTAAGAAGTGCAGGTAATAATTAGATAATAAAATATAATCAATTTATCCAAATGTCCAAAAGCACAAATAACATTTAATGTAACGTTTTAGAAAGCAAGATAATCAATAATATCAGTGTACCAGTTAAAATAACGAAAGCTGAGAAGCAGAAAAATAACGATTTATCAAAACCACGACAGTAAAGATTGTAAGCTACCTAAAGAAAAGAGATAAAAACGAGAAAAATTACGACGTTCGCTCTCGCAGAAAGAATACAAATGTTCTGTAGTAAAAATTCAACATAAATACATATTCAACATTGCCGGAATCTGTATTTTAGTATACAATCTGTACACATAGTATAAAAGGAAGGAAAAAGTCAAGAAAGCTGGTTATATCTTTCAGCAAATTTGGTTTTCCTATGAAACACTGTTACAAACATTTCCAAATCATAAAATATTCGACAGCTATCTTTTCGTTTGCATATTTGTTTACTCAGAGAATTTCTATCCGTGATATAAATACAATTTTTGCGTAGGTTCGTATTTTATCAACGCAAATTAAAAAGATAATCCAAATAGAAATCTGTTTCGCCTACTGAAAGTTATAGTGCGCACTCCATTTTGGATATTTCACATATTTTCGCGTATTCTATTCATCCTGTTCATTTGTATATGTTGAAATTTTGCATAAGAGCATAAAAGTCAGCAGTCTAGATATAACAATCGCCAGTCGGTCACTAAAGACACATTCATACAATTTAAAGTCGCTCGATAATAAAAAAGAAGGAGGCAAGCCTAGGGAATCGAAGACCATTTGCTAACGCGAATCTCACCGTCTAAAAAGTTTCTCATTCCGATTGAGTTCCGTCCGCTTGCTCGTTTCAAAGCCTTATCGGCGGTGTGCTGAAGTATTCAGCTAAAATCGTTCGATCCCCAGGTACAAAAAGAAGCGACGAAAAGACTCGGCATTTTGCTGGACGATCACATCGGGACTAATGGTAACCTCGTGTCCGCGGAAGGGGAAGCCAGAAGCGATGCAAAGTTTGCATTGTCGCGTGCACGTCGGGAAAAGGACATTGAGGAAAGAATGGTCGACCTCGTTCCTCTTCTCATTTTTCTGTCGCCCATTCCGTGCTCCTCTCATCGGACCAACCCAAATCTCTACTTCCTCCCTAAACGACCGACGCGACGATTCAGTTAACTATACCACGCATTTTCGTTTTCATGTGCAGCTACGTGAACGTTGAAAATTATATGAAAAGTCGTGTTGTTTTTCATACATGTCTTTTCTAGTATAAAGAAGTGAGGGTGATTCGTATATAGATTAAAGTTGGACAGAACTTTGGAGAGAAGAAAGAATTTGTTGTTTCGAGGAATTTCGAGGTTTGTGTTCTCTAGTGGAATAATAATATTAGCAACGTACAATAAATGCGATTTTATTAAATCACAGATGTCTAAAGGGGTACATCTTTCCTGTAGATATTCGTCAGTTGTTTTTGTAAGGAGTTCATCGTTATGCTTCCAGGCTTTGAAAAGGTCTCAAAAATACTAAACGTTCTACAAAAAAAAAAAAAAAAAAAAAAGGGGGGGAGATTCAATACATAGAATTGGAAATATGATTCCTATTTGTTCCTCTGTGATCCACTTGGAATAACGAAAATATTTCACATCTCGAAAAAATTCACATCTGTGTGAAGATAATTAAAAAAATGTAACCTAGATAGAAAATTGTTTTATACGTTAAATGTTCTAAGCACTATGTTTCAGCTATTTTATATATTTTTACGTATTGCACATATTCCGCGTATTTTTGCATTTTCAAATTTTTCCATAAAAATCAGCAGACTAATTATCGCACGTTCGCTATTGATTAACAGCTAAGCGGAACTGATAGAATTTTATTCGAAAAATTCCCACAGCAGAATTTTTCATATATTCCTCCATTTGGTCACGATTACGTAATATTGTTGCGAAAAGGCTTCGAGCTGCAGCCTCCTTTGAGATAACGTCAGTGTCACTGCCTTCAGAAAGCTCGGCAGAAATTTGAAAAGAAGAAACTTGTAATTGTTGACATTAAAGGGAAGGTTGCTGTCAGGAGAATCGTGAAAGAGAACGAACAAAAGCATGGAACCGAGTGAATCGTGGCTTTAACGCGAGTCGATTACATTTTTATGAAGTTACATTCCGATGCGGGACCGGAGGATCCAATTTCGTTTTATCAAAGGCGGTTTGAATAACGGAAAATAGACTGAAAGAGCTAATTCCTACAAAGGAAATTGTACGAATTCTTTAATCACATTTAGGACATCAGGTGGATTATTTTATTACTATTCGATAATATTAAAATACAAAATTTTGTTTAATTTATACTTATTTCTAGTAGTCAATTGCGATTCTTTACAACAAATTTTCCTCGCTGCAACACATTTTGCAAACTAAGATACCTGTACACTTGAATACAATAAATAATAAATAAAAACTATTTTTATTATAGCTTTCTTAAATACAAGAACTCTTATCGTTACGAAGGTGGCATAATCCTTGTTTCTGGAAAAATGATTCGTTTCGAGTTTTCCTATATATCAAAAAATATATTGCCTACATTTTCAAGTACGCACAGAAGTAATTTCCAAGATATCAAGAGATCTTGATATTGTTTACTATATTCGAGTTTCCTTTAGTATTGTGTCCATCTCATTGTCCACTGCTTCAACCAGCTTTCAATTACGACCCAAATAATTGAATTCGCTAAGCATCGACCAATAGCAAACACACTATTCGAAAACATCCTAGAGCCGCTCCTTCATTGGAAACCTATCGAGAGAACCTACACATCAAGAGTTTCCTAAATGCGTCGTCGGCGGTTATTAAATCTAGAAGGGAAACGTCGCGGTGGAGGCACGTTCGGTTGGCAACCCTTCAAGCGGTTCCGTGCAATAATAACATTGCTCGACACGTATAGTGGCTCAGACGTTTTCGTTATTGCCGGGGGATTAATTTGAAACGCGTTTGAGTTGGATCCCAGGAACGGAGGGAAATTAGGTCACGTGCCGTGTCCGATGAGGAACCATTGTACGCGTTAAACACTGCACGTGAACTGCGTCGATTTGCGATTGTCGCGAATTCTTGATCCAGATTAACAGTCGTTGACCAATATTGCGTTCCGCGTGACGAATATTAACGACTGGACACTAGGTGGACCGGATACGGTCGATAAAGAAATGAAATGTTTGGATGCTAATGAGGCGACCGTTTGCGGGAAAAATAGAATGTCGTTGGAGTTGTCAGATATATTTATTATTTCTGCATTGAAATGTTTTGCAATGATATAATAGGATTTGGAAAAATAAGGATCTACAAGTGGATGGATGGATCTATAACGTTAATGAAGTGAAACAAGAAATTCTTGGTAGTACTAAATATGAGGGAAATTGTTAGATTTGATCGTTTTTGTTTTGAAATGTCTTATGATAATGTAGATAATGAAATTTGGAGATTAAATTTTTAGAAAACTGAGAAATCTAAAAGTGGATGGGTTTATTAATTGAGAGATTAATTGAGAAAATCGATGTAAGTCATGAAATCTATTATTCTTATTGGAATAAAATGTGAAGATATATTTAACAATAACTAAATTTCCACGTTACATGTAAATACCGAAATTGATCTATCAATACAATAAATCGATCAAAGAGATCTAAGAAAATAATATGAAGAAATCAAAATTTTATCTTATGAAATTATCCACATAACAATTTTTACAAGAAGCTTCTAGATGAATGACAAAATACTCAAACCGTCTAGATAAACATTAGCCTAGATAATTTTCAATCCTCGAGGGATTGAGAAAATCAATGAAAAGATGAACACATACAGAAATAGTTATCTGTTGACAAATGTGAGAAAAGCCACATTATAAACTTCAGGGTACCAACATGCAAATGCATATACATATAAATTATACACT
Organism: Bombus vosnesenskii; assembly: GCF_011952255.1. NCBI lineage: Eukaryota > Metazoa > Arthropoda > Insecta > Hymenoptera > Apidae > Bombus > Bombus vosnesenskii. The sequence goes on from NW_022883056.1 coordinate 187,254, forward strand.
GAACTATCTCTCTTAGTTCGACCATCCAAAGAGGCACTATTGATCCTTCCACTTCTATTTATTTCTGTTAATTCGCTGTTAGAGTTTCTATTTATTTCTGAAGGTCCATTTATTGCGATCAAAGCGTAATCACCAACTCACTGAAGGTTTTCAGAAACTTCAAAGTAACATTCAATGTAGATATAGATGTGTTGTAGAGGGACGTAATTGCAGAAAAATTCTGTATTTATGTGTACTTGTGTGAACGTGTGTGGTTTCAGATCCACGAAACGTTTGTTACTTTAAAAATCAATTAATAATTCTTATAAAATGTGATTTATATCGAAAGTTAGTATTTAAGAATTTTAGAACGCTCGTATACTTAAAAAATTAAGAATTACGTAAAGATTGCTGTTTTCATATAAATATAATAATTAATTTGGAGATATTAAATTTGTCAACTATCTTACTAAAGATCTTTCTATATTAAACATTTTATTAAAATATCTTCCATTTACAAAAAATCTGATTAAAAAATGTTTCTTTGTCAGAAATTTGATTAAGGAAATTATATCATAATTTTAAGTTAAATTCTAATATTCTAATTATCAATTTCTTGATTCTGGCAATCCCTTTCTTAAATTAATTAAAATATTTTAAAAACAATAAGAAAAATTAACAACAATTTATTTTTTGAACACCTAAGAGATAAAAGAAAATAAGGAATAAGTAATGTCTGATTCGATGAAGGTTAAAATGTGTATTATTTGTGTTGCTTTCAGGCATAATGCAACAGGATAACGCCGAACAAGTGATCCTGGACCCGAAGTTAATCGCGAAACACTACCTCAGGACTTGGTTCTTTCTCGACCTCATTTCCTCCATACCACTAGACTACATTTTCCTCATATTTAATCAAGTAAGTGCATATTAATTATCCTCACTCTGGTGTACATATTTCTTGCATTAATTCGTTAAGCCAGAGTTGTGTTTTAGTTTCTCTGCAAACTCGATTTATGTAATTAATCTGTTTACACGAGCCTTGACGAGATACGTAACATTTCAACGTATAATCTTTCCAGCTGCGTAAATAAATTAATCATAGCTGTTTCTTGGTACACGAGACCAATATTTCAATTCTTTGTATTCCTACGACACTTAATTTTTTGTTTTTTATTTCGGTGTTAAGTTAACATTAATTTACACCCTGACCAGTAAGTAACATCTTGAAAGTCAGTGTGACTTCCAACTGTTCATTTTAAGAGAAAATTAATTCGTTGCAGTTTACTCGACACATGTATCTCTATCAGTGAGATACAAATGTAAACAATTTGGATTCATGGAATAGAATGATCGTAATACTTTGTAAATATTTGTGTAATTTCAACGTCCTCTTATACCTAACAGTGTTTCTATTCAATTGTGAAATTCCGTCAGACGTAGTACACTTCGATGAGATCATCTGAGAATGAGAGCTGTTTAAAACGATGTACACATGAAATATTAATATTAAACAAATTTAAAAGCTTTTCAAACAATTTCATTCTTGTTTTCTAATTGATTTTTCTTGCAACTTCAAATTTTTCGTTAATACCGCACTAACGTAAAGTGCCAATTCGAAAACTACTACCTGTAAAAATAATAAAATGAATAAACCAGATAATACGGTACAACAACCAGGAAAAATTACAGCGTTATTTAAAATAAGAATAGTGCTCGTTAAATTAACCTTACGATCGTTACTTTCAAAATTTGTAGCAAAATTACTCTCGCAACTTACAACCCTTTACCAATTTTTCTAAAGGATCCCTTTAGAAGCTTCAGGTTTAATTAACTCTATCTTGACAACGCGCTATAGTTTCCATGAAAATCCCGGTAGACTAGACAACGCAAACTCGGTTTAAACCGCTCTCATTTACTCCCGATGGCGGCAAGCTGAGATTCAATTCCACGCAGCTTTGATGGGCCGCGTAGAGAGCCAACGTTCTCATGGGATAATCGTCTAAATCGTCAGTTTCAGGACTTTAGCGAGTCCTTCCAGATCCTGCATGCTGGCCGTGCTCTCAGGATCCTCAGGCTTGCGAAACTGTTGTCGCTGGTTAGGTTACTACGATTGTCAAGACTGGTGCGGTATGTCTCGCAATGGGAAGAGGTCTATGTGAGTGTTTACCATTGTTTCTTATACCAAGCACCGTATATATATATATCTTTTTTTTCATTTGATATTCTATTTATATATATATATAGTATATATATATACATACATATATATATACACCTCATATAATATACCCACAGCTCGTGTGATCCTTGTACAAAAATATGAAAGAAACCAAGCGTCTCGTCGTCGTGTCTTTTATTTGTCAGTTTCAACAAGTGACTGACTTTTTCTTTTGTCTCTATATATATGTATATATATATAGAGACAATGTTATATATCTATATTTATTTATTTTTTACCTTTACAACCTCCCTATCTGGCCGCGCTGTCTGTCTGTACAGCTTTGCGTCGCCGTTCGTTGCAATGTTTCCTTTTTATCTACGACGATGATGGGGCCTGGCTGGTCCCTCGTGGTTTCCATTCTTTTTTCATACGCGTGCAAGTACGTATACCGTGTATACGTTTGATGCCACATGTACCACACGGTCAGTTTTTGGAACTGTCTGCATTTACAGAGCATCAATTCCGTGTTTTGTCGCAGAATATATGATATATGTAAGAAAGTATATAATATATCATTCTCTTTCATCACGGGATGGTAAAAAAAAAAAGAGAAAAACTGAAGGTAAATAAAAAAAAAAATTAAAGGAGCTCGATGCAAGTCTCTGCATACGTTGTGTGTCCAAAGGCAGTGGTCTGATGTTATACAATACATACATACATACATTTATACATGTGCATAGGTATAGGCTTATGAAAAAATTCATAAATATTCTTAATAGAGAACAATAAAATTATGTGATACGAGAAACAGAATGGACGTGACCGATCGAGTCAGGAGAAGTTCTCACACCAGTGGTGGATCTCCTTTCGTTACTTCCACGGACAGTCCCACAAACTTTTTCTCAGCCGGTCTGCCCACGTGTCTGGGTCGAGGTGAACTACGTCTCGTTTACAGCAAAGGCGAAAAAGCTTCGCCTCGACCAATTAATTCCGAATTTTATATGGGTAGAATTTTCGTCGGGACCAGTATCCAGGCTCTCCCGTCTGTTTTTCTTTTTGTTCTTTTAGTTTTTTCTTTTTTTTTCTTTGGTTCTGATTTTCGTTAGGCGACAGATTGAGCGAAACACAGCGAGGCCGCGTGTCTGTCTTCCACCATTGCGGGGAATCCCTCGGAAAACAAACTTCTTACACTAAAAACACATAAAAAGACACATACACGTATATAATCATACACATCTCCGTCTGCTCGTTATGTATGTTTATTATACCAATTTACAGCGTCTCCGCGGCTCTTACTCAATCGCAAATGTCTGCAGCATTTCCGTCAAAGAAAGTCTGTAAAAAATCGTTCGTGTCTCTTCCTATGACGCGATTACCACTTGTACAATGACCTGTTTTATGATCTCTTACTTGCGTCGGTGTGTGACATTGTTATAATAATGTCTTCTTCGATTTAAATGTTATTTAATGTTGATATGACTAATCGATGTTGTTTCGAGCGTTGTTCGAATTGGATCGTGCATATTTATACATTTATGAAAAATTTAAATCTATAAAGTGAATAGAATGCACATAACGTATAGTAAGTTCCATCCTTTTCGTTGTGCTCGTAAGAATATGAATATCCATAAATGTCCTCGGTCTTCTAATTTATTTTATAAATAAATTTATTCACTTTCATTTAAACTAAAATTTGATAGAATTATACAGTGGTTTATTTTTAGAACGTTGAAAGTCTGAGAAAAGTTCTAAGTATTATGTGAGAATTAAAAGACTAAAAAATCAATGACAATAGTGACAATGTTAGACATTAGCAATTCTTAACACGAAATATTGATTTATCAAATTTTGACAATTAACCTCTTCGGACTTTCAAATAGGACATTTCACATGTCTGCTTTTCAATGTTTAAGAAATTATTCTAGTCGCTTAAGGTCATCACCATAATGATGTTTCACGAATTTATTTATTAATTTTCATAAAAAATATTTAGTGTCATGCATCTCGACAAGCGAGACAATTCTTCCAAGTGCCTAACGATAAGAACATTTCATAACTGTTCCAATCTCTGAGCAGTCAACGCCTTATACGTAATTGCTTTTCACAGACGCTCGGAACTTCCAAGTCTTCCAAGTATCAATTTAACCAAACTCCCTTAATAATTTTCCTCAAATCTCCCAATCTCGAACAAAGATGATATTTCTCTAATTATATAACTCTTAACTCATTCTTTAATTTCGACGATATACGAACACGAGAAATTTCTCTAATATGTACAAGTGGCACGTGAGAAGAGTCCAATTTTATATAAAATCACACACACACACATACTCACACACTCACTCACTCACTCACTCACTCACTCACTCACTCACTCACTCACTTACTCACTCACTCACTTACTCACTCTTTCACTCACACACGTGCATGAGAGCTGACGAGGGCAGGCCGTGAATTTCGGTACAGAAACATATATCGTTGATATATTTCCGTCGAGGACGGTTTCTCGAGTGTGTTTCCGGTCGAATAGGCGTTCTCGCGAGGGTGTTCCACCGGCCAGATCGTGTCTCGTTAGCGATAGGTAAGTAGTTTCTCTCTTCGAGCGGAATTCCTCCTCTGGCTCGATCTTCCATGATCCACGCGTATGTATGTGTATGTGCATTAAAGCAATATACTCTCGATTATTCGTACGCGAATTATTTTTATACGACTGTCCCGAGCATCTGGCCACGAGAGAGAGAGAATCGTGTTCCCAAGCCAGACGCGCACGATGGAAATTCGGATCGTTTCCTCTGTGAATTTTAAAATGGGTCGAGGAAGCGTTCTCTCCAATTCGTTCGATCGGATCTTGGCGTAACACGCCACTATTGTGTTGCTCAGTAAGTTCTGTCTTTCTTTTTTTCTTTTTTTTTCTCTCTTCTGCGACTCATCTGCATGAAACACACGAATAATCTTGTCGTAACTGAGAAATTACATTATAAGATATATACACATATTTTGAAGTTATGCTCAATACACTTTTATATATGAAAACTCTATTACGGCAGAGTTTATTCGTACTATAAACCACGTATTAACACATTACGTACAAGTAACAGCTCCATAATAAGCAGTACACTGAGAAAACTAACTAAAGAGACTAATGCGATTCCACGAGACAGGACACTTTATAGCTGCGACCAAGAAGAAAACGAAACTTTCACATTGATCAGAAATCATTGAGAAAGCACTCGTTCGTTCATTAGACAAGGCAAAACTATGCAATGTTTCGCACGTGGTACGTAATGGGTTAAGTTAAAACGGGGAATACGTAAAAATGATGAAATATATCGTGGAATGTGTCAGCGAGAGGATATACATGGAGGATATGTCGAAGGATCTAGCCGAGGACCTGCTCGAACATAACTGTCACACTTTTTACCCTTTTATATATTTTCCTTCTCTTCCTTTTTTATATACAGTAATTCACGAAAGTATTTGGACACCTATCATAGGAAATTTTTGTAAATATATTACGTGTATTATACAAAACTTTTTTCTTATAATGAGACGCGACTGTTATGGTTATAGTGGTAGAATTTGGAACCTGAGAATGTATAATGTATATAGAAATTATAAGACATATAAATTAGTATATAGCATGAACAGTTGCCTTATAATTAGTGTTAAAAGTGATCCCATTAAATACGGAAACTTATTAATAGAACGAATGTTGTCTCTGTTTAAATCATTCAAATAATTTCGCAACCATAACGAAGTGTATTTCTGCAATAAATATTACGTAACTGCTATGTACATTTTCAAATTTCTTTCAAACTTTACCAATGTGATCATGTCGTGTGTCATAAAAAAGTTTCTGCAAAAACATTCGTAATATGTTCGAAAAAAGTTTCCACAAGTATTGGACACTTAGCATAGAATACTTGTGTGTCTGTATCATGCGTGTTATGAAAACATTTTGAAATTTCATTAGCACTGTAATGAGACACGAATATTATGATTACATTGATCAAATCTAAGAATGTACATATATGTATAGAAATTACAAGATATTTATTGCAGGCATATATTCGATAAAAAATTAGTAATGTTCATTAATATAACGAATAATTGTCTATTTAAATACTTTTATGGTCTCTGCAAAATGAATTGTACTAAACAACTTATAATTTCTATATATATATTCATATTTCTTTTAGACTTTATCACACAGATATAGTCATTCTATAGGGTCTCATTACAGTGTTAATGAAATTTCAAAATGTTTCATATAACATATAATATATTCATAAAAGGTGTGTACAAGTGTTCGAATATTTTTGTGAGCCACTGTATAAAGGACACGTCTCGGTATTTATATTCATGTATGATTTTTTAAGAGTCCTTTCTGTGTCAGTTTGATTGTATCTTGCCTTTAGCGTGAGCCGTGGCGCAACGAACAGACCAACGAATCAATCAGGCTTTCCGTCCAATCTCGAAAGAGCAACCTTTTTTCTAATCACCGTAATTATACTCTGAATGTTACTTGCGCTTGTGTTTGAGAACGTCTTGTTGCCTCCCTCTGTGCTTTTGTTTTATCTATCCCTAATCTTTTTTCCGTTCTGTTCGACGAGAGCCAGAATTCGTCGAGGCGAGCTTGCGTCGCGTGGTTCAATCATCGCTCCAATCACCGTCAGTCTCAGAAGACCCTAATCTTGTTAGTTCAAACAGAATGTTCAGGTTAGGAAAATTGTGTCGCAATCGGAACGCCGATGATATCGCGGTGATTTTCTCGTGTTTGATGTCTTTTTCTCTCTTTCTTTTTTTCTTTCGAATCGTCGTGATTCTGATGTTAAAAGGATTCATGTGCTTTTAATCTTGCCTAAGGGAGATTTTGAAATAGTTCAAGGTACGTGGATTGTAATAAATCTTGGATTCTAAATTTTTGATATTATCATTATGTATATTGAGTTTTGTATAATTTCAATGTGGTATATGAAAGATTCTATTATTTAAAAATTCTAAAACCCTGAAGAACCCTAAGGTTCTTAGAGGTCTTAGAATTCTAAAAAGGGATACTAAATTCCAAGAAAACCTAAAATTCTAAAAAACTCGTGACGTCAACAAAAATGTCTCAAAATCTTTAAATAACAAAACAGTCTAGATTCTACAGTCTAATTTGTACAGTCTGGAGTTGAAATGTTAACATAAATAGAGTGTGTCATAATTCGTGACGCAAGTGCATTCTATTCTAAATAAATCGAAATGATAAAATAACCTTTCCTCGTACTTGTTATATCTAAAATACAAATATAGTAGCAATTTATAACGGAAACAATTACATAAAATGACAGACATAAATGTCAGAATACGCGATTGAATTTCAAAGTTATATTTCTGGGAAACGAAGCTCCATGCAACAAAAAATTATTCTTCAATTTCAATTTATTTCGAGCCATGGAATCTACCGTACTCGCTTTATACCACGAATTCTCTGTGAATTCTATATAAATCTCTCTTTCGTTAAATTTTAATTTACTTTCCAAATATTTATTTTAGATTTTGTTTAAGTATATAATATTGAAAAAATTAAAAGTACACGAAACCTCTAACATCTTTAAACTTTGTAACGAAAAATTATTTGAGATTGATTGCCCGGATCATCCGTTATAAGATTCGATGAAGGATCAAACCGAGATCAGTTTTGAGTTAGAAAATCGAGGAAATAAGGGACCGGTAATTTCCTTAATTGACGTCCTTCGTACTATCACGGTATTAAAATCGGATATTCTTCGACCATCTCAGCTCATCTCACAACTTCGGTTTTAACGAGCACGATTATAAGGAACGCAGGAAATTGCTGACTGCGGTTGCTACTATCGGTGATCAAATCATCTTCATATTCAAAAAAGACGTGAATAATTGAAACACCAATCTCATCATTAGTCATCATCTGCATCGTTCGACGATATTGGACACCTGTAGTAAGCTTAATTCTTGATGTTTCAATAAAAAAAAGCTTCTTTAGATTTGTTTTCTATTTCGATTGAAATTATCTTCAAGTAATTTACATAAAATAATAAAATAATTTAATCGTGTGTGAGAAGTTCGTGTTCCAAAAGAATTGATTGAAAATTGCAGAATTTTCGTTATTTCCTACGATATGAAACAAGTTGCCGAATAGTCAATACATAAATTGTCGAAACACGCATATTATTTCTATTCTATTGAATTCCATTCTACGATTTAAAAGTTAGAAATTGCAAGACATAAAAGTATTCCAGAATCTTCATGAATTGTAAAAATTTGTGAATTGCAAATTATCGAATATCTAAAACAGTTCTACAGATGTCCTCAATCATAGATTGATATCGTTGGATCGTAGATAACCACAACATTGCATTTTAAATGAAATTTTTGAATCAGATTTATATTTATAAATTTGATTTAGATCACGTTCAACTTTATAATATTTAATTTGAATTCTATATCTTATTGTATAAAATACAGAGCGAAAATTAAGAAGAAATGTTCCAAAATTAAGTAACTTGACTCAAATTATTATGAATGGTATACGATCCAACGATACCATTTTTACCATCGTTAAATAAAATATTATCATTAACAAATTATATAATACATTATACACATTATTACTAATAATATTAACTATCATTGATTATCGTTTCATCAAAAGATCCATATACCATCGTCCAAAATTTCTAGAATAATATTCGAAAACGTTGACCCATTTTCGTTTCTGTTAGTTCGCCGAAAATGCAAGCGTTCCGCGAAAACGTCGGATTGTTCTGACACGTCGTTTCTCTGAAGATCATGCGATTTCGCGGAGTTAGTCCCGCAGAGCGGAAAATGTTCCGGAGAAAGCCGATCACCAGGCCGTTTCCACGAAAGATTCTTCCGTGTATCTTGGTCATGCAGCAGCATTGGTGGATTAGCTAAAAATAGCACGTGTAATGATACACTGCACACTTGGGTGTACTTAAAACTGATTTATATCAACGTTCCAGTTCAGTTACCCTAGGGATTAACTTCAGATTTAGACCCTAGACTCTGATTTGCGGCAAATGGTCCAGCCACGATAGATTCACGGTCGTACGGGTGTTACTCGATCCTCCGAAGTTTGATTTATTAGTTTGAAAGCGAATATACGATGAATGGAATGAATGAAATCCATCGAACATAGGTTTTTTATTGACTGTAGTTTTGAAATGTGAATTCATAGTCGAACTTGACTTGTAATTTAACGAGGAGGTTTACCATAATTTCTTCTTTTTTTTTTCGTTCTAGTAGTTCTTAGAATATTGTGTGGAGAATACGATTTTTATACGTTTTTGTACTTTTAATTTCTCTGTCACAACTTGCCAATTTTATTCATCGTAACATTCGGAATTATATTTACAAATGAATATTCCAAGTCTCGTTTAAAATTAAAAATTATGTATTTTAAATTATATCGAAACAATTTTTTAATTCTAGATTATGATATCGTGGTACAATATGTACATACTATGATCGATTATTGTCAACCGATTACAAATTGTAAACCAAATGTTGAATCAACAAGAAAAAAACAAGAATCAACGAGGATTATCTAACTGGGCCATAAACTCTGTTATTCCGTAGTCTACAGTATTTGATTATACTTATTTTATTACTGACTATATCATCACACAATCAGTTAGTGCCAGTCTTGAGTATCTCGGGACTAATACGAGACTAGACTACTAGAACGAGCTAAATATTACAAATTTTCTATTATTATTATTATAATCCTTAGAACTCTGCAGTTATAATTAATTAATTATCAAATAAACTATCATCATTTATGAAACAAACAATCAGTTGTTTCATGTTTAAAGAGCCAAAAACCATACAGTCTTCTATATTTCAATGAGTGATATAAGAAGTAATCTTCTTTTTTACAACCTCAAACTTATAATTAGTTACTATTTGATACATTTTTGTCAGAAGAAACTTGTAAATTTATCCTCCGCGTTCTTGAAACAAGCGTTAGATAAATAAAATGAGAAACAAAAAATGAAAAAAAGGAGTGTAATTAAAGGCAATTTGTCCTTTATAGTACAATTGGTCTTGGATAATTTTTCTAATTTTCGGTACAGTCTAGTCTTGAAAGTGCCGGGACCAATTCCAGACTGGACCATCACTACCGTGAAAAATCTACGAACTGTACACACGAAAACCAACGAAAGAAACCAAAAAAAATCTCTGCATAGCGAGGGACCTCGCGAACTCTTCCCAACACATCCAAGACACGCAGAACAACACTTCAAAAAAAAAAAAAAAAGAAAAACAACTAAAAAAATATTTAAAAAAATCCAAGTAGTAGGCGTATTGCGAGAACACGTTTCCGAATGGGTTTGCAGATCCCCCTTTATCAACAGCCGGAGAGGCACTACGAGCGTCGGGCGACACCGCCCCAACCAGACCGAACCAGCAAGGTGTGCCTGCCTAGTAACCCCGAAACCAAGGCCAAATGCCCTTTCTTGATTCAAGCGTTCGTTAACTTAAAACTTAATGTTTCTACGTATAAATATAAATACATATATACATATATATATATACGTTAGATCATTACTAATATTATCTACTTATATATATACATATATATATAGTAAATTTTTGTTACGGTTACTGATTATCGTTACGATGTTTATTATGACCGTTTTTTACGATTGATTGATTATTCGTTGTCGTTTGGTTTGGAAGTTCCTATATATTATCATAGAGAGAACGTGCATAGTCTTGCCGTGTGATCTTCATTTTTTATTTTTCTTTTTTTTTTTCTTCATTTGTTCTGTTCAGTCTCAGTATCGAAGGATACTGTTTTGATACACCATACACCACGCCTTAATGATACATACGTACATACATATACAGAGTTATACACAAGCATATATATATATACAGAGTTTTAGATCCCGATTTTCTAAAAGAAAGCGAAGCCGATCAAGAGCTTTCTTACGCAGCGTGGCTGTATCGTGATCGATTTCTTATTTATTTTTATCCTTTGATTTCTGTTTTTTTTCTCATTTATCTTGTACATGTATATTTCGTTTCTTGGTTTGTTTCCTTGTTTTTTTAGTTTCGTTTCTTAGAGATCGATGTTGTTGCACGATGACATAGAGGTGTGAGATGACGAATGAAATATTATAGAGGATAGAGAAATTTCGTTCTGTTCGTTTCTGTGTCTGTGTCTTGCATCGTGACAGATTACTTGACATGCGCCCGATGTTTCATAGTACATACGAATTTAATTAAACCGTCGAGAGCGAAGTGTCTCGTTCTGTGGATCGTTCGAAAACGTGGTAGAAAGCGTCGAGAGGCAAACTTGAGAGAATCTCCGAGTCAGAGATATCCACCTTAGACATTGAAGAAGCCTCTATTCCCGTTTCAATTTTCGTGAAACAAGCTCTTGATCCGGCTAGCACATAGTCCCGTAGTCCCGACAATACTAAGTGTCACATGGATCATGTAGAGTCCCAAATTGACAGTCGAATTAAATTTTAAAAACAACGAACACGAATCCAGACACAAAGTATCCATGTTACACTGATTAGCTCGATCCTTGTGAAAGTTCTTAGGAACGATTTGGTATGACATGTTGTCATGTATATTTTTTTCTGCCGAATTTTGTTGGAAAAATCCCTTCAACCGTTAGGTACTAACGTGCGTTTCGTTTTTAATATATAGTCACTGAGTCGTGTCGAATACTGGGCATCTGAACAAGCAATTTCAATGTTTCTCGATACGATCTCGATGATATTGGTTCTTCATTTTGGATCGTCATCGTGTCTCTGTGTTCCAATTGCATAACTTTTCAAACTGAAATGACTATATAACGAGGTGCGCATGTATATCGACCATGTGGATCGATAGTCGTTAATGTTTGTTTCATATGGAGAACGAGTTCTGCATATAGAGAGAAAGTGAAACAGAAAACGAGAGTATGCATGTAATTGTTTCTATTTCGTGATGTATCATGAAGCTAACGATGATGATAGCTGAAACAAGCACGCAGTAGACACGATGATAATTAAGAATCAAGAATTCTCTTCAACTTTAAAAAAACGAAAAATTTTTTCTTCGATAACGAACGTGTTACGTATGAAAAGCTAAGTAAAAAGAGGAAAGAAAGGACGATGGAATGAAAAGAAAAGAAAAGAAAAGAAAAGAGAAAAATTTCGATCCATTCCCGAACAAAAGACTCAGGATAATAGGGAAATACTGTCTGAGGTATTCGACACGACACGCTATCCACATGGCTGCTCTACAGACGAGAAAGTTGGTTGGATTGACCGTAGGTCTGCCTGTGAGTGTTAGGTGTATATTAACCCTATTTGCCCGACATTTTTTTGGCGATGTGCCCGTGTTCAGTGTGCTCCTACGTTTTATTCTTCCATTCAGCCCTATATATCATCCCTATGTCATCCCAAGAACCACTCGATCTACACCATTTGGTACGGAGACGAATTTTTCTCTGATCCAGTTGCGTCTCGTTCCCACATTTGCGTTTTGCTTGCTGTTCTATGTCGTTTAAATGCCTGATTTTTTCAGAGTTTAGACATTTCTAAACGTATTTTGTTCTCCTTGATTCCTTCGTCGTCCACTTTCGTCTCCCTTGTCGCGTTGTTTCAGTTTCATTGGCATTTTTGTTCGCTGTTGTCTCCGCCTGTTCAAGTAGGAAAAGGCAACGATAGACAGACGCGTCGACGAATTAATGTTTCCATTATAGATTAGTAGAAATTTTACTCTGGTCGTTATATCATACTTCTTTTAGTCTGGACGAAGAAGCAGCATGCGGGTGTACTCGACGATCGATCTCCTCGGCTGTGGTCTGTATATTTGAACAAACAGTTGCACCCCGATACTCGAAACAGTTGTCCCGACCTATCTGTTGTTTTTCTCGCTTGGCAAAGTGTATTTATCGATGTATCATTCGTTTGTTCTTTATTTCCATGGTTGCTCCTCCCGTTGTTTTACGAAGTTCTGCCTGTTTCGTGAGAATGCAGTAAGTAGATGACAGAGATCGTTCGTTGTTCAACCGAACACGATAGAATAGCACCGATTCTCGTCTTTTGTTGCGCGTATCGTCGTGTCGACCTCGTCATCGCGAAAAAGAACCAGAAGAAGCAATCTTGAAGAGTCTCGTTTTCAACACTGAAGACTCGAATCTTACAAATGCACAGAAGGATACGAGGAGACATCTATTCGCATTTATAAGCAAACGGAAAATTTTACTTTAAAAGATATTTGAGAATATGTTTTAATTTATTAGTCGAGGATATTTAAATAATATCCTGTGTTAAATAAATTGAAATTCGAAGAAATTTTGATTTACATCCAAATTTTTCGACGACCACCCGATAGTGTCAGTTTAAATTCAATTTCCAAGTGGTGATCAGTAACGTGGTACGCCGGTTTTCCAGCTACTCAAAAACCCTGATCGAAATTGGATCTTAGAGAACGATTAATCATAGCTGTAGCAGAGGAGTGATAAATTGCGAGAGATTCGCGCAAGTCTGTTTTCGTTCGTTGATTTCCACTCCGTCGAGACACAACCAGACGGAGAAACACGATGACCGTTGTTTCTGTAATTTTCTGCACCCTTTCGAACGGGGGTTTTAATCCGTCCGCTCAGCCGCTGCGGTTAATAGGGGCGAAGAAACGAGAACAGATCTCGTCGGACTCTAATAAATCATTCGATCGGTATCGTTCTTTGTTCCTGTGTTTCTTTCATTTAATCGTATTCTGTGATGGTTCTATTTTATTGCTCGATGTTTTTCGTTTGTCATAGTATTACTCGTGGAATATCATCAACAGTCACTTTGGTAATACAAATGGAGGCACAAAGAAAGTTCTGAACTGTATGTACAAGGAAATAAATCTGTACAGAGTCTAACTGGTTGTGAAACGATATTTCTTAATTTATACGCTGGTAACTGATTTTCGTTTATTACGCACAAATGTCTGGCAATGAGACGCGGGATCCGACCGAATTATTTTATGGATCGAGTAATAGAAAAATCCAGAAATTTGTGCTAATAAAAAATTTGAACAGATGTCAACCAATTCTGTTCGACACCTTTCAATTATTGCGATGAATCTTATTGTCCTTCTACCTTTTACTCGATCCTTTCGCTCCTTTTAACAAGATATACCAATATTCGTACACTTTTTTATTTTCTCAAGCAAAATTCAGCAAACATATTGCCTTGTGTCGAAACGTCTTTGAACTTTATCGATGAAAAAAATCTACGATCGATAATGCCATCGAGGAAAGAAAAACCGAAAATCGTCAGATTTCCTCGCTTCGTCACGAGAGCTCCTCACTGATTGAAGTAACTCTCCAATTTTGTACAACGTTGCTACTAACCTGCTAAACGAAGGCAAAAGAAGTAAAAAAAGAAATAACAATCGATCTCTCGAGCCTTTTATTACGAGCTTTGACAAGAAACTGCGGCTTCACGCTTGGCGCGACTGCTGCAACGAAAGCTTTGATATTAACGAATGGCTTCTTGACTCTTACTTCTCTTTAACTCACGAACTCATTAACTCTCTCTTTTTATTAATTATTATACATTTATTCCTCTTCTTATTATTATCATTCTTATTATTATTATTTCCATTATTATTATTAATTACTATTATTATGTGCTGTTTACGGTCAATCTGTTCATCATTTGTTCTCCACGTCGTAATTTTAATCCACACTATTGCGTCAATCCATCATCTCGTCTTGCACTCCAAGTTTGATATGATACCACCGATCACAAGAAACAAAAAATGGGAAGAAAGAATATAGTGTATAAGAAAAGAACACATATAGACGAACGAACGAATGAACACGAAACACCCATGTTTTAACTACAACACGATTTTTTATTTATCTTCTTTCCCTTTTCTAATCGACGATATCGTACGTCTACGTACGACTACACAGTGTTCGAGAAGAGGATGGACGATCGGAAACATATTCACCCCTCGATCGATCGATCGATTCATTCATTCACGAATGGACATAAATACTTTTCGACGATGATTCGTACACGTAACGAACGATCAACTAACAATGAGAAAACCTGTCGTTGATATACTGGCGTACTTAAGTTTACACGATTAAGCGTAGTCCTGCTATGAATAAACTTGGAGAAAATGAAAGGTCGCGCGTTGTTCTCGTGGATCGGTGTATCGATCACGATCTATGCTGACAAGTGCATAGATACGCACGAATCATAATTGAAATAAGCAAATGACGAGTGGATCTCGATGTTACATTTTTTAGGAACAGCGTCGTTCTACTTGTGTCTTCCACCTTCCTCCTTTTCTCGACGGAAAGCGTTTCTTTCACGGAATACGTTTTGCTCGACGAGAGAACAAAAAGAAAGAACGAAACGAACGAAACCGACAGTGTGCAAAGGAAAAAAAGAAAGGCAAGAAGAAAAGAAGGAAAAGGAAAGGAAAGGAAAGAAAGAAAGAAAACAAAAGGAAAGAAAGAAAAAAAGAAAGAAGAAAGAACAAGGAACTCGAATACCTAAACCGATCTTACTCCTTCTATTTTCTGTTTCCTCTCTTTTTCTCTTTTTCCCCTCACTATCTTGTCTATTTCTATATTTTCTGTCTTTCTCTACCTCTTTATTACGAATCTTCTTGATAACCTGGCCCTTTTCTTACTATACGTCTTGCTATGTCCCGCTTTCTTTTGTTTCTAGATATTGCAGAACCTACAAAAAAAACGCACTGAGCGGAGGGGGCGCCTAAGTTCTGACAATATGAGTAAAAAGAAGTCCGGTTTCAGCAAAAGCGACCTTATTTTTAAGGTAACCCGCCCTAACGAATGCGCGAGCTCTCGTCCGCTCGAGGTTCGCGATCGTGTTCGTCGAACCCGCCTCGAGACCACCTTGGGTCCCGTTTTCACGAGACTCGAGCGAACCACGCCGACTCTGTCCGCCCTGTGTTCTTCTCGCAAAACCAAAATGCCAAGAAATAAAGGAATTTCTAGCGAAGAATATCCTTAAATAAATATATTACGATAAATATCTCGTTTCGTAAATATTTGATGAAACAAGGAATCGGATAAGTTTACAAAAAGTACATATAGCCAGTTCCCATGAAAACGAACTGGATAATTCACGGTTGATTTGTCAGGCGAATAAGTAAACGGAATGAGAGGGCATAAACAGAGGAGAAAAAGGAGAGTCAGCAGTGTGTCGTTCGATCGATGTCTCGCGAAGAACAGGAAGAGCGATCACGAGGAGGCTGGACGCAGGAGCTGTACGCTGATTGGCTCGTTGGTTTATTACAAACATTCGCTTCTACTATCCGCCGCATTATACATTACATATTACCCGCAGCAATAGGCTATGCTTCTTATACATTCACCATCGGCACCCGCCTAGCGATGAGAAAGTACCAAAGTGTATTTTTATTCCTGAAAATATATATCTATATATATATACATAGATATATACATACAATATATTGTGTGTGACATTACTATATATGTATATATACTTTGGAGAAATTTCATCGACCAAACTCAAGTTGTGAAAAACAAAAAAGTGATATAGAAGAAATATATATATATATAGATAACGAGAAAAATATGTAAAAAAAACGCCCTATTCTCGAAGTAGTCAGAGCTGATTTTCTCTCTGACTCGTTTTCGAGACGATCCGTCATCTCGTTGTCGAAGTTGGCGAGTTATTCGTTCCCATGCGCGAAATCAACGAAAAGAGAAACAATAGAAAAAAAAATGAAATAGGAATGGTAAATAAAATACTCGACTATCGTGAAGAAGCAGACGTCTCCACGTCTAGATGCAATCGTCTACTCGTGGATCCTTCCTCTCTCTTTCTCTCGACCATCTCTTTGTCTCATCCACTTGGTTTTTGTCGTGTTTTAATATATATGTTTCCTTCTACTTCTCCGCTTTTCCATCCTTCGCGATTTTTTACAGAGAAAAAAGAAACCGAAAGTATTTGTCTTATTTCTTTCCGCCTGGATAGAAATAATTTATCTGTCTCTATTTCTCTCTGCTCTCGCGATCTCCTTCCTATCCAGCAAACAACCAAATCGTCACACGGCATGTGTGTTCCATTAGGACTTTCTCAACGCTTCCCAGACGACCCTCTAGTTCCATGGAACGATTGATCCGACGAGCCGGAAGAACAGATGGCCGCACTCTTTGCTACGATACCAAAAGCCACTGTCCACGCACTGTCTCTTGAAACGCTTTTTTTATCGCTAGACGGTGTGCACGATCCTTTGGAAACGAACGCACGTTGATTGGGCGTCCCTTCTCTGTCGCTTTGTTGCAAATCGCACACTGTTGTCCGCTGTTAGCGATGGGCGGTCGACTCTCTGCCCCGGGTTTTCGCGAGACTCTCCCTTGCTCGAATTGCTTTCGATGTTTTCGGGGACGTTGGGGATCCGGGGGATACGGTGTAAGTCTCTAAACGGGGTCACGAAAAATTCCGAAGAGTTTTAAGGAACCGTAAGACTTTCATTTACTATGGAATATTTCACTCATTTTATGTTAGGTTTAAAACTGATCGAAATATTAATTAACGATATCTCTTCAAAAATCCTGCAAAATTAGCAAAAACGTAACTGTGGTGACTGGTTATAGTTACAGAGTTCGACGAATTTGGAGAAAACGTAGATGATAAAGAAAGTAGTGGTAGCAGTAGAAGGTAGAAGGAAAAATCGTCATCTTCTGCTTGGAGTAAGCTAACGTTGTATTTAAGTGTACCGAATTCATGTTGTATCTTCACCATGTAATTAGCACTTTCTTTTCAGATGTATTGAAACGTGTGGTTAATAAGTAGGTAACATTAACACAAATATTCAAATATAAGTATTTAAAGAAAAATTTAAAAATCGATATTTCTCTTTGTGAATGTAAATAGCACTCGAACTGAGAATTAATTAAGAATTGTTTCAGCAAATCACGTTCTGCCACAGTGATTAATAAAGAAATAACATTGGAACAAATATTCTTTGCAACTGTATTACAATTAGAAAATTGATATTTGTCTTAATGAATCTAAATAACGCTCATACTGAGAACTAATTAAAAACTCTTTCAGTAAATCGCATTTTATCATAATGATCAACAACTAGATACCGTTAAGAGAAATATTCTTTGTAACTTTATAATAATCAACTAAGAAATTTCATATTTGTCTTAATGAATTCAAACAGTACGCAGACGGAGAACTAATTAAGAATTCTTTCAGTAAATCACGTTGTACCGTGAACTAATCAGTTTTGTACTTTCTGTAAGTATCTTTCTATTCTAACTTAAGTATTTTACAAATGAAAACTAGAAAAATCAGAAATTATCTCTTTCGTACCTATAAGTATCTCTTCGTAGGACAAACCATATTAAGCGGTGTTTAATTTGTAATTTGAAATTAAAAGCTATTCTAAGAACACGGCTAACGTCTTTGAAGGCTCTTGTCTAAACTTTTCATAGACTAGAAGCGTTCGAAGCGATTTGACATTCGCAATTACGCGTTCAATAGCGATTCGAGAACGTGTCAAGCCGATCGTCACAGCTAATCGACTTGAGAATCTACCCCCGGAGAGAACCACCCACCCCCGGTGTCCCCTGCCTCCCAGCATTTATACGAGGCGCATCGCTGCTCTTTTTTTCTAGATGACTAACGAAAACGGAAATGAAACGAACCAGAAAAAGGAAAGGGGATAACAATTAGGGCGCATTGTATGAGAGTAGAGAGCTCGCTACCCCTGCCGCTGCTCTGCGAACCGACCTTCACCATTTTTCGCCTCCTCTCTCTGTTTCCCACACACCCCCTTCAGCCTCTGTTGCTTCTCAGCCAAGAAAAAAGAATATATGTGCACCCCTTTGTGATACTGGCTGGCTATCTGTTTTGTGGCTGCAAGCAGGCGCAAAGAAATAGAAAAGGTCATAGTGAAAAGAACATATAGAAAAATTAAAAAACAATATAGAAAAAAATGCAGAAAAAAAAGAAACGGTAGCGAGAGGAAGAGGTGGCTTGCTTCTCGTTGCTTAGAGCCTGGCTTCTTTGCCGCTTCATGATTATTTGACTTGGCAGCTGGCGTTTCTTTTACGTTCTCTGTCTCTCGCTCTGTTCCTGTCTATCCCCTTCTGTCTATCACTTTTTCGTTTTGTTTCATTTCTTCCTTTTTGCTTTTCCGTTTCGCGCATCTTTTTTCTTTCTTTTTTCTTTTATTTTTGTCCGTCAGTTTATCACGTCCCTTTATTCTTTCCCTTTTTTTCTTCTTTTTGGCTTTTTGTTTCAATCGGTTCTGCTTTTGTCATTTTGTCTCCCTCGAATTTTTGGTTTCGTTCTTTCGTTCTTACCGGTGTGTCCATCGCGATATAGCCGTCTGAACGTCCTGGAGAACGTTCAGCCCCGATTGATGATCGGTCGTCCTCCTCGATTACCCCATCGTCTCAGTGCCTCAGTTTTATTTTTGTTCCCTCGTTCGTTTGTTCGACCCTTGTCCCTCGATTCTTTTTCCATTTTTTCTTTCTCCTCGTCCTTTCTTTCGGTTTGTTCAGTTGTCGTTGCGTTGTTTCTTTTTTGTGTCATTCCTTGGTTTCTGTGTACTTTAAATTTTGTTGATTAGTAACGCTGTTGCCACACCTGTACGCGGCGCGCGCGCGCGTCCACCAGCACGCCACTTTCGACGTGATCGAGGCGCGCCCTGTGTCAAACACGCGCACGCGTCGCGTACTTGTACAATATACAATAACCGCCATATCGTTACTTGTACTTTTGACCATTGATGACCATTTAGCTGTTCATTTATTACCGTGAAGAGTTGTGTTACGACAAACGCTTTCGTCTTTTTTAAATGGACTTGTGACTGTCTCTTGTAGAACAGAAGGTTGGATGTTCAGTTTTAATTCAATGTATATGTATATGTATATCGTTCCTTTGTTCGTTTGTGTCTCGTTATCTTTTTCCTTTTTTTTTTTTTTTTGTTTTCTGAATGATTCAAACCATGCGTATGCATATCCACTATGCGCGCGCTCCCATGCGTGAATAGTATATACGTGTAAATAATTACACGCGCATTATTATACACACGTGTGTATATCTCACGTTGTGTGACGCAACAAAATGCAACGAATAAACTAAAGAAAAATAAAAAAGAAGAAGAAGAAAAAAAGCGACAAATCGCGATATTCTCTGGTCGTGTGCCGTTGTGTGTCCACGTGTCCACGTCCACGTGTCTCTACGTCGTGTGTAGCGCGCGCGCGCGTGTGCGCGTATGTGTACCGCATGAACCATATATGATGTTTGTTAGTTTGTTCCTTTGTTTCGTTTGTTTTAATGCCAGGTAATGTATTGAAACTAGTTGTGGTCTAGCAGTAAGTTTTTTCATCGCCCTGTTTTTTTTTTACCCGTACTTTGTCCAGTAGGCGCAGAGAACAATACACTGTGACTTGTCACAGCCATCATGTATAACATATCACCAAAATAATAACGACACGTGCCGTTTCCATTCTACCAGCCGTTAGTTAGCCGGATTCTGTACGCTTGTGTGTCGAGATCGAATGACGATTTCTGAATTCCTTCGGAGTTCGGGGATTACAACGAAGCATTACGGAACATTACGCACGTCATGATGGTATACACGCGTTGTACCGTTGCTTCTTGCCGTATCGAACAATCGGACGGACGACAAGCGAAACCGAAGTTTCGGCATTCCTTTGATCAACCAAACGTTACCGGACACGATTCCCATCGCCATTCGATTTCGTGTTCGATGATACACGCACCGTGATTGCCCGATATTCAGACAACCGCGGTTTTGATATACTGGAGGTATTCGTTGCTGTTCTGTCGTCTCGTTATTGAGACCTATGTAGGCATTGACACACGCTATCTGTGAAATCAACGGTTGTCTCGCAACGAAATTATGCTATGACCATCCCAAGGAAAACTTATTTTTATGGTTTCTATATTAAATTCTATTACAGTGTTTTAATGGCTTGGCATTGATAAAAGATTTCGAATTGGTCAGTTCTGTTTGTTTATTATAAGGAAGTTTCGTTACGTACATTACTACAATATGTATTATGGTTCGTAGAAAGAAATATTCATTTCTATCGATTATAAAAGCGTAGATCCTATTAAAAAGGTTACATATTAAAATGTAGTACTGTTTCTTTCACGTGACATTACAAGTATTTTGAACAGAAAAATAAGTATTTTTAGTATATAGGTATTAAATTAGTGAAATACCATATTATATTTTTTATGTAATATTGTGAATGATTTGAATTGAAAGATATAAACTGTATTATCTCGAAAAGAAGAACAAAGAAAGAACGCTGCAAATTAATCTAATGTAGAAAAATATAAATGTAAATAAATGATACCATTTTCTAAAGGAGAAAGGTTACAATGTGATAAATTAATTGTTACGGACACATTTTTTTCACTGTAAATTCACTATAATAATAAGTACAAGTTTTCGTTACGAATTAATGCTTTACAGTGATAAGCAGTAATGATGCTGACAATGGTATGGATACTATTTTCTTAAAAGAAATATTTATGGTACTATGAATTATACATTTGTCGAAGCACGATGCTTGTGCACTTGACCACTTGTTTTCCAAATGGTGTAATATCCCTTGCAAAAAGAGATTGATTACGTAGTATTACATCTTCTCTGAACAATATTGATCAAGTCGAATACATAACACTTCCAACGGAACTCAATCGATCACGTAGTACTACGTTTCTTGCATAGCAGAATCTGTTACGTAATTCAACATTCCTTGTAAATTGACATTGATCGTGTAGTACTATAGTCTTGAATAACACGAGGTGAATCATTGTCTACGCAATATCGTACATGGTTATGTATCTAAGAAACGTAATTATTAATCAGACAATCATAAATTGATAATGAACCATAAATAAATCAGAAATTTCTCGACAAGAAATAATTTATCAATCACATAATACGTGAGCTTTTTTGTAATCCCACCATAACACTACGTTATCCAATCATGCCAAACCAACTGCGAACAACCAAACACGTAATTTTCCGTTAATGTCTAATAAAGTACTTTAAATTGTTAAATCACGTTGTATCGCGTTGTTTCGCAATTTTAATTGCAGCGTTCTATGTTATTATCAAACACCAATCAGAAATCATACGACCTGTAGTCATCTACATTGTACCTTTACACATAACCTACAAAGTGAAAAGATAAGATAATATAACTTGTTTCCTTTGTATCTATTCAAGTATTTCTGGAAACTAATACGTTTTATCATAAGAAAATTATTGTTGCTCGATGTATCACTACATATAAGAACATAACTTGTTTTAATAATAGTAACAATAATTTTCATAAACGATCATATACGATACACATGTAACACTACCGAACGTGTTAATTGGCTATGAAACAAAGAAATCAATCACAAAACCACGCGGTACTACAGTAAAATAACATACATTTACACTACAATAAAATCTCTACACAATTGCGAGTAATGCCATTTAACCATTACCCAACAATGAGACAAAGAGCACAATAACGCTATCTACATCCTTTCTTATCAGACGAAACCAAAATACCAAAAATAATCAGTGTCGCCATCTTCTACGAAGGAAGTGCGAAGCTTACTGCCAAGTCCCTATACCGTTTAACTTCCTGTATCTCGAGTTTCTCGCTTAATTCTCCCTATTGCAGTATTCTCGATTACCACAGATAGTGTGTCTCGATGCGATCTCCACTGTTACCAGGCGAAGATCGCCGCAAGTTTCGGAAAGGGGCCCGGAATTAGAGCAACAATAAGAGGACGATAACGTCGAACGTTCTTGGCTGAGTATCGGGCCGTTGCTGGCCTCTAAATTGGAAAAGTTGTGTCGAGATTGGTCATGAATTACGGGGTCAGAGATGATCATTCTCCCCGCGATCGGGCTTCCTTTGGCACGCGCGCACGCGCGCGTTTTCGCCACAAGAAGAAACGGAAACACGCGAGCGTGCGCGTTACGTGTGCTGTATATACACACGATACGCACACCATCGAACCCCTGAAACCAATCCTTAGACTTTAGACCCTGGATCGATTTGGAGGCCGCGGAGGGCACTCTCGATGGGATTTTGGAGAGCCAAATTAATTGCCAACTAGATTTCTAAAAATGCTCTTTTTTTACTCTTTTTTTTTCTATTGCTAGTTTTCCTTGTTTCTTCTTTTTTTTAGTTCGATTCCAGGTCACTGGATTGCGGGGAAAGATCAAACGAATTTTTTGAAGAACGATAAGTGCTCGTTTGTACAGCAGAACTTGATTTATCTGTTTACTGATGAAATTTGTGCCACTTCGTAAAAATCTTGACGGTGCTCTGGTACTCGTCCGGGTTAATTGGTTTAATTTTTTCTATGCAGCTCCATGGGTACACTTTTTTAAGCTTCGGTGATGATTCGATGAAATTTTTAAGAACTTGTTAGACTGATCGATGATCGGTTGTTAATTACCCTGACGATTAAATATTTAAATAGAAAATTGAATTTGCAATAGCAATAGGTTAATTGTTAGAGAAATTTCATTGTGACATTGTAATATAAATCAAGGTTTTTTAATCCTTAGCATATTAAAGTGGTATTATCAAAGTTCTATGCCAAAAGAGATTCAATGATCCTATGCTTTCTTTTATCGTTATGCTAATTCGTATTATCGAAGCTTCGTCATAACTATAGGCGCATTGAAGTTGATCAAAATATTAGTAGAACTTGCGAATATTATTAAATAGAAATGTTTATTTTGACTGTCGCGTTCACATACTCAGTGTGTGATAAATAATAACGTTGTAAATAAATTTACGATTTTAAATATCATAGCTTCAATTAAATTTGAAAGTCTTTCTATCTGTGTTCACAAGAACATTCTTTATATGTCGTATAATCTAAAAATGAAAAAATTTGAAAGTTAGCTTTAACGAAAAAAGATCTAACAATTACAAATGACAATTTTCTTGCACATTAACTTTTAAAAATCAACTGAGTAACATCACACGTAAATTCCGTTATCGTAACTTCGTTTATTTCTGATTTCAAATTAAATTAAATTGTATAGCTATAGTTAAAGATATGTAAGTTTTCAGATACGTTCGAGTGATAGTGCAAGTTCCATTATCACGATTATCGTTTTATTCACGAGCCAATATATAATAACGGTGTTCAATGACGTAAAGACCTACATAGTTCCTAAGAAATATTTAATAACTCACTCGCTCTTATTTATTCTGACGCAAATACGCAATCGTTTTACTGTTAGTTACTAAACAAAACAAAAAGAAGAAAACTAACAAACGACAGCACTTCTCTTGGAGTTTTTTAACATTTATGCAAACGTCATTTCAGATGTTATTTTGTCTATGCTTACTTACTGCTATTTGTAAATGAAACATAGGTATAGAAAAATCATGTACAATATATTTGCCAAAAGTATTAAGAAGTTATTAATAAGTAAAAATTAAGAAAATATTTATTGAGGTCCGTAAGTAAGTCCACGCCTTTGTATGCTAAGGATTACGTTCTACGAACAAAAACTTCAGGAAGTTTGTCAAACGTGACGATGAAATATTTTTATATAGTTTTGAACGTAAAATTTCTTTATACAAACGAAGATTTATCGAATTTGCAATGGTATTTCCTTTTTGAAAAATCGTGTTTTACAAACAGTAGGCAACGATTTGCTTATTTATTTCAACATAAAAACGATGTTCTTTTATCGTATTTTTCAAAACATTTTGGATCTTCGATGGTATTTTACAATGGTATAAAAAACTAAGCTTCGCGTAAAAAGTCAACTGCAGTTTGTTTACTCACGGCTTCGTAAAAACGAAGTTTCATAGTATTTCTCGAAAAATTTCAGATTTGCAGAGTACATCTGCTCTTTATAAAATCGTGTTTCGAAAAAATGAACAAAAATTTATTTATTTATACGTGTCTGCATAAAAACGAAGCTTTATCGTGATTCCTAAAAAAATTTCAGATTCACGGTGGCATTTCCACTTCGCGAGACCTCGTTTCACGAGCGAAAATAGACGGTGGTTTACTTGTTTGTCGCAAACCGCTCGTAAATAGGGCGAAATACGTGTCGATTCTTTAATAATGCCAATCGTGTAGTCGTAAATAATTCTCGACGCATTCCGCGCGGAAGTAAAAACGCGTCGAGCGTGACTTCGTTCGTGTTTTTGAAATTCAAATCGCACCCGTCGAAGATTCAGAGCGGTCGAATTGCATGAATAATTCGATAAACGTTACACTCGCATCGAAATTTCGACGTGGCGCGTGTTCCTAAAGGAAAAAACGAACTCTCCCCGCAATAATTCAACGTGATTTATTCCGTTTTCTTCGCCGCTAATAAATCTTTGATCAGCTCGTTAACCGATGTATCGGTAAATTTTTTATTGAAACATTGCATCAACCGTTCGACCAATTGATTTCGCGATCGTAGTACAAACACAGATCCGCGGTGACGCGTAAATGAAAATCGTGAAACAGTTCGATATCCATTTTGAAGTTTAAAGAACAAAAGTTATTGGCGGAATTTATTGGGAATCGATTGACAGAGTTTATCTGAGTATTTTTGATATTGGATAAACTTTTTTTTTAATTGGAAAGATAGTTTTAGTTAAACACGGGTAAACGATGTGTCGTTACAGGCGAGAACTACCTGTAGAATTTTGTTTCGATTATTACTGTGATTTTTCAAAAGCGGTAGCCAATTTTTCCCCGGAACTTCCAGTTAAAAAATTACGTATTGAATACGTGTGTATGTTTTTACCTTATTGATACTGTTCATAATTATTCGCAAGTTCCTATTTGTTAAAAAAATTGAGTTTTACTGTAATATTCTATAAAAATACTGATATTGTTACAATATATTGAGTAATATAAATTGACAAACGAGAGTGTGACTTCTATAATAATGAATAAATATTTGTCACTATTTTTCGTACAATTGGCTTTACAATAAGGACATGCCATAATATACGATAAGCCTTCATGTTAAAATTTCATATTGGGCTACGAAAATAGAACTACTATTGCCAAAATAATGAATTGAATAATTTAATTGACTCCAAAATTAGGACAAATTATAGTAATTATATGATACTGGTAAAATATTGGGACATGGAAATGGTAGTACTGCTCCCATAACAGTGAATAAATAATTATCATCATATTTGTCGTTATTCAATTATTAAAACAAGCATATAACAATCAAGTCATAGTTGATAAAATTTTACAAAATGATACATGAGAAATATGATATATTAATATATGAAGTGCCACATATAAAACTCAGATTTATCATAAAATACCGTAATAAAATATATTTACTATCAAGTATAAAAATTATATTAATTAGAAGCAAAAAATGTTACTCACTTTCAATAATTATGGACAGCTTTCCTTCCTCTTTATATATTTTATAATATCAAAATATTATTTAATATTTAATAAAATTAGAATATCGTTTACTAAAAACAAAAGCTATACAGTAATTTTATTTAGTGGGTCAGCTCTCTTCCCTTCGGAATGGTTTCCGCCGTCTCCAGCTTCTTTTCTTAGTGAGGACTTGGATTCCCATATCGTGCTTATGGCGCACTGTTCAGCCGAAAAGTTTGCAGTTCACAGTTGATCGAGCACGATCGATCGTCGATTTGAAATCATTATCGAACGCCAGAACTTGTCCTGAACATGTCTGGTCCATAAGCCAAGTCTGAGAATCTTAGCCTAACAGTGCAAATGACTGATACATATATATATATACATATGTTGTATACGATATATATGTATATATATTTTTCCTTTTTGTTTCATCTGTTAGAGCATTCGTAGAGTAATCATTATTATAAACGTTCTTTAGGTTACATTGACTTGTTTTTTTGTGTGCCACGTGATGCGTATTTTCTAATGTAGCATGCTTTTTGAACTGAAAATTGAAACCCGAAAGTATGAACAGCGAAAACTACTTAGGAGAGGAAAAACACTGAAATCGTTCGCGTTCAGACTCGAAATTTTGTCTCATTCCTTAAATCACTTCTATCCTAAATATGAAAAAGGATGAAAATATCTTAATTACTTAAGCTACGTTTTTCCTACGCGTAGAAATATAAAATTTCTATAAATTAAGGGAAGAGAAATCCATAAAAATTTCTCTAGATTAAGATAAACTAAGCATTGAAAATTTTTTATAGATATAAAAAGTTTCTACGATTTATGTCGCGGCTGATAATTATACAGGCATATCGGCATAAGGAATAATTAATAATAATGGCATTATGTCGAAGAAAAGGATGACTGTTTCGGTTCTGAACGTCGAAACGTTAGGTAGTTTACTTGGCCCTTGACTCAGACGTTTGGATAAATATTTGGACTATGATAGTTTTTTTTTGACAATGTATTCAGTGAATTAATATTTGACGCGTTTTTGTGCAACACTCGCTTATTTGCTGTACACTACGCAACCGGAGCTTTGGATAACGAGAGAAGTTTTTAACTGAAGTGTGAACAACATCCTGGCGTCCGATGCTGGCACGAGAATAAACCTTTGTCGTTGTTGTTGGCAGTTCCTGAATATGGCGTCGGTGTTCATGCGGATTTTTAACCTGATTTGCATGATGCTCCTAATTGGTCACTGGAGTGGCTGCCTACAATTCCTGGTCCCAATGCTCCAAGGGTTTCCTAGTAACTCATGGGTCGCCATCAATGAATTACAAGTAAGTATTGTGACGAGCTCGACAAAATTTGAGATCCTCGCTCGTTTGAAATCTAACCTTCTCTCTATGTATACTCGTCCCGTTTTCTCCTTTTATAAAGTACTTATTATAAAATAAAATTCTGACGAACTTGATGAGGTTGGATGTTGAACACTGCGAAGAAGATCCAATCTGGAGAACCACTGTCATCTTCCTTAAAATATAATTCAGATTGAAGAAGCATTTAATAAGAATATTTCTGAGAAAAACAGAAATAATGGAAAATAAACTTTTCTTCTTCTCCTCGCAGTTTCTTTCATACGAATGGCTTATTTCGTGAAAAGTTTGAAAGCGGAATGAAGGATTCTGAAAAACAAGAGACGTACCTTAAACCCCTCCTTTTACAATTCTTTCGTCTGCTAATGGCTTTTACTTTTATAATAGGCCTATTCTATCGTTATCCTCGAATCTGGAATGCCTTGACTAAAAATTAAGAAGGAAAATAACGATCTCTTAACCTATTTTCCTCAAAGAAGGAAATAATAACAATATATATATACATATAATACTATCGCTAATAGTTATAAAAAATATGACGTCCAAAGATAATTATAATATTTTTTGTACCAGAACGAAAAGTAGAGAAAGTTGATGTTTTTACGACAGGTCACCATCGTAATATTTTACTATCGTCTTCTTTCAGGACTCATTTTGGCTGGAACAATACTCATGGGCCCTTTTCAAGGCCATGTCGCACATGCTCTGCATAGGATACGGAAGGTTTCCACCGCAATCCTTGACCGACATGTGGCTCACTATGCTCAGTATGATCAGCGGTGCTACCTGTTATGCACTTTTCCTTGGACACGCGACGAATCTCATTCAGTCGCTCGATTCCTCCAGGAGACAATACCGCGAGAAGGTATTTAATATTCGACGAGCGAGCCGCGAATCATTGAAGAAAATCCTTGCACTTTCACCTTTCTGACTCTCGTTACTGTCAGTGTCAAATTCTCTAGAGTTCATGGTCGGAATATTGCTAGTAGTGTCTTTCGTGTAACGTATAACGAAAAATATTTTACTTTCAGTCTGACAACACTATAAAATCGTAAACAATACTTGAATTAAAATAATATATCATAGAACACTGGATAATACGAAGAGACGAATTTATCTTATTGTTCTATCTATTTTTTCTATTCTATCAAAATTCTAGGAATGTCGTGTTCAAATGTCAGAATATCCAAAACCACCAACCAACATCGACATTTATAATAAATTTTATCAATGCCAGTTTTAATTAGCTAAAAACCATCGAGCACAGAAAGTACCTCTTTAGTACAAATTCGATTAAGAATCTTCCTAAATGAAATTAATTAACGTTCAAAGCGTAGAATAAGATGTTTAAGAATAGAAATTAACGATTGTACTCGAACCAGGTTAAACAAGTAGAGGAATACATGGCCTATCGAAAGTTACCACGAGAAATGAGACAAAGGATCACGGAATATTTCGAGCATCGCTACCAGGGCAAATTCTTCGACGAGGAACTGATCCTCGGAGAGCTGTCGGAAAAATTAAGAGAAGTACGAGCCTCAGAACGAGAGACTATGGTCTACTAATTACCCGATTTCAACAAATCCTAACGTGTTCCCGTTTCGTTCTAGGACGTGATCAACTACAACTGCAGATCGTTAGTCGCGTCCGTGCCATTCTTTGCCAACGCCGATTCCAACTTTGTCTCGGATGTCGTTACCAAACTGAGATACGAAGTCTTCCAGCCGGGTAAGTATCAGTTACTTGACTGAATCGTTAGAGTTGAAAATAATCTTTATACTAGCAAGTAGAGAAACTTCTTGAACTATCGAGGGAACTTAAAATGGTATTATCGTTACAACGAATGAATTTCGAGATTTATAATTTAGTAAAATATCGATTTGATAAAAATATTCCAAAGACATATTCTATGAAAGTTATTTTCTGATTTGTCTTTTAAATTATTATTAAACTAACTTCTCGAACAATAGTCAAACTACGTTACTTAAGAAACACAACACAATGAGAATATCAATTCTTCAAATCTAAACTTCAATCTACTATACCTCGCAAGAAACAACTTCCTTACATAAACTTTTGACTAACGTAACTCTGAAAAAGTTCAAACATAAATGATTTTTCCTACTGCACACACATATATACGCATGCATACAGCCATGAAAGTAAAAGAAAAACGACCAATTTTCCGCATAACTTGAAACCTCACCTAACATTAAAATCTTACGTTCTCCTCGAACAAAAGTCAACGTTCGAGCAACAGACACATTGCAACAACAAATTTGAGGAAGATCTCTTAATAACAGCGAAGCGACAAAATTTTACAGGTGATATCATCATCAAGGAAGGTACGATCGGCTCTAAAATGTACTTCATACAAGAAGGCATAGTCGATATCGTGATGGCGAACGGCGAGGTCGCAACTTCGCTGTCAGATGGCTCGTACTTTGGCGAGATCTGTCTACTGACGAACGCGAGGAGGGTAGCCTCGGTCCGTGCCGAGACCTACTGCAATCTCTTCAGCCTCTCGGTGGATCATTTCAACGCCGTGCTGGACCAGTATCCATTAATGCGCAGAACGATGGAAAGCGTTGCCGCCGAGAGGTATAAGCTTTGGTTAGGTTTGTTCTATCGAGTTGGTGTGCTAATAGATGTCAATCATCACTCCCACTTCCATGTTGATTTTGTTGAACATTGTGTACTGTCCGATAAAGCGAGTTCTATCAGTCATTCTTATTGTTAATATCTTTATTTTATTATTATGTTAATTATTTTATTATTTTTATTATTAATATTATTATTATTGCTATCTAAAAACATTTCATATTCGCTTATCTCTTCAACACATCTTTGTTCTTCTTCTTATTATTATTATTATTACTATTATTATGATTATTATTAGTCTGATATAATTTCCTTCGTATTTGTTTGTGCTGGTTTTCAACTCGATACGCTTGTTTTGCATACACTTTACACACACAAAAATGAAAATGATAAAGAATCTTATTTGGCTGGACGTTCTTTTTTGCGATTGAAGAATCTCTCTTATTGAACGTGACAGTGCAGAATCTTTGTTTTCTTGGGGAGAAAGTATTACAACGAAAAGCGCACTAACTTGCGATCGAGGGACGAGTATCCGTTAGATACTCGTCCCCAATCAATCGAGAGGGTTTTTTGAGAATTTTTTTCAACTTCGTTTTTTTCTTTTGTGAATATTCTCTCTCGACACGCGATTCCCCGTTCGACAAGCGATCGTGTTTGTAGAAATGGCACGAGAGTCGAACGGGGTTTCATCCGTTCGAAAAGAAAGAAGAAAGCTTGGAACACCGCGACAAAATATCTTCACACTCTCGACACATTCACTATACATAGTAATGTTGTATTCATAATTTTGCAAACATACTTTATAAATCAGTTCTGGATTTCTCGGTTTTGCCGCATCTCCGCAGAGTCACATACTTCTCTTTTGTTCTAGATAGAAATTTTATGATTTATTGATCAAAGTAATTGATGCACTTTTATCGATAACAGTATTGCAGTAGCGTTTCTTGTCGTTTTTATGCACCAGTATTGTTTCTCTTATTGAATCTGTTTTGGTTACATTGCTATAGCTTATCTATCAAATTTATGGTTCACTTTGAGTTTAAATAGTTGGGCGTTTTAATCCCTCAATATAAACTCCAATGAATTATAACTGTAATAAAGAGTATAAACTCAAACAACAATCAAGATTTAAAATTTACAGTATGTGAGTGTCAAATAATTATCCTATAAACTAACCATAAATCGGTCATTTATTTCAAGAAGAGTTATTTGAAAATAAAAAAAAATTATTTTGTAGGAGACTAATCTATTTTCAACATATCAGTCGTATATTTTTATATATTTTCCTATGCCATTTAGAAGACAAAAGATTTAATCAAAATACTATTTGGAAACTGAAAATTCTAATAAATTTCGATAACTTTGACAATAATATCGTAACGACGTTACCTCTATACCGTAATCATGAACAATTCTAACATTTATATAAAAACACTATTTCTCTTCTTCAAATTCCCAAATTCTTTGTCCATTTTTGAGGGATTAAATCGATAAAATTATAAACACACGCAAAAATGTGATTCTGCGGGGCGCATTTCAAAGCTACTGACTTTCTTTTACCCAGTCTTGTACCTCACATTATAAAACCTTTAGCGGTGCAAGTGGTATTAGAAACGAATAATAAAAAAGTTTGTTGCAAGTCGCGGTGGGATAATAACGATCGATTTTTTAGGGAATTACCTGTACTGCTAAACGGTTTGTAAGTCGATCGATGTGAATAATCGTTGGTTGTGTTCTGTGCAACATTCCCTACGCTTAATTGTGCTCTCTCTATAGGTTGAACAAAATCGGCAAGAATCCGAATCTGGTGGCCCACCGCGAGGAGGATCTTGGAAGCGAGTCGAAGACGATAAATGCCGTGGTGAACGCGCTCGCTGAGCAAGCTGCGCATGCTAGCGCCAGTGAAGAATCGGTAAATATTTTTCAAAATTGCTACTAGCCATAATCGATAGATTTTTTGACGATTTTATATGACCATTAAGTCCATTCGCAATTTTTTAAAAAAGCACGCTAGGTATCTTAGGGTTGCGTCAACTATTATCAGTTTTATATAAAATCTATTCAATCTATCAATCAAAAAGTGACTTGTTTGCCCCATTTCGTTATAAAATATCATTTATAGAAAAAAAGTTCAGACATATATGGCTTTATAGTTTTTAAACAATTTTGTATAATATTACAGAGCTGTAAATTTTAAGGCTCGGCGCACAGAGTATGATGAAACGACTGTGTTTTTTTTCTTCTAATAACTACATGAAAAATTATAAAATTCATTTGTTCCAAATTCCAGGTACACAGCATGGAGCTGAGGACTCTTCCCGCTTGTCTGTTGCCCAGACCAAAGTCTGAGAATAATTTCGCGAGTCAGGAGCTCTCCCGAGAGGGACGACGGATCTTCCACAAGAGCGACACTTTCCACAAGGATTCGTATCAATGACGACACTCGTTATACTAGCATACAGAGAGATACTAACGGCTCCATGAGCGACAGTGGCGTTGTACACTGTCGATCGGATCGTTGGCAGCCGTTTTAAGCCTAGATCCTGGACGCTACACTAGAAGCAATCTATACATAGATATACGCTATGCCAGTAGTCTTCTAGCGATCGGTTTCTAGCGCCTTCTTATATTAACCTGACGGCACGTTCTAGTCCAGGATCTATGCATAAAATCGCGCGGACCAAGAGAATACCGACGTTCTCCAGCGATGGCACGGCACAACACACAAAATAAAACCATCGTTTAGACGTAACGCTATTATTTTCCCCGTCTACAAGACGTTCAACCTCAACAGCAATAAACGAAGCAACCGACAAAAAGAAGAAGAACAGAAAACATTACTGTGGAGGGTTAGCTACGATCGTTGTCCTTCGTTGTCACGAAACGATCGCATGAGGATAGAGAAACGATCGAGAAATATTTTCAACGGAGGATCTTGTGCTCGACAAAGGAAGAAGAAGAGGATCGATAAACAGATAGACAGCTGTGCCATCGATCGGAGAACACGGAGCCGTTAATTCCTGCCGCGAGTCTTCTTCATCGACGCAGGCGTCGCAACCATACAGCGAACAGAAACTGATGCGACGACTGGATGAAGACCTCAACGACGACGAAGAGCAGGCCTAGAAATTTATAGAGCATATGTAGAGCCCATCGTGGACTAGGTAGAAAAATCCTAAACGACAGTGTTAAACGATGCGTAAATTTCTCTGTGATTTTGCAAAAGCCGTACGTTTCGCACTTTTAGGGAAAAAATGATGAAACACAGGGGCGAGGGAGGGGGGGGGGTATGAAAACAGGAAAGAGGATAACCTACACACGAACGATTAGGATTCTGTTTTTGGTTCTTTTCTAAGACAACTAACTAACATATTGAAGAGGACGGGAGAGAAACTCGTGAAACGAGGGGTATTCCAGTTATAAGTTTGTTAACGTGTTTTAACTTTAGCTTCGTATCGTTGGATAGTCCCGTACGAGTGACCGAACGAATAGTAAGATTAAGAGAAGAAGGAAGAAGCAACGTGTAATATAAGAGCTGGCAATCGAAAGGGAATTTGAACGAAGATAAAGGAAAAGGAAGATCGAAGAGGATGTCCCATTTATCGCGGCTAATCTGTCCTAATTTTTGAGATCGAAGGAACACGCCTGCGATTCAGAACTCGCTTCTATGCTATTTTATTTTCGAAATGGAAAATCTTAATAATAAATAGAAAATACGTCTCAAATCGATTCGGGGCAGTGGACAAATTGCCGATATCGAATCGCAGTCAACAGATCTATTCAATTAAAAATCGGGGTTTCGGAAGACCGTGCTGAGACGCCAACAGAAGGGAAAGGATCCAGCGCCACGGGAATCGAGATGGATGAATGTGTGAGAATTTTTCAGGGTTACAATTTTGAGGACAAACGGGGTATCGAGTGAAGAAATTTAAGTCGTTCTACAAAAGAGAGAAAATTAATATTATAAAACAAATCTAAATCGAAGGCCCAAAGATCGTGTTAACTTGTTGAGTGTTCTTTGGGCTGCCACGGCTAATATAAAACAAATGTAACACAAACGTCAATGAATGAGAGATAAAATTAAGTAAGTGGAACGCGAGAGAGAGCGAAAGAGAGAGCGAGAGATAAGTATCTTTTTATTCGGGTGAAAGACACGCGATGTATTATAAGAAGCGAACAAAACAAAAGAAACAAACAAAATAGAAGAAAGAAAGGAAGGTATAAATATTATGTAATAAATTATTATTATTGTTACCGGTTATCATTGCAATGATTATTACATCCACTACCGCATAAATGAAAATAAAAAAACACTAAGCAGAATAAATGACAAAAAAATAAACTAAGAAATAAAAGATGAGAAAACAGATTACACACATATATATATATACATACATATATACATATACATAAATATACATATAAAGTATGCATAGTGGTCAATACAGTGCTGCAAGATATTAACGATGTAACGTTTTAAACTGTAAAACGCGAGGAAGAATGACACACCGACAGACACCGAATATACATTTACGAACAGTTTCAGACACAATGACGATCCTTGAGAATAAAATAATGTTGCTTCTCTGATATTGATTTCATGATTCGGCAGAACATTTTCCAAACGATAAGGAAAAAACAGAATATAAAATAGAATTAAGAATTTAATACACGATCGAATTTTATTATTTTTGTAGCTGTTGGCGCGTACGTTTTTCGTTGGCGCGGTGTTATTCTTTGCGTATTTGAAAGTTTAACGCGACTGTTGAATTTGTCTGATATTAGCGTTTATCGTAGCGGGGATGAGAACCCTCGATTCTGAGAGAATATTTTCCGGGTCAGTGGCTTCTGAACTTGGATTTTATTATCGGCACATCTCCCTTTTAATTCTTAAAATGTATAAAACACGCCAGTTCTCGATTTTAACTCTACATCGTAAATTGTGAAATGATGTTAAAATTTGTAACGTGTTACTTTTCAAAATTTTATTCAGTGGATTTCTGTCATTTGATCATTACATTAAAGAAGAAACAAAGTAAAAGCGAGATTACAGTAATAAAAGAGACGCAGGAACCACTGTACCACGTGCTAGCTCAACTGAACTGTAGAATCGCATCTGTTCGCAAATGATACTCTTCTTTAAACAATTAAACGAACGCTCTAAGAGTCTAATTTACAAAATAGCAACGTTACTTGTTATTTTGGAGTATTATATATAAATAATATGTATACACACGCTGGATCACATATTGACGTATACAATTATTACACCGACGAACACACACACACAACGGCAAATGAAAAAGAAAAAACGAAACGTGCCATTCGTTTCCTAGTTGAATGTGTACACCTTCGTGCATATGTGATTGGATATGCATACATGTACATATATACATATATAAATATATAAATATCCACGTAAGAGTGTAGGAATATTATATACATGCGTTTCATACATAATACATATACATATGTAAACATATACACCTACACACGTATGAGGAAAACAGAAGTACCTATTTTTCATGTAAGAGAGAGATAGTTTTCTGTCATTATTTTACATCCCCTCACGTCATCCTGAATAATATTATATTATATATATAAATAACGATAAAAAAAAGAATAACTAACTACGATAATGATTATTATTATTATATATAAACATTGTAATAGGGATGAAAGAGAACGGTTTGCGTACCGTGGGTCGAAAACAAAAAGCATCCCAAAAAATGGTAGAATACTCGTAGACCGCATGACCGACGTTTTTATAGAAATCAACTCTATACACACAAAAACCGGTCTAGGACTAATCTGCCAGCAAGGTTCGGGCCTAAGGTGTACGCGTAATTAATTATACAAACAAAAATGAAAGAGAGAAATTAAAGAGAGAATGAGTGTGAGAGAGTGCAAAAGA
This sequence comes from Bombus vosnesenskii, assembly GCF_011952255.1. Classification (NCBI taxonomy): domain Eukaryota; kingdom Metazoa; phylum Arthropoda; class Insecta; order Hymenoptera; family Apidae; genus Bombus; species Bombus vosnesenskii. Next base: position 223,725 of record NW_022883056.1, read on the forward strand.
ATAGAATTATTGTTACTAATTGAAAAAAAAAGGCGAGCGAGAACGAAGTAGAAGATGAACGATTTATTATTATTACGATTATTATTATGATTACGATTACGATTATTATTACGGTTATTATCACGATTATAATTATTCTTGTTATTATCATTCGTAGAACGAAAACGTGGCAGAGAAGGAACGGAAGGAAAGAAGTTGTATTCTTTGCTATCCCTGCTGAAAAAAAGCAAAAAAATCGATAGATAACTATTTATCCGCTGTCTGCTAATGAAACGATCAGAGCGCGACAGAAAAGAGGAGGGAAAAAGAGAGAAATATAATTATACCGTGTAAAAAGGCATAAAATAAAATAAGATACGTTATGTGTTGTAAAAATCGCTCTATGTACAACGTGTACATACAGACAGCCGCGAAAAGAGCATAGACTTCCAGAAAAAGAAAAGACAAAGGCGAATGTTATACGAAGAAATATTAAAACGAACAGAGAAGCAGGCGAAGAAGGATAACAAAAATATAATATTAGGATTAAATATCGAGCAAATGCGAACAAACACAGTGTTAAAAAAAAAACAAATAAATAACTCGTGCGGCTATTCGAGATGCACGTTATTTGCTAAGCGACAAGAGTGAGACACGTAATTAAGCGAATTAACAAAACAACAAAAACAAACAGAAAAAAATAAAAAAAAAAAAGTAACATACAAAGAGGCAAAGTTAGTTTTTGTATCGATATCGAGAGAATAGGTTTCGCAAGGTAGCAGAGAAACGGAAGACGATCAGAGGCCCGGAAATCGGAAATGATAACATAAACTCCGCGCGTGTAACACGGCTTACATGGCGAAATCGAAGAAACGACAGATGGAGTTCGATTTAAAAGAAAAGAGAACAAAGAAAAAGAAATAAAAGAGAGTCATCGAAGAACTTTCAGTTTTCTCGTCAGATCGATGATGAATGATGAATTGCGAGATCGTCGTTCGCGGTTGAGAAACGATACGGAATAATAATACACGATGCCAGAACTGTCCTAGAGCCAGAGTATAAAAAAGTATACAACATAAAAAGACTGTAGCGCCATGAAATATGTGTATCTCGGATCTTAACATATCAGATGTCTCGTTTCGAGCGACTACGAGATCGTTCGCGGCGAGATTTTTCGCTGGACAGCTTGCTGATTATCCGCGTTTCCAAGTGAAGCACACTTTGGACGAATCTGGTGATGGGATAAGAATCTTTTTCAAACGTGTTTGAAACTGTTAATTAACGTATGAAAGTTATAGTAACGCGAATGCGGTGATCCATTGTGCAAGGGTAATGGAAAAGTATTCAACGGAATTTTCTTATATGAGATTTTGTTTTTTCTAAAAGATTGTTTTAAATTTGATCGATGAATTATTGTAGATCTTTTTCTGTCAATATTTTATGCATTAACTTGTCAAGAATCGAGCAATGGGATGAAAACTGAAATGCGTTAACAATGTAAGTTATATATCGTTTTGATATGTTACAGGAAAAATTACAAAATCGTTTTGTCAAGTTTGTCAAGTTACAAACAATACACTGGAGCTATAGATACTAGGATAATCAGAGATACAGCAAATATTTTCCTCACTTGACAAGAAATCATAATACTATAAATAGCTCAATCTTCTGAAATTTCATAAAGTTGTAGGATCTAAATGGAAAAAGAAATATCGACAAAAATATTAAACAAATCCTTAGAGCTGTTCTCCATAACCATAAGTTAAAAAACAGAATTCAATAATGTAAATTGAAGTATTGCAAATGAAATATTGTGTTAACATAACGTTGATCTTTAATGAATTAACATAAAACTTATAAACAAACTTTTTTTTATTTTTTATTTTTGAATTGTTATTCTTAAGGAAAATGTATTCCTACGGTTTATTTAAATATTGTGAATCGGATAAAAAACGAAGTCTTGTATAAAAAGAAGCGTATTTAACGTTTTCCAATTATTTTTGCACAAAAACTTATCATGTTACCAATATCTAACAATCCATGAAGTCTTGAAACGTAAAGATCTTTCAGATAGAAGCTTCACCAACGTATAAAAGGCATTACTATAACCTTTTACTCGCATAGGAATTACCATAGGCGTTTCTATCACTTCTAAAACTCTCAAACAATTGTCAAAGATCTTTACTCTTCAAGACTTTCTAACTCCAATCTTATACCTCAAAACGCAAGATCTAAAACGAAATCTCAATCTTCTTAAAGCATAAAATATCCAATTATTAATATAATTTTCAATTTCCTAAAATATCTATCCACTCGAAATGTTAGATCTGTGGAAGTCTAAATTTCCAAAATTTCACAGAAGCCTACGAAGACCTGATACGAAGAACGAACAACCCATCACCAGACGTTTCGAAGCTTCCTACCCTCAAGACCAGCCTACCTTCCAAATCTCGCAATTCACCTTACTATTGTTCTCGAAAAAACAAAAAGAAAAACGAAAAAAAGGAAGAAATTCCGTTTTCAACGTCATTGGCTTGCGAGTTCAACGAGCCTACCGAGAGCCATCGAATCGAGAGAGCGTAGTCGAACTGAACCGTAGCGATGACACAGTGTAGACAGACACACACACCTAGTTAAAACTAAAACACTTCCGTTTCCGGTTTCAAGGATCGAACGCAATTACTTAAGGAAAAGAAATAAACAAAAAAAAATTACAAAGAAAAAAGATAAAAAAATTATAACGATCGATAATGAAACATGCGACTGTCCAATGCCAAGTAGAATGCTAAGCTTCGTTAGACAGTACACTGGCAAGCGTTTCTCGGTGATCTCTACAAGGTGACACGCAAGACTGGCTCTTTAAATCGCTGGTGTCTCGTAGATTCCGTATAGGTAGATGTTCATATTCAATGATTTTGTTTAAGTAATCACATGTTATATACACACGCGCGTAAGTGATTGAAACAACGAAGCCGAAGATATTAAAGTTCGTAATCGCAGATCAATCGACATGTCGATCGCCTTGTAGATCTCGTTAGGGATGACTCTGATAGATTAGCCACTGTGTCTTATCATGTTCCTCTTTTTCTCGATCTTTTCACTTGTTTAGAAAGTTTATACCCTTTTATGGTGTAATAAAACGATGAATATTGAAGAAACGACCTAATCCTTTCATACGGAATATTAAATAATAGTAAGGATTTATAGTACACAGAAATTTGTTAGAAGAAAGAAGATAAATAGGTTGAATGCAGCAATTTTCGAAGTGGAATTTATACAATTGAATTTGGATCAAGAAATATAATATACTTAAATTTGTTTGAAAAAAAGGGAAGAAGTATAGATTAAATAATTTTCAAAACAGAATTTATACAATCGAATTTTAATTACATTCGTCATATAGTAATGGTTGTTAAATATAATAACTTAATTTCAGTTTATAGCAGTAATGAAAGTTTAATAATTAATGTCGTGAAAAATATTCACATATTTTTATAAACGAAACGACAAAATCTACCAGTGTCCAAAGTTCCAATTAAATCGCCCGATGCTTCTGCACTTTCCTTGATAATACTATTTATAACAGGATTGTATGCATAAGAAAGATGAAGCAATTTTATTGTGTGTAAGAAAACTAGTTTCTATCGAAGGCTTAGGTTCAGTGGTTTTAATTGTACTATGTCCAACCCGAAGATTATACTAATTAGAAAAAATTAACAGTTCCGTAATTCCAGTTAAAAATAGATATTTCTTGCTTCTTCATTTTATGCATCGTGTGTTGTAATAACTTTCGGTGGTGACAGAAAAAATTACAACAATCCAATAATCTTTGTAAAAATTATCTCGAGACATGTGGTTTTCTTAATCTCGAAGCAATTAAAGATTAAAAAATGATTCCTTTTCCACATTCTGAATTACAGTAGAATTCTAATACTGCAGCTTTCGAGACATTTAATTATCAAATATGCCGGATCGTTGACTTATGTCTAGATAATGTGAGAAATATGATAAAAATAATTTGAAAAGAGAAAATAAGAAAGTTTCAATTCTTTAGAATAATCTTTATCTTTCTTAAAATATGCTAATGGATTAGTTCCGACAAAAAATAACATAAATTGGTCTAGGCTTAATAGTAATTAATTTAATACACTTACGTCTATATAATACGATGAAAACGAAAAAAAAATGATGTCTAAAACAGCTATAAAAAATTTGCAATACAGATAATGGAAAATGTCAATCTTTCTGCAGTAATCTTTGTTCTATCTTTTTGAGAAATATGTTAATATATTAGTAAGATTTTTCCTACGAAGATAAGGCCAAAACCCAACAATAAAAATCTTAACAGCGATCAATTAAAAAAATCTTGAATAATTTTAACACCCTTGCTCGATCGAATGTTGAACTATCGTGAGCGTCAAGCCAACATTAAAATTCCACTATATTTATATTTATCATATCAGATGCAAAGCATCTAATTTTAGCCATGTACATACATATAATAAAATTCTAATATTTGCTTATCCCCTCTCCAATTATTTATTTACGACTAATACGTATCAAGTCAGGAAATTTGTCCAATTTTCGTATTACACCATGAAAAGGTCTAATTCATAGAAATTCCGATAGGAATTGATTTGAACGTAGTGATCATCGTTAAATCGATCCAGCGGTGTGCCACCGTGTAGAAATCATTTTAGTCGCTCGAGAAACCTGCGTATAGTAGCGCCTTGTAAAGAAACAAACAAACGGATATATAAACAGTAAAAAAAGAATAAAAAAGAACACGAGAGAAAGAATGGATGCGCGACGAGCGACTGAAAACGAGCGAAAGAGGATCGTGCATGTGAGCGGAATTGAGAAAATGCGAGAGCGAGAGAGAAACAAATATAAAACATTACCCTAGCGTCAATTTTCTACGAAAAGAGTTTTCTACAAAATTCACACCATAAGCGTGCATCTGGTCGCATCGCGCTTATCGTATGAATCTATGTATGTATGCTACACGCAAGCGCTGGTACGAATCTCTTGACGTTTTTCTAATTAGAACATCGTTCGCTAAGTTTGTTACACAAAGAAAAAGAAAAATAAATAAATAACGTTTTCGCGGAATGATCGATCACGAACATCGATATCGGTTTGTTCGATGTAAAAACCGACGAGAACGTGAAACTAAGAGAGAGAGAAGGAGAGAGAGAGAGAGAAGAGTTGAGAGAAAGCGAGCGAAAGAGCGAGAGAGAGAGAGAGAGAGAAAGAGTGCAGCCCCATAAAAAAAAAGCAAGCATAGTAGCGGATATAAAAATTAAGAGCTCATATAGGTGCTTGTTCGAGACGCACTAAATAATTGTAAAAGCGAATAATATGGAATCAGATAAAAAAAAAGAAAAAAAATGAAGATGAAGCAATTACGAACTATCGTTCAATTATTGAGTTCCGTATCGGTGTTTAACTTTTCGCACTCGACCATCTCCATTCGTATCCTTCATCTCTGAATTTTCACTTTACAAACGAACCGAAATCTATAAGTAGCGATTAATAATTACTTCTCTATGTACGAACGTTCGAAATCCAGTTTCCACTAATAGAAAATATGAAACTACCTAATATATGAATATTTGAATCGAGTGCGCAAAGAATTAAAAATCGATCGAGATATTCCTATCGCTCCGGGAAGGATATAGAATTCTAATGGTTTGAAAATGAGAAGTAGAGTGATTATTATAAAAACGTGTTCGAGCAAAAGCGACGTTTGCGGTTAATAAGAGTTAACATGTATATTTTCGTTCCATTGTAATTCCGTCGTCCGATGAAGCCCAATGGTGTAGTATCGTTGTAGATAAATTAATGCCAAAAATGAATGTTTGCGACTTGATCTGGATTATATGTTCTAGACCTGTCGATTTCAGTTCCGTCAAGCCTCGTTTAGATTAGACAAATGAACTATATTCGAGTAATTTATGATCCCTTTACAACTGAGAAATATCCTTTTATCGCGTTGACTGCCACAGTAATTGCAAATATCTGGTTTCTTGTGGTCGGAACTGCCTTATTTTTCAATAGGATAGCGACAAGCTATAGAATTATATGTTTAAGCGTTAATGAATGAATTTTTTCCCTAAAAAACATATTTTTTCACTATTGTTTGCTGAGAAGCGCCATATGATTCACACGGCCCATATAGCTGGAATTTTTCACGGCGAGCAACGTGTTATGTTCCTATATTTGTTTTATTTGAATTTAAATACTCTTTCAAGTTTCTACGTTTGTTCTCAGTAGCTAACGATAATACACTTCGCTCTTATTTGGTTACGTTCAAGTAGTTATTTTACTAATATTTATTACTTTAATTGATTTGAAATATCCTTTTAGGTTTTTTCGTGAACCTAAGATTAAAGAGGATCTCGTAATCGTCTCTTGATTTGAAACAAATAACAGTGATTAAGATGTTGGTTCCTCAAACTAAGTCGATTTTAGTATGTCATTTTAGGTATCTAGTTGAAGTCAGGTTGCTTGAACTCGAACGATTTCTAATTAAGTAACTTGACTTATAATCGTGACAAATATGTGTCCAGTTATTTGAGTTCAAGTAGTCTGATTAATCTGAACGAGACTTTAGAAACAAGTTGCCTGATCGGTATTTACTGTATATAATAACTCTCTAGTCGCAAGATATAAATTTTCTTTGGTTTTGCAACCTTAGAAATAGTGAGAAAAAAGATATTAAGCAAATGTCTGGAATTCTCTTTTAAAACCACGACGTTAACAATGAACAAATTTTAATAACAGGAATACTCTGATAAAGAATCGCAAGTGAAATGTAACGTGTTGATAAGGTAACGTTGGTCCTGATAATAAGTGAACTTTAAACGAAATCATAGCTGGTGAGAAAAATCGATGGACTTTTACTCTAGGAAATATTTATAAAGTTCCATTGCAAATAAACCAGTTAATCCAACCTTTAGCGAGTTATTGCAAAACGATCGAAAAGTAATAACTGGAGAGTTCTCAGAGAGAAACCTCAGTTTGATTCTCAAAATTTCGTTCGAACCGCTACACCATTGTTCGCAAAAGTGATCCAACCACCTCCCCATGGAACGAATATAATTGTGTTTTGCGATTACGATGAAACAAAAAAAAAAAAAAAAGAATAAAAGATATACGTGTATTCACGTACATGTAAGTGTATATGCGCGCGTGCGTACGACAAAGATGAATTTCGTTTAAGCCAGCTCGTGGCTCGAGCATGTAAAAATATGTTTAAAACTGACGAAACGAAGAAGGGGTTTAAGGGAAATAGACAGGATTAGGGTTTTGATCGAAATAATCTTACCATCTGCAATTTGATGTCTACACATACACACGTACACTGATGAAAGTTTTCGTGTTAATAAAGTGATAGAAAAATGTGAAAAGGTGGACGATTTTCGTCACGACCACATCAATCATAATTAGAAAACGTTTGGTCGAGAAATAAGATGAATTAAGAAATAATACTAATAATACGTATGAAGAGACTCTATCGCGAAGGAATAGGTACATCGTACTTCTTGCGACATATACACGTATACTTCTTCTTGTTTCCGGTTCTCTAGCCTGCGATTAAATATATTTTATTAAAGAATAAATAAGAGATAAAAACGTTGCAGATAATCGAATAACGAGCATAAAGTGTAATGATGCATGCAAAATAGAGAGTAAAAAGAAAACAATTAGTGGCCACGGATTATAAGGCGCAATTGAATTTAAAACGCGAAACGAGTTAAACTACCACAGCAGCAAAAGAACAAGAACAACTATTAAAACTAAAGAAACAAGCAAAATAAAAAAGGAAAAAAAATGAAGAATATGAAGCAGATTAGTTCTTTTTCTAACGAGCGAATCGTTTTTTAAGTGACACGTAGCTGGCTAATTAGTGGTTACATAACTGGCCAATATACTTTTATAAACTGTACGGAAAATGGAAAAAAACAGAAACTATTAAGTATTCACGCGCGTTTAGACATCAGCACTTTTAAAATATACTTGCCATAACGAATGCCTTAGCAAACAAACAAAAAATTATAAAAAATAAAATATAAAACGTTAACTGTACATTGAGGTACGACGACGAGGAATGAATATATAAGTATAATAAGTATACATACGATGATCATATACATACATAAATACATACAAACAAACATAAAAGGATAAATACAAGGAATAAATTAAATAAACGAGACAGAAGAGCCAATGCACACATCATTAGAGGAAAAGGAACTAAGATGAATATACGTACACACATATACAATATATATCTTTACTTTCGAAACCCTGTATTTGTATAAAATGTATTCGCGAACGTTGCTCCTTGTATATTTTATACATTTTACAGTTATCGTTTTAAAAGAAAAGAAATAAGCAGAGCAAAATGATTATAACGATTTAAATTAACAAAGTAAATGCAGAAAAATACATATACTTGCATACATACATACACGGGAAAAAGGAAACAATGTACATGAAACCTCTCAGAAGCGCACTAATATAAAAGAAAAAAAAGTATAAGAGATGATTGATGCAAAGTGAGAATATATTATTAAATGTATTTAGATTAAGATTGAATTATTAGGAAGGACGAGAGAAAAAAGAAATAACAGAAGAAAATTAAAATACGATCATTAATCGTGTACATAAACATCGTTGGCAATATTCGACTTCGCCCGTCCATTTAGTTTCTAGACCACACGTCTCTACGAATTGTTCCTTTCGAGCCAGCATCGAATAGGTCAGAAACGATTGAAGATAATTTGCGCCTGTAATTCTTGTTAATCTATCGTTAAACACGTTGACATAATTTAGTCGAAGTGTTTTTCTTCTCGAACAGAGAATAATTATAATATTTTAAAATATATCATTGTTTATGTTTACGATATAGTTCCAAGTACTCCAAGTTTTCATTCATTTTCTTCTTCATCGTTCATCCTCATCCGTTATTATCATCATCATTATCGTTTATCATTTTCATCTTCGTCTTTCTGCATTTTCTTTAACAACCTCCATTTCAATTTCACCGCCATATCTCTTTGAAATGATCGAATTTTGTACGTGTGGCGTTAAGCACGCGCGCGCGCGCGCACGTGGTTATGGCGATACAATAACATTCAATCAAAATGAATTTACGAATAAAATCTGACGACACCGTACAGAATATGTAATGCTAAATGGTAACCATTGTCTTATGGTTTAGTCTATTGTTTGCTTGTTTGTTTTATTACTTTAGAATCTTTTTTATCATCCTTCTGTTAGTTATTAATTTCTTTCTTATCCTTAATTTCATCGTTGCAATGTAATCGCTTCATTGCAATTTATAAATAAATTTATTACCTGTTTCTTATGTTTTTACCTATTTCTAACTCATCTGTTTTCATTTCTTTTTTGATTCGAGAAAGAGGAAAGTATGTGAAATATATTTAGTAATTTACGTTAGCTTTAAATTTATATTAAAATATATAGTAATTAGTTATTCCTCCACTGTATGCCTTTCGAATAACCGAACTGTTTAAGACTTATGTTTTTAATTGCTAACGAAGGGTATTATTCCTACTGAATAATTGTACAATATACGAACATCTTTACACGCATTTCAAGTACTCACATTCTGTACAAAAATTTATAACTACTAAGTAATAAACAAATTTCGGCAATGAGTTAATTGAACTTATGGTTCATTTCATGTTTATTTCTTTCATAGAGTAATTAGCTGAATTTGTAGATAGGCATTTTTTTAAATCTGTATACAGTAGTGTAGAAATTTAAAGTTCGACTATCAATTGGTATCGAGTCGTTCGAATCTTCTATATGACAATGTTAAGTGAAAACAATGATGGTTCAAGCAGTTCTGAAGACGAAATATCAAAAGCTGCATTAAGAGAAGCGACGGATCACCAATTTCTGAAGGTCACCTATTTTTCCAACGAAAAATTTCAAAACTCAGACGTTTCTACGAAAACGGATGAACACAGTAAGTATCATAACCTCATTTTTGTTTCTATTTCACGTTTGTTTCTTATTATCACAGAAACTTGTAATAATTGGCAACAAATTTTTCTTTCTTCTTTTTAGATGATTCATTAGAAAATAATAATGTAAAAAATCCCGTGTCATTAAGAAAAGATTTGGAGGAGAAAAAGACATTTTCTAATTTTGGTGTAAGTCCGACATTCCAGAATTATGTTGCAAAAAAGCTGGACGAAATTATAGAGAAGTATGTAATTAATTTTACAAAGAAATATTCAACTCCAGATGAATTATTTACAATATAAATAGAATGTACGTATCTTTCATATATACCAAGAAAAATTTTCTTTCAGATCTATTAAAGTAAAGAAGAAAAACATAAACAGTATTATAAATGAAAAAAAAGAAAGGGACAACATTTATGGCATAAAGTTACTCAATTCTTCTGTACAGTTTTTAACAACTGAAGAAAAAAGTGAAAAGCCTCAAAAGAAAAGGAAAATTAAAGCGACTATAGATGAGAAAACAAATTTCTCAAAATGTAAAATAGTAGCTGTAGATCCTGAACGAATATTATCAAAAATAGATACTGAAGCTTGGACAAGTAAGAGGAAAGAACCTGAATTCAATTACAAGAAACTGAAAAATGGTACTCTAGTTGAAAAAACCTAGTTACAGGTTAGGTTTAATTTAACGTAAATTAATTTGTAATGTATATAAATAAATAATTTTATGTATGAGTTTTATAATTTGAAAATATATTTTCTTTACTTCTTACTATATATATTTTATAACGTAATTAAACATTATTTTTTATCACTATATCGTGTTACATACTTATACACAATACATTTAAATGCGTCATGCCGCGGCGTAAACGTTTCACGCATTCGAAATTTATGAATTAATAAATTGATATCAACATTAGTAGATTAAGTAATTAGAATTTTTAATGAATCTACAGAAAAATCATGGATATTCAAGAAACGTGCACCACAGATACAGATAATGTCTGCGAATTGTACGTATCATATTCTTAACCTTAAACTGTGTTTACAAGCAATATTTGACGGTGTTTTGTTGCATAAATACCTTATAACATATAATCGATTTATGTAAATCCAAGTCCAATCTATTTTCTAAATTATTTTTGTCAATTATTCTTTTAGGGAATTTCTTCATATTTATATAAAAATTTCTTTTAATAAACAATAAATAATTGTTCTTGATCTTTATTAATTTGAAAGAATTAATACATAAAAAATATCTTCTTTTTAAAACTTTATTTCTTGATTTTTAGGTGTAATACACGACCTCCTAAATATACTTGTCCACGATGTGAGATAAGATATTGCAGCTCTGATTGCTATAAGTCAGAAGCTCATTCAGAATGTTCAGAAAGTTTCTATAAGCAATGTGTAATAGATGAAATAAAGTCTCAAGGAAAAGATACAGAAGGTAGAAAGAAAATGCTAGAAATTCTCAAAAGGGTACATGAGGAAGATTTAAAAAATATGGAAGCATTGGAAAGTGATGATGAGATTGATAATGACGAATTAGAAGAACAGCTAGATTCGGATGATGAAGAAGATGTGAGCTAAATTCATATTGATATTTTTGAAAAATACAACTTTTCTTGTGTTTTCATTTAAACTAATGTCTTTTTTAGATACCAGATTTAGAAAGAAGACTTAATAATATAAATTTAGATAATGCAGATGAAGTATGGTCTGTATTAACAGATGATGAAAAGCAAGAATTTGAGGCTCTCGTAAAAAATGGTGATATAGAAAAACTTCTACCTCAATGGATTCCTTGGTGGACCTATCATACTAAAAAAAAATTAGTTCAAGATATGGATCAAAAAGATGAGCAATCATTGCAACTCCCTCCTTTAGTAGATGTTCCAATATTTAATGCATTGAAAGTAATTTTCAGAATAAATATATGTATATACTTCATTAAATATAATCTGAGTGCAGAAAACTTCAAATATTTTCTTAATTACAGAAAGCTTCCCCAAATGTTGAATTTAATGTGATAAATGTAATCTATGCGTATGCATACATAGCAAACTATTATAATGGTGACTATTTAAACTGTCCGATGGAATCTACAATTGTTTTTCTTGATCTTAGTGATAATATGAAACTCAATACAGTTTTTGAAAATCCAGAATCAGCAATCGCTTCCACTGTTCACAACATTATTAATGTAAGTATTATAACATTTAATATTTAAAATATTACAAGTAATGAAAACATTAAAATATTTGCTTATTGTTTTCAGTGTAACTGGTTACCTCAAGATGAACAAACTTTATTAGTTTTCAAGGAAGCTGGGAATCAAATAATACAGGGACCCGACGAGAAGAATGAATATCTTTATATTGCTGTTGCACTCTCAGAAATACATAGATTACTAACAATGACAATAGAAGAGATATCAAAAAATAAAAATAAAATTGGAGATAAAGAATTTGTCAAAAAGTTTGTCCAACGATATAATGTAGATAGTATAGATTTATCGAAGAAACAACTTCTTTTACATTGCAAAAAGTTGGAATACTACATATCATGGACTAAACATCGTCATATAAATACTTGCACATAAAGATATGGAACAGATATAAATTTAAGGATTTATAATCAGTTATAAAATGTTCTTGAATAAACATATATATATATTTTTTTCTATATTTTTGTCATTGCTACCATATTGTTTTTCATAATTTGAAACTGTTAAATTTTTAATAAATCTACTCACCTAATCCTCTTTTATCTCCTCTTCGTAAATATCTCCTAAATCCTTCCCAACGTGCTTCTTCAATTTTTTACACTTAACATGACAACACAAGATTTGCAAACACAAAACTTAAAAATTTTTTTATTCATTTACCGGCACGTCACTAATGCTAAAGACAAAAAATTCAAACTGTAATTTAGAGAAACAGAATCGATATATCGACTTTTAGATTATTATCGATTTATGAGCAAATGATATACTACGTATAAAGTTGCGAATTTGTTTTAATATTTGGGACGCGAATTTTAAATATAACGAATTTTTTAAGTTTTAGCTTATGTCATTATAATTTATTCTTAATGTCACTATTATATGCTATTTACTTATAATATATACCACTTATCTTTTATTTAACAAAAATTATCTATGTGATATTATTTAATTGTGTATGATAAAAAGATGGTATTAAAGTAACAAATTTTACTTTGAAACTAACTAAAAATTGTTTCATTTACTATAAAGTTTAAATAAAATTAAGTAAAATAAAATAAACTTAAGTTCAAAAGTTTAAAAGATCCAAAGAATACAACATTTATTATTAATAACGAAAATTTATTTTTTTACATGAAAATTCACAAGAAATTATTAATAAATTACATAAACATGTAATGTGAATACATATAATGTATGTCGTTACATAAAACATCACATACATGTTCACTTTTTACTCAAGTTAGTTATATTTTCTATCGATTATATAAAAAAAATAAATTATTGATGGTTAAAATTCGACATTCATTTGCAAATCTTTAGAAACAGGAACAATTTTAAACTTGCGCAAATTTAAATATCGAATCCAAGATCGATAGGTCGAATGTAGCGAAAGGCGGTCTGTCAGTGAGACAAGCAGACGATATTTACAGGAATCATACGATAAGTAGACAGTGGGCAAAATGGTGGCGGACGAGAAATTATTTTTCTCGAAAGCCGTCCAACATTTAGCTAGATGTTTAGCAGCGATTAAACCTACACCATGGGAAAAGGTTCGTTAATTATTGGATATTATACATTAACATGATATTTATGTATCGATAAAAAACTTGACATTTAATTAGAATTAGGTTAATTTGAAGGACGTGTCAGCTGATATCCTGATAATATGTCATCTAATGATATAATTCGAAGGACAATGTACTAGTCAACTCATGCATTAATGATACGTTTGCATTTGATCATTAACGTCATTATGCTATTAAATAAATGATTTCTGACATATGTTTCAGATATAATTCACTGTTTAAGGAATTGTTTCTGTAGACACAACTTTGCAAATAAAAGATTGCACAATATGTATATTTTAATTTATTGATAGATCTTCATCTTTTATTTCGATTAATTTATTAAATTTTATTTTAGTTATTAATTTGTGAATCAATGTATGACATAGAATATATAACTAAGAAAATATGACATTAACAATTGTACTAACTAGATATAAAATATTTTCATTAACTATGCATTATTTTGTATCAAATTTTTATGTAACTAATCTTTATATATCTGCATTTAATTTTAAATAAAGTAATGCTTTTTATTATAATGTATATTACACGAGTATTTATTATACCTTTCTTAGATTAATTATTGATTTTACTTTAAATTAAATTGTTTCAAATTGTAATGATAATTAAAAAACATCATCAGATGTAATTAGTATTAAATAAAAGATTCAATTTGCAATGCTTGTGTCTATGAAATTCTGTTTCAAATGATATATTCAATAATTCTATTAATATTGTGAAAAATTAAATAAAATTTGTTTAACATAGGTTACACAGTTGTTCAAGTTATGCCCACAAGAATCTGCTCAGGGTATATACCGATTGGATCAAAGAGGACAAGATACAACTATTGCATTGGGAATATATTTTCTGGAATCTGGTTTACAACATCGGGATAAGATATTACCATATCTTTTGCGATTACTACGTGGTCTTCCAAAAGCTGTATGGTTGGACGAGGTCAAATGTTTACCTAGTGAACGTATTCCTGTTGCTGAACGTTTTAGTTTCTGCTTAAACACATTACTCAGTGATGTTGCATCTAGATGTGAATCTGTACGCGAAGAAATTATTTCTACTCAGGTAGAAATATTAGCAGTTTTAACAAATCTTATTAGGGGATACAAAGATCAAAATGGGAATAGAGGAATGCAAGCAAAATGTAGGTATTTCTCTCTTATTGTTAACTATATTATATTTAATTTCGTATAATTACGTTTTTCCTTTTTTCCCTTTTTCAGTATCATTATGCAAATGCTTAGTTCCGGTATTAATTGGTTTAGCTCGATCTATGGGTCGCTTTGCTTATACTGATCCACCTCTTTTATGCCGAATTTTTCCGAGACCGGAACCGCCACTCTCAGTACCAAAAGTAGAAATGCGTTTAACATTGGATAAAAAGCAGCATAGCTTTTCGAACTTTCGACCGATTATTCCACGATCATTAAGTGGTAACTTCAATCCTCATCCGGCTATAGATACTGCACCAAGTCTACTAATCGGGGATCACGAATATTCTTACACCAAACGACCATCGTTACAATCTTACTCATCAGTGCCCTATGATCCAGCCACATATTTTTTTACTAGATATGGATCAAGTTTCAATCAGTTTCCTCAAATGAGATGCAATGAAAGTCCTGAAAGGAGAGCTGCTATGCAATTTAATGTGGTACATTTACAAAGTGTACTCGCTTTGGCAAAGAAATTGCTTACTAAAGAAATTTTAATGTTCCTTGATGAGGAAACTCAGCAAGTTAGTTTCATTATTTTATAATAAAGTTTCACCATGCTATCAATTCCATTTAATCATTAATTTTTTATCTAGGTTTACAACTCTGGCCAGGTGCAAATATTTCCTTATCGTACATTTAATGAGACAATGAATCTAGTAATGGTTGCTCTTTTACGGGAACTGTTACAAAATCAACGTGATTTGCCTATTCCTTTTACAAGAGACGTACAAGAGTTCGTGAAAGGTCTCTTTCTATCCGGTCAAACAGAATTACAATCACGTCAACATGATGCAAGCGAACGCGAGGATATGGACACTAATTTTAGAACTGTAAATAGGTTTAAAGTAAACGTTATGGCTAATTCTGCGTGTGTCGATCTTCTTGTTTGGGCAATTGGTGATGAAACTGGTAAGTGACACTATAAATGTACGCTTGAATATAGTTTGAAAAATCACATGTATATAGTTTTAGTAATGTTTTTGTTTTAATAAAATGATTTAAATTCAATTCTTGTGTGTTGGTAGGATTATCTATAGATCATTACGTTATTTTTCCAGTGAGAGACCAGTATGATTTGTCCGCGCTATTCGCAGATATCAGTTCAATGCTGATTGGCGAGGGTATTCGAATTTAGCTTATATTGCATTTCGATTGATTGTCCCATCTTTGATAACATTCAATACTTTTAACTAACGAGTTAAATACTTTCTACTCTGACAGTGCGTTAACGCGGTTCTCCCGTTACCTTCATTGGTCTAATTATTATACCACTAAACGTAATTCTCTTAGCTGATTCTAACTGTTTGATCGACTGTTAATGCAAAAATGAGCAATAAATATTCATAGGCAAGATTATTATCATGGCAAATATACGTACTTCAATGCACTGCTGTTTTAAATCACTGTTATTGAGAAATTAATTTTCATACAGAACTCTTCGTTTTCTGGAAGAATTTCTTAGAATTAACAACATTTGCCCAACTTATGAATAATGCCGTGCATATCTCGGTAAACATTTATGGAATTAAATATTATTTACAGGTGCGGATAGTTTATGTGGTCGTTTAGTTGAAAAGATTAATTCTAATCATGGACCAAAACTGGTGCTGGCGCATATGCCTTTATTAATGGTATGCCTTGAAGGATTAGGAAAATTAGCGCAAAAGTTTCCTAATATAGCGAGTACATCTATATATTATCTTCGGGACTTTCTTGTTGTTCCATCTCCTATACTACTTAAATTACACCGTCAACAAAGTGAAAGAGGTAGCATACAATCATAAATAAATATTACATATGAAATTAATGAGTAAGTTATTCCTTTTAAGGGAAAGATATGCAAGATTCGAAACAAACTACTTCGTCAATACAAACAGCCTTTGAAAAACTACGCGACGCAGCTATTGGCAATCTTTGCATTGCTCTAGAAGCTGCTCATTCTGTAAATCCAGATTGTGTACCAGCATTAGTTGCCAGCGTCTCGAATAGATTATTTGCTGCTGACATATGTGACGGGTACTGCATATATTGTTCACTTTATATATATAAATCAGTTTCCTGAATTTACACTTTAGTTCTTACGATGTCTCAATTATTTATTTCAATACTTTTAGTGAATCCGATGACAGGTCGAATAGCGAATTAATTTCGAAAAACATAGTAATCATGTTGGGGCATGTTGCCGTTGCGTTGAAAGACACCCCAAAGACTATGCGTACAATATTCCCATTTTTTCAGCAATTATTTTGTCGTACTCCGAGTGATCTTGATTTTCTGATCGTGGATCAGTTAGGATGTATGATCATTGCGAAATGCGAATCAAAGGTTCAGTTTAAGATCAATTAGTAATTATTAAGTAAATTGTTAGCGTCTTCACGTACAAATTACAGTATAATATAAATCGCATAAGAATATATTTTGTTTTCAGATTTACGAAGGCATAATGCAAATGTTTTCTATGTCATTGGGCTCAAGTACCGCAACTTATGCTTCGAACGATGATCGTAAACAATATTGTCACGTAGCTAAGGCAGTCACAAATGCTCTTGCAAATATAGCAGCAAATCTTCAAGGTGAATCAGAATTGGACGATTTGCTACTTCACTTGCTTGAACTTTTTGTTCAACTCGGGCTAGAGGGTAAACGTGCCAGCGATAAGGCGTCAAATAACGTTTCAGTAACGGTAATTAAAACTGATGATTTGAATAATAATATTAAGAAAGTGAAACTTTACAAAATTTGATTTTAATTGTTATATCTTATATTAGAAAGCAGCAACTAGCGCAGGAAATTTAGGTGTGCTTATTCCTGTAATCGCTATATTAGTAAGGCGACTTCCGCCGATCAGGCATCCATACAAGAGACTCCTAAAACTTTTTAAAGACTTTTGGCTTTATTGTGTCGTAATGGGTTTCGCTGGTGATCAAGCATCAAGATTATGGCCTGCAGAATGGTACGAAGGTGTCAAGGAAATTGCTGTAAAATCACCTTACCTTATTTCGCAAACTAGTGCACGTCTTGAGATGAGAGAATTGCAGTATACTTCAGCTGTACGCAATGATAGTGTTTCTTTAAACGAATTACAAGAATTGAGGAGTCAAGTATTAAAATTAAGTACTCGGTACATATTTTTTTACTTTCTTGGAAATATATTTTTTAAAAACAGAGTTGTAAACATTGTCTTTTTTTTACAGAACTAATGATATATCGCAATATGTAACAAAATTGCAATTTGCACAGTGTACATATTTATTATCAGTCTATTGGTTAGAAACTTTGAGGGTAGCAAACAGTCCTGAACCTAGTTTACAACCAATAATGGAATATTTATGCGATACAGATTTGCAAAAAGATAAGAGCGGCATGTGGCAGTGTATATGTTGTGTTGCTGATTCAGTCTTTGTAAAATTCAAAGATGTTATGCAGCGTAAACCAAAAGACGAAAGGCGCGAGAAAGAACTCGAAAATCATGCTCAATTTCTTCTCGTGTATTTTAATCATGTACATAAACAGATTAGGCGGATAGCGGACAAGTATCTTAGTGCGCTGGTGGATGCGTTCCCGCACCTTCTATGGAATTGCAAAGTGCTTTGGAGTATGTTGGATATATTACAGGTACAAATTTTCTTTTGTCCTACATCCTTTCTCTTTTATAGTATTACCATACTTAATTAAATTATTATTTATATAGATTTTATCATTCTCGTTACAAATTGATCCAAACGAAGAGACACCAATTTTACGAATACCTGGTACACCATACAGTATAGAACTTACGGATACGCTCGAGGCAAGAGAGGTGTGTATATTGGAATTATGCGAATCAATATACAATACGCAACTCAAATGTTAAATCTAAACTATGTTACACAGATTATTGTGAAAGATTTCACTGCGAGATGTAAAGGTATAGTACAAGAAGCCATGAAGTGGGCGCCTCAAGCCACTAAATCACATTTACAGGAATATGTAAATCAAATTCCGTCTTCTAGATTAAAACACCATTCTGGTTTATGTTTGTCTACGGATTCAGTTCTTGAATTTGTGGACCTTGCTATTCCAACATCGGCCTTACCAAACGTAAAATAATATTCCTAATATTTAATATTTTAAAATACTTTATTATAAAAATAATAAAATGCGCTTGTTATAGACTAATTCGTTAGATAAACGACCACGTGGTCCAAAGGGAGCCAGTTCGTGGCTTCTGTCGATGATGTCTACACGTTCACGATATGCTGGAGAAATAGCAGGAATGCTATCGTTGGCACAAACCGAATCATCTACTTCCGAAATATCTTTTGAAGAAATTAGAAACAAAGTTATTGACTTATTAATTGATGCTGTGTGGATGGCCTGCCGTGCTCGAAATGACGTTAACCATCGTAGCGCTCTTTGGCGTGCTACTGCATTATTAATTTCTATGCCTGGTATGACTTATCAACAATAATTTCGTGAAAATTATTTGATTTTGTTTCATAATCTATAATTAATTATAATATTTTAATTTATTCAGGGACACATAGACGTTTGCTGCATACAGTAGCTTCTTCACAAATTGAATTGTTCACTCCTGCAGCTATGACAACAGCAGTTGAATGCTGGCAGTGGATACTTACCGTACGGCCAGATTTGAAACTGCGTTTTTTACAAGAAATGTTTGTTGCGTGGCAGTATACTGTTGACAAAAGAATGGGTTTATTCGCACTGGACGAAGAAGAAGTCAGTCCGTTAGCAGTATACGAGGGTTGCAAGTTGGGTTCAAATCCCCCCCAAGTGAAACCTCATGATATTTGGGTTACATTTATCGTAGAATTGATTGAAACTGCTAAATATTGCTGTCAAGAAACGGTTGATATGATTGTCACATTATTACATCGGTCATTACCTATGACTGTTGGTGCTTCTGGCGAAGAGCCTGGAATGAGTCGCCATGTTGCTGCAGTTGGAGTGCGCTTTAAATTGCTTTCTTGTGGACTTCTTCTTCTTCAAGGAGATATTTTACCGAGGTATTATATTATGTGAGAAATTCGATATATATTAATAAATAACCGAACAAATAATAAATTTTGTTTATAGGACATTAAGTAAAAACGTACTACGAGAACGAGTATATTGTAATTGTTTGGATTATTTCTGTCGAGATCGTCAAGTACCAACGCAAGAACTAGAACAATTACACGAGGATTTAGTTACGCTTATACGTTTCTGGCAAGTCAGTAAAATACTCTCAATTAAAAAAGTGCTAATTTTCTCTTAACTTTCTGTTTCATAATGCTTATTTTATCATGTCGTAGGTAATGCACAGTGACAAAAAATATTTGGTAATGACTGGCACCGACAGTGAATTTGAAATGTTAACATCTCATTCGTATTCAACTGGTGCTTTTGGACCTAGTGAAACAATTAGTTCTTTGAGTACGTCCTTTGGTACAACGAACGCTGAATTTTCGAAAACACCGACAAACGTATGGATTAATACAGTTCCAATGTCTACTAGTAGCAATACTTTGGGCAAACGTAGTAATCGTAGCAAGCGTGTTATGAACGCTAACGTGTTTGTAAAAGATTATATAAAAAAAAGAAATTTGATCCTCGAACTGCTGGCAGTCGAAATAGAAATGTTATTGGTAAGTTTAGTTTTATATTTAGTACAATATCCTCTTCATTTTTTTAAACACTATTTAACATTTTGAATTATAGGTTTGGAGAAATCCTAGTGGAAGACAAGAGCTTGCACTTCCAGGTGAATCAAGTATTGCAGAATGGCGTGCTAAGGGAATGAATGATCGGTGGCGAGAATATACGCGACTTGCATGGGAAATTAGTCCTATCCTTGCCATATTTTTACCAGTTCGATTAAAGAATTCTGAAATTATTATCAAAGAAGTATGTGGACTTGTTCGCCTTAAACCTGTGCCGGTTATGCACGTCCCAGAAGCTTTACAATACCTCGTTACGACTGATACATTACTTAACGATGTACCTGAAGTAAGATATTTCTTGAACAATATTAATTTTGAAAGATTTATATAATTACAAATTATGATTTATTAATTCAATATGTTTTAGTTGGTGTATATGTTAACATGGGAGAGAGTATCACCTATTCAAGCACTAGCATACTTCTCTCGTCAATTTCCGCATCATCCAATTTCTGCACAATATGCAGTAGAGGTACTAAGTAGTTATCCAGCAGATGCTGTACTTTTTTATATACCACAACTTGTACAAGCTGTACGTCATGATACCATGGGTTATGTGATAGAATTTATAAAGAAAATCGCTAAACGTTCACAGGTAAGTGTTAAGAATACTAGTCAATTGTTTGATTGTTTACAAATCAAGATCTTTATGGTCATTCTTAATTTGATATAGGTTGTAGCACATCAACTAATTTGGAACATGTACACAAATATGTATGTGGACGAAGATAAACAAATAAAAGATCCAGTTTTGTATGATATATTAGATTCGCTTGTAAAAAGTATTTTAGGATCGTTATCTGGCCCAGCAAAACAATTTTATGAAAGAGAATTTGACTTCTTCGAAAAGATTACGAATATTTCAGGTGATATAAGGCCATATCCTAAAGGTCCTGAACGTAAATCAGCGTGTCTAAAAGCTTTGTCACAAATTAAAGCACAGCCAAGTTGCTACTTGCCATCTAATCCTGAAGCAATGGTAATTGATATTGATTATCAAAGTGGAACTCCTATGCAGAGGTGAGTACTACGATTTACGTTACTTGTTTGGAATACTTTGCATTGTATTGTCATTAATATTTGATTTATTGTTATTATTTATAGTGCCGCAAAAGCACCATTTTTAGCGCGTTTCAAAGTTCGAAAATATGGAATTAACGAATTAGAGAATATTGCATTAGCAGTATCGACTAATGGTAAAGTTGATATCAAAAGAGAACCAGAAAAAGAAACGTGGCAAGCTGCTATTTTTAAAGTCGGAGATGATGTTAGACAAGATATGTTAGCTTTACAAGTGATCAGTATTTTCAAGAATATATTTCAAAAAGTTGGATTAAATTTATTCTTGTTCCCATATAGAGTAGTAGCTACGGCACCTGGGGTAAGGCACCTTACAGTCATAAGAAACAATTTTGATAAATATTATAAAGTATTAATATATATTTCAGTGCGGTGTGATAGAATGTGTACCTAACGCAACTTCACGCGATCAACTTGGTCGCACCACTGATATTGACATGCATCAATATTTTATTACACGTTATGGAGATGAAACGACAAAAGAATTTCAGAACGTACGTCGTAATTTTGTGAAATCAATGGCTGCCTACAGTGTAATCACATATCTTTTACAAATAAAAGATCGCCACAATGGCAACATTATGCTGGACACCGAAGGTCATATCATACATATCGATTTTGGATTTATGTTTGAAAGTTCGCCTGGTGGTAATTTAGGCTTTGAGCCTGATATTAAGCTAACAGATGAAATGGTGCTCGTAATGGGTGGTAAAATGGAGGCCGCACCTTTTCGTTGGTTCATGGAATTATGTGTACAGGCTTTCCTCGCCGTTAGGTAAATTACAAACAAATATTTTTAAAATTTGGAGTTATAAATAGTTCGTTTAACCAAATTTATTTCCTCTTCAAATAATTAATCATTTGCGATATTTTCTTTTTCTCTAGAAATTTCGATCAAATTATAATATTGTTTTACTACATTGTTTTAGACCTTACCAAGAAGCTATTATTTCTCTGGTTTCTCTAATGCTTGATACCGGATTGCCATGCTTCCGTGGACAAACGATAAAACTTTTACGCGGCAGATTCGTGCCGACAGCAACTGATCGCGAAGCGGCGGCCTATATGCTCAATGTAATACGTAACAGCTACCTCAATTTCCGTACGAAAACTTACGACATGATACAGTATTATCAAAATCAAATTCCCTATTAGATTATTATTTCTATGTAACTTTCGTTAACGATTGTTAATTTATAATGGAGGAATTCATTATTTCTGCAAAGATTGTTGAATGAATACACCATGTACTATATTGTTAGATGCAACAGCATTTAATCTGCTGTTTGTACAAACCCCTCAGTGTAAATGTTATTCTTAGACTCACATAAATTTTATGGAAGCATTGAGCTCTGTATGTATGTAACAATAATGTATTATAAAGTGAAAGAAAATTATCTGGTATGCCTGCTATCAAGCAGAAGATATGAGAAACATTCCTCTGTTTATTATTTATATACTGTTACCAGTTAAACATTAAATGGGAGTGTAATTAAACAATCTGTAATTTAATTATATCTTACATTATATCTTATCTTAACTAAAAGTTACACGTAAGACTTCTATTTAAGTTAACTGTATTTATTATATATTACAATCAAAGTATAACTAATATTTATTTTACTGCATTTATTCTTGTCTTAGCAGCTGTTTATTTAATGGATTTAATTTTATTTGAGTCGTATCAACTTTCCTGAAAAAATTACATTCAATGCATGTTAAGTTTCATTAGTACTATAAGAAATTCTATATTAAAATAGTCATAGAAACCATTGCACATTCTATGCAACTAATTGTAAGATATTAATATCTAGCATGTACAATAAATTTTATCTGTTTTATTGTTTAGTTTGTATATATAAAATATTAAAAATATAATCACCCTGCTTCTATCTGGCCTTCTGTATATATCTCAGATGGCGGTTGTACAGAACGTCTGACATCACGAGAGTAATAATATACATTTGAAATTTTATGATGTGGCCCACCAGGTACATGCGGGGGTGGTTGTGTACGTGCAGCAATAGCATCTGAGAATCTTAAACTGTCTACACGCTCTCTCTGTAATGTTCATTTTGCTCTACATCAATCTATCTTTTTACCATATTACCATACAATGGTTTATAGAGGTATTTGAACACTTTATATAGAATACTTTTATTTATATATGTATTATGTATATTACATAAAACATATTGGTAAAATTTGAAACAAATTTGAAAATACATATAAAAGTGACTAAATATTTATTGCAAACTTAAATATATAATAAGTGTTAAGGCTAGTCCCATTGAATACTGAAGCTCGTTAATATAATAGATAATTGGTTTTTAAAATAAATTTTGTGATCTCTGTGATATATATATAGTTGTACTAAATATCTTGTAGTTTCTATCTACATTTTCAGATTTGTTTCAAACTTTTCTAATGTAATCGTGATAATTGAGTCCCATTGTAGTACTAATGAAATTTCAAAATATTTTGTATAACATATAAATATATTTAGAAAAAATTATTAGAAGTGTCCAAATATTTTTATGAACTATTGTATATAAAATATCTTTCTTGTTGTTTCATTTCAAATTTTTAAATAAATACAATATTGACGTAAGTCAACCTTAATTAATTATAATTATTTTGAAATTCATGACAATATTTAGTACATAACCAATAAAATAGATGCAATCTTCAAAAATAAGTAGCATATAAGAGATGTTTTCAATATACACATTGACTAAAAACAAGTTACATAATATCTAAAAAAAATAAACAATATAAAACGTAGATCAAATGCAGATTAAAATATTACTTACACCCCGACAAATAGTTCGAATCCAATCTATAAATGGAATTGTGTTACGAAGGTCTCTCGACATTTTAATTATACTTATTTAACTTTTTATTTGAAATAAATAAATTGCTCCTATTACAAAAAACACCGTACACAAAATATTCGATACTAAACTTAAACCTGCTTAAATACGCAGTTATCATCTCAATCTCGAAGTTCGATAATTTAGCACAATGTTAACTATCGATAATCGCTACTTTCAGTAAAAGCATTTAAAATTGTTTTAATCTTCTGCACATAAAACTTAAGAAAGAGATTACTTTATGTACAAAATTGTTATTAATTCAAAATTGAATGTGTCGTCATATAACAAAATATAAATGTTATTTTATTTCTTTATTAAAACTTATTGTTCATATTATTTTGTAATATATTGTATCTTGTTGTATTATTGTAAATGGAACTTAATAGGACATATTATTGAATTTAATTATTACTATAGAAAATATAATAAATGTGACAATTTTCAACTCACCTTTATATATAAAATTAAAACTGAAATACATCATTGTTTTTGAAAATGTAAGTTATGTAAGATTCCACATAGCACATTCTCTTACAAGTTATTCAAAAATTTTACGATCATAACAAAAATTTATTACAAAAGTAATTTCGCTTTGTAAAATGTATTATTTCATAACGAAAAAATATTTTTTACTCTACTCAAACACAAAAACGTAGGTATCTCAAAACAAAGAATATACAAATTAAACCACCGGCATTTTATGCAAAATTCATAGTCACCGGCATTTTATGCAAAATTCTTCATCGATATGTAACGCCATCTCGAGCGTAATGTTTAAACTCTGTTATTATTTTATATTCTCTTTCTGCGTAACTTCACATAATTTCTCTGGTCTTCCTGTATTTAGTATTTATGTACAGTCGATGATCATTGATTGCAACTTTGCGTGATTCGCCATTTCCTTACTGAACGGTAAGGTCATCATTTTATCGGCCGAAGTGCTCAATATACAATACGTCAGCGTATCTGCGTTCGTGATTCAGCAAAACGATAATTACATTTCTTAACGAAACGATAGTTGTTACAGGCGAGCTACATTTTACAAACGATTGTCGCTCAAGGAAGTAATTGAAAGTTTTCGAAAATGGTTAAGGCCGTGTGTGTTCTTCAGGGTGAAGTCAAAGGCACTCTCTATTTCGAGCAATCGGTAAATGATATTTCTTTAATCTATTCGATATAATACTCTGTCACATTGCATTATCGTTATTATTTTGATGATGTAATTATTGCATAGGACAATTCTAGTCCAGTCAAGGTCACGGGTCAAGTAACCGGTTTAAAACAAGGACTGCATGGTTTTCACATTCACGAATTCGGTGATAACACTAACGGTAAATGCACTGCTATTGAAGTTTTATTATTTTATTTTTTATAGTTATTATTGAAAGCTTTTGAATGATAATCAAATATAACCTGATTCATGAAGGAATTGAAACAATGGAATAACTTGAATTTGTAGTGATGACACAGATAATTTTAGAAGTCAATAAGTAATAATTTGTAAATTACTTGATTGTAATAAGCGAATTTTTAAATAATTATTCTGTTTCTTATCAAGTATTTTATGTTGTCACATTAATAATTAATATTTTTAAAAATTTTTTCAAATATAGTTAATATATATAGTTAATATAATATTATTAATATATGTAAATAACATTCAAGTAAATGTTAACATCTTATATTATTTAAAATTTTTAATTTTGTCAAAACTTAAATTTATTTATTTGATATGAATAATTATTATTTGAATGTTATTATACAAAATTTTGTGTATATTTAAGTAGTATAGAGAAGTTTTAGGAATTTAGTATATTATTACTTATATATATTTAATAGGTTGTACAAGTGCTGGGCCACATTTCAATCCATTAAAAAAGGATCATGGTGGTCCTGATGCAGAAGTACGTCATGTTGGAGATTTAGGAAATGTTGAAGCAAATGCAAGCGGTGTTGCTAATGTCAATATAACTGACAAAGTCATCCAGCTCCAAGGACCACACAACATTATTGGCAGAACATTGGTGGTAAGTATTGCGTAATATCTTTTTATGAATTTCTATAATTAATTAAATGGTATATATATATATATATATATATATATGTATGTATACAACTTGTTCTTTTTGATAACAGGTTCATGCAGATCCAGATGACCTTGGTAAAGGTGGAGTTGAATTATCAAAAACAACAGGAAATGCTGGAGCTCGTCTTGCTTGTGGTGTTGTTGGAATTGCAGCCTAAATATATATTCTGTTATAATATTAAAAACAATACAAATTACTATTAGAAATTACACAATGTTACATCTATTATAGATTGAATATGAGTTCAAATAGCATTCCTAATTTCGTATAATAAATCTTTTACATATGTAAACCATGGTACAGGTTCAATAAAGTAATACTATTATAACACTATGATATATTTGTAAGTCTGACATGTATATTCATATGTCATAGAAATCTAACTTTTCTTTATGTAAAAAAATTGTATTTGGTTTATGAACTAAGTTATACTTGTATGAATGTAATTATACTTGTAGAAATACTGTAGTATGTTGTATTTAAAATTAAACAGATCTACATACTGAAGAATACATGAATTACAGTATTCTCTGTAGTGATACTGTTGCTATGTAAATTGTAGTTTTAGTAAGCTATCATTAGACACAATCTTTTTGAAAAATAGCATGCAGATACGAATTACATAGATGTTACATAATCAAGAAGTACGTATACGTCTACGAGAAAAAAGGGCAAAGTGTTCTCGTAGCCGCTATTGGTCGAGGACGATTTTTGTCACCGTCCTCGACTAATAACGGAGAATAGTAACTATTGTGCTTAGCCTTTTCCTCGTGGACGAATTGTAGATTATAATTTATGGAATCGATATATGTAGTAAGATTACAAAATTAATCAGATCGCTACAGGTTACTAACATTACTTCAAGATTTGAAATAACAATTTGAATCAGAAAGGAAATTTTCTCTGTTTGAATCATGTCATATCAAATTATGATAGAGAAGATATGTACTTTTGCTTTATCATTAACAACGATCACATGCGTGTCTAACTACATTTTATTATAATGTACTATCTTTCTGGCTGAACTTTACTTTATATGTATGTATGCATGTAATATAGAAAGCAAATTCTAGAAATATATAATTTATTACTTTTCACATAATGAACATAAATTGCACAAAAATACCAAATCAAGATACTTATATAAATACATATGTACATATATACATAAAATATTTTAATTTACGACCTCACTATTTCTATTCTAATAACTATGTATGTTATGTAAATACATATATCAATTTTATCAGTCGTATGTTACTTTCAATATTGTTTATTCGATACGGAATAAAATTGATTAGAGCATGATTAATGATCAGAATAAAATATTTTCAGAATAAAAATGTTTTTATATTATATTTTTTAATCTCGCAAATCAAAGTTCTATACATATTGATAATATTAGTATATAATGTAGAACTATATTAAACATTTTTATTATTTTTCCTAGATATTACTGCATGTATAAATCTGATAATTTTAACGGTTTTACTATATAACATAAAATTTCTTTAATATATAGTTTTTTAAAAGTAGCATTAATTATCTTACGAACTCCACTTTAAATTATAGACCTCTAGAAAGAAACTGGTTCTCTATTAAACTTAAATTATACTTATGTTGGTAATATGCTTCTTCAGTTATTAGAGTGACGTGCCACTTACATCATTATTTTGGAACCTCAGCACGTTTGGAAAGCAAAGTTCTGTCATGCACTTTGTTTGAAATAGATTTCGATCGTTCTAATTATTATATATATATATATAACAAATTCTTATAATAAACTGATACGTAATATGAAAAACGAAGTTGTTACAATTTTATCGGATTTTCATGTTATTCTGATTTTAAAATAATTACAGGGTTAGGATGGATTAATACTCAAAAGAAAGAAATAATATCTCATAACAATTATTTGTTGAATCATTGCAAGTTGAGCAAAATGTAATTCTCATAAAAATTGTTGCACCAAATAACAATTTTATTAGTTACAAATAAATAAAACTGTCCATACAAATCATGTAAATAATTTTTATTGAATATCAAGAATTGACAGGAAAATCCTTGCTGAATATTATAGCTTAAACAAATTAAGATGTTTAAGCGAATAGAAAGTAACAGAGAGAATGAATTTTCTGTACCTGCTAAACGGCCAAGATATGACATAAAAAGGGACAGTTTGGTAGATGTTTCTACAAATAATAAGGATTTAAGAAATAAAAGATCTGGAAAATCAGATGATATTTGGGGGGATGATTTTGCAGAAGAAGATATTGAAGAAATGGATTTTGTAGCTACACAGGCTTGTTTACAGGTTTTGTTCATATTGTATTGTATTTAAGTCAGTTTATAGTAATTATTTATAATGTTCATTTGATTTTTAGGAAGATAGTTTCATGAGTGAACCAAATACAGACCAAAAAAAATTTGCACAAAAATATAATAGCATACCATCTACTAGTAAAGGTGTTCCTAATTTAAATGGTAGTATTCATAAATTAACAAAATCTATATATCCATCACAGCATAATAATGAAAGGAAAGGAATAGAAAACTCAAAAGATATAAGTACCATAGTTTCTGTTGACTACAAAGAATTTGAGAATAAATTAATAAATAAAAAAGTATATAATTCCACATTTAAGCTGGATGAAAATCTTGTTGCAGGTAGTATTGTAGAATGTTACTTCTTGGCAAATTACTATATTTTACAAATTACTGTATTATAATTTTAGAATCAGAATATGCAAAGGAATTAGAGAAGTTAAAAGCTGAAAATAAGAAATTGCTAGATGATTTTATAACTAAAGAAGGAGAAGCGGTATTTTTACGGAATCAGTTGCAACAAATTCAATTAAAAGCAGAGAATGACCGATTAGAAAAAGCACGTCTTATCGAAGAACAGGAAAATCATCATAGGATGGAAATTAATGCCATTTATAAAGAGAAGGAACATTTGAAAACGCAACTTGAATTGCAAGTCTGTAGTTTATAAATGAGTTTCTTTTTAATTCTGTATTATGCAATAAATTCTGATTCTCTTCTTTTGTTTTAGATGTTTGAAGTAGGAAACTTAATGGAACGTTGTAAGTTGTTAGAGAATGGAAATGTTAGATTAACAGAACCACATATAAATCTCAATATTTCTATGAAAAGAAGCAAATTTGATTCACCAAAGAATCGGTAAATATTTAACATGTCCCTTTTAAAATATCTATATAATTATCTATATGAAATATCTATATAATTATTTTTAGACCATCAATTGTAACTACGAAGCCAGTAAGGGTTAAAGAAACTTCTGTACAAACTAATACACTTAATAAAAGCAGTTATATCTCTAAAATATGGAATCCATGTAAGCAGATTATAACTTAAAGAAAAAACACTACTTTGTGCAATTTTTGTAGTTTACAATAATAAATTTAATAAGAACATATTGCAGATTTTCCTCTTACAGAAATTCCGAAATTAATATATGATCCATCACAACCAGAGAAGTCTGTGGTTGATATTCAAATTATAGAAAAAATTGGAAGACGGAATTTGCCCATTTTGCAAGAAGAAGATACATTCAGAATATTTGGTAAAATTTTTTATTTAATGCAGTATACTGTAGATAAATCTTAATTGCATTTTCGTATCCTTTATAGAAAATCCGGAATTAGTAAAACCTGTAACGACCATGATAGACGATAAGAAATTATCAGTGGAATTTATCTTGCCTGAAATAGCTGCTCTTCAGCGAAAAACAAGCTCAGAACTTGAAGCGGAGGAAACTATACCGATAATAAATAAAGTACATTATTTTCAATACACGTCTTAAACTGTCTTATTAAACAATATAAAAATTTGTTTATCATTACATTTTAGTTAATTTTTACTGCGAGGGAACTGATCTTAAGTATAGTAGTTGTTCTACAAACAATCTCTCAAGCTATGAAAAATGACGACATTCGTGATATGAACGATATTTATTTCTCTGTCTTATATTCAACTTCTGACCTCAACGGGAAATGCGTGTGCTCTGCAAATGCATGGCACGAATGCGAACGTGGTGTCGAAGCTAGAAGAGTGTTTGGCATGTTGTCATACGTAACCATGGAATCAACTTACCTCAGCAAATATATTGCAGGAAAAACTCATTTACTCATAGAGAGTGATGAATCTTATAAGCGTTACTCGTGTCAAATGGTTCGCTATAATACCTGGTTTGAACAACAAAGTCATGAGTTTGAGATGCTTAAGATGATATTACAGTTCGTTGTCTTAGTTGGGTCCACGGTAATATACCTTATGTAATGGAACATATTTTAGCAATTAAAGAAAATTAATGTTTTTATTGATATACAATTTTTATTATTTTTAGAGAAGGTCGCATCAATTTAGTGGCCTTCTATGTGCAATTATGATGATTATTTACAATATCCATGAAAAAATTGGATACTGTTCTGAAGGGTATGAAAGTAACATCTTACTTTTATAAAATTTTATATTTTACAATGTACTTCTCTAACTTAAAATTTCATGTTTCAGGATGGAATATATTTATCAGATATTTAAGGAAATAGTATTTTGTAGACCTTTGCCATACTGTTATACACTAGTCAGTAAATTAATGATGATTTTTGTAAAATCCACGATGTATTTACGGAAGCTTTGTATTAATTCACGTACGAAATTTATTGTACTAATAATATTTTCATACATTTATAATTTTTATATGAAAAATAAGTTATCATTTTTGTAGAATCAATCAACAACTGGAAGGGTTCTTTACACTTTACTCCAGGTAAGGTAATATTTTCTTTTTCTTAACAAATTATAATTTAATTACATAAATCACCCTATATTTTCGTTTCAGATGCTTGTCCGCTGCAAATTTTCCTAGTACAGCTGGAGAACTATGACTTCGATCTATTAGCCGCAATAGACATTACTGATGTGTTGTTAGGATTTGTACAGTATATATTACAGACAGATATTATTCCTCTGAGATCTGAGAATCTAAATTCTTGTAATTGCTGCATGAAATTACTAAGATTTACTATTAAAACGCTGTGCAAATGTTCTGAAGCAAATCTAGCTGCTATCGAGAATTTTAAGTTGGACAATTTTCCGGTGCCAAAGGAAGATTCTTGCAATTTAGAAGCTATTTGTGCCAAACATTCGTTGTTTAATACAAGACCAAGCAAATTGTGTATACGTGAAATATATCGAGATAAGTTCTCAGACGAGAAGGCTTGGTCGATCATGAAGGAGAAACAATCAAAGGTATTGAGAGATGGAAGGAGATTCTTGTCTCATGTAGCGATATGTGATCCGGATTTTGTAATTCGAGTGTCAGATATTGAAGATTCATTCCATTTATTCATGAGGAATTTAAGTGCCTTTAAGAATTTTGTTCTCCATGAAAACGAACGTAAGTATAAATACATTTTATTTTAGAAAAAGTACGATCATGCTAATTCTATAGTCTGTCCAACGAGATGAGACGAGGCAGTAGACATAAACAAAACGTAATTGCTGCGGTTGCAGCTATCAACAGCGTTGAACAGACTTTAGAACCTCATCTTCATTCATTGATACCCTTGTTACATTCTTTTTACTCTCATCATACGATACGGGCACTTTAATTTTGTCTCTGTTCTGTCAGACCACGAGAATTTTTATATTTCCGTTTGGCCGGTTACTCATCTTTTGTCATCAGTAGATTTCAGTTTTATTAATTCTTATATAGAATTTCATTCTTTTGCAGGACTTTTATTATATCTTTTTATTTTATCTCCGAAAGATTACTAATTTATGGAAATATTAATTTATTAATCTTAACGTAATCTCTTCTTTTTGCAGAAGAAGCTATGAATCGAATAAAACAAACATTCATTTCTGATAAAACACAGCCATCCGAAATGGAACAATTAGAAAGAAGCAGCTCTAGAAAGGAGTTAGACATATTATCAAATTTCGAAAAAAAGTTTGTTCAACCATTGTCTGCGAGGCCCAAGCAGAATGAAAATTATAACAAAGCTTTGGTCACGTTTAAATCGTTGTTTAATATCAGGTTTCATTCATGAAAAATCCCAATATAATCTTAATTATTTGTTGCAACAATAAAATCAGTTGGATGTATATTCATATCAAAGACTGAAAGTATTTGAATATTGGAACCATCGATTGATTATTATTTCATGTACATATTATTTTGTAAATTATATGAAAATTTGTTCTAAGTATCGTTATTGTAATAAAAGACGCAGTATCACATAATATTTTATTACGAACAATTTTTCAATCAGGAATAATTTACATGTTAACATGTATCAGATATCGTTATATAATTTTTATCTTTTAACTATTGATTTATTGTAACCTCTTGTATATGGTATTATTTTACCATAAGCTACCCTGAAGATAATATTGAAACGCACTTTACAATGCAAATAAAGTGTCTTATATACTACTTAAATCTAGATAAATTCCTATACTTAACATTTCAACCAATTTCTTCAATCCATGATCTTCCGTCCGCAAACGTTGAGGTCACAAAAATCTATGAAAAACACCCTTCGGATGGGGTTGAAGATACGTCTGTTGCGTCGATTCAAGAAAAACAGAAAGAATCCTGGCGCCAGGACGTGATCTAATCAGAGGCGGTCAGTGTTTCTCTTCCCTCGGAATTCATTTATCTGTGGCGCAAAATGCAATTTGTAGGAATTCTCTTCAAGGCCTGGCAATGTTCGATGCCGATAACGCTGACCGGAAGCAGATAGAACATTATCGCAGCAGCGTGTCGACGGAAGTAACGTTCCCGCCTTCCATTCGGAGCGGAATAACCCCCGAAACGTGGCATCCCTGTTCCATTCATAGATGCAGAACGATCAGCAACCGATTTTACTTTTTATTCCTCGTCCAGTGCGTGTCGTCTTAACATTCTTTGCTTTTATACTTCGATCGTTCTTCGCACGGTTCACTGTTCGCCATTCAACTTCTTCCTTTTTCTTTTTTGGTGGTGTTCCTGTTGATGTGTGCATGATAATTTAGGTAAACAAAAAAACGTAGCTGTGCTAAGAAAGGACGCGTTTTCTTGGATATAATTCATGAGTTATGAGTACGGTGAATAGCCTTCTTGAAAAGCCAGCGTTCTCATAATGAAGATATTCTGCACAGCGCCGCTTCTGTTAGTCTTCTTGGTGCAGTACATCGTTTGCTATTTTCCGACGCGTCCGACTGGTAAGTAACGATTTTCTCTTACGAAGACTTTTGTGGGATTGATTGTTTATAATAAAATAGTACTGTTAAAAGAATTGACGCGGTACACTGCTTCTACTGAAGAAAACACAAAATTAAAAAGTCATAAATTGGAATTTAACTTTATGTAGAGCATATTGAATGCAAACTAGGCAAAAAACCTCCAAAAAATTCGCTTAAACGGAACGAACATTTCACATAAGTATTAATACAATCTAATAAACAAGAAGGAAAGATAAAACCAGATATTTATTTGTATTTTATTATTGCTCGGAGATATTCCAATAATTATAATGTTTTTGCAGAACGTGGGAGAGATCAAACCTTGTTATACAATTTTACAGTCCGTGTCATTTTCTTCATTTTGTTTGCACGAATGAAGAAGTAACGAGATTCCACTTTGTAAGCAGATTAACCGATGCGACGGTTGCAATATTCGATTGGAAAATAACGATGCTCTTTCCTCGTTTCCATTTCTCATCATTTTTAACAGAGACTTTTATCTAACCTATATCGTATTATAGTCATTTATAAAATCAAAGAACACTCGACCGCATACAGATTACATTTTATTCCGTTTATTCTTACGTTTCGTTGATTATAAAATTTTGAATCTTTCCGTGACTTACTTCTAAAGATTACTGTTGACTGAAAGTACATACTTGCTATCGTTATCTGATGACAATCTTCGCAAGACGAAGAAACGAGACGATAGGTTTCCTCGTTGAACAGGAATTCAAATCCAATTTCACCCGGCCTATCGATTTCAATCCCCCTTTGTATAATATTGAAAATTACGCGCGCGCCATTTATCGAGGATTATTATTACCAACAAAGGCCAATGTTGAATATTCAATAATTTGTATATCAGAATAAATCAGAAGTACTTCGTTCGTAATATTTTCTTTTTCTAAGTGTCAATTTCCGTTTTCCTCTTTTCTACCATACCTCAAGAGATTATATCACATATCGTAAGGTTTGTAAAAGAAAAAGAAAAAAAAAAAAGACAAGAGGAGTAAATCTAGTTAAAATGAACGCAAAAATGGACATCCATAAGACGTCGTGTGCTGTCTAGGTCTTCGTTATAAAATTTCATGGCACATCCTTCGTGGAACGTGTTTTATACGAACGATCTATGTAATTCGATTTCTGATTTCAAGGTACAACCAGATGTCCCCCGGTAAGGCTGCCGAATGGCAGAGTCCGACAGAGGGCCAGGGGAAGAATCATCAGATTCAGTTGTTACGAGGGTTTCACTCTCGTAGGTAACAAGTATGCAACTTGTTTTCGAGGCCAATGGGATACACCTACGCCCGTATGCGTCAGTAAGCACGGCTTTCTAATCGCACTTGATAAAACTATAAAATGGATTTCAGTTAAAATGCACTTTGTTAACTTTGTGCCGAGGATAACGTTGTGCTTTTAACGTGATTAAATTTCACGCTCCTCCGGCTGTGTATATCTTCGATGAATCCGAGCCGCGTCCATTAAAATTATCTGAAAGAAAATTATTTTGAAGTAAACTGAAAGACGTTCCGCGTTGAATTTTCTAGAAGAAGAATCGTTAAAATAATCGACAAGTTTTGTGAAGAACTATCTATAAGTCGATGTTGTCTATCTTAGTTAAGATACACTACTTACCATTTTGAAAATGAAGAAAATTGAAATGAAGAAAACGTTTTCTCATGATCTGTCGGTGGTCTTTGCTTTTTTTTTAGTGGGATCTTCTCCATTTTAGAAATTGTTTTACCTTACCTCTTTTTAATAACGTATTTCAATAGAGTTGTATTTTGTCATGTCTTTATTTTCTATTCTGGGGGAGGTAATTGAAAGATTAACGCGATTAGATGAAACTGAAATTTCAAAATCTTCTCCGTAATACGACCAGAGGGCAGATTAAAAGTAGAGTGAAACGAGGAAGTAAAATAAAAATGGAAAGAAAGTAATAGCAAAATTCTGGGAATTTAATTTTATATAAGATCCAATTAGTACTCTTTTAACTCCAATTAAAGCAATTAGTAGTCTGTTAATATCTAATCATTTTCATTTTAAGCGTTCTTTCAACAAATATTATAATTAAATATCACTTTGTTCAATCATATCGAGAAACATTTTTCTTTAATTTCACGATTCTTTAATCTCGACCGACTGCTTTCTTACCGAAATGTTGATTGCATCATAGAAACTTAAAGAATAAATAATCAATCATTTTATATATAATTTTCAAATATATTCTTTAGTTATCACGATAACATTCAAACGTTATTTTCGATTGATAAAATAAATCAAAATATTTTTTTCCTTATTATACGTTACAATCTTTTGTTGTGCTTAATAGTAATTGGCAATAGTTAATTAACATTCTGAAGTTCTTCTCATACTTGTTATTGCTGTTTTAACAGATGCAGAGTGTCCTGTACCACCAGTACCAGAACACGCGTTGATGGCACCTAAATACAATGGTGCGATATTATTATACTTTTGCGAGCCTGGACACGCATTAATTGGTTCGCCCGAGATTTATTGCAATGGAAAACAGTGGAATGGCACAGTGCCTTATTGTCGAGGTATTGATAATTTTTCCTCGAAAACGAAGTATACACGTTAAAAGGCATTTAATTTTTAATTAGACACTACCGCTTCTCCTCCGACGGAGTGCGATTTCGAGAAACCGGATCTTTGTTGGTGGGAACAAGATCCCCAGCACGATTTCGATTGGCAGCGACATAATTTCGAGACTACAAGTCATCACATTGGAACTGGACCATCTCACGACCACACATTAGGAGCAGGGAATGATGGTAATTTATTTCATTTTTACATAAGCAAAACTGACATCTACAACTGTTTTAACAAAGACTCGAGAATTTTTATCAAATTCAGAATTGTACGATTTAGCTGATACAAATACTTTTGCTCATCATTATATAAATTTCAACTGCTCCTCTTGTCAGGTTATTACTTGTACATCGAAGCCACTGGTCGACTGATAAACGATACCGCAAGGATCATTTCTCCCATTTACAATGCATCGTACACGGATTCTGGCTGTTTCTCATTCTGGTAACTAAC
The DNA here is from genome assembly GCF_011952255.1 of Bombus vosnesenskii. Classification (NCBI taxonomy): domain Eukaryota; kingdom Metazoa; phylum Arthropoda; class Insecta; order Hymenoptera; family Apidae; genus Bombus; species Bombus vosnesenskii. Next base: position 260,815 of record NW_022883056.1, read on the forward strand.
ACTCGTACAATCAAAGTTTTCTTCTTTTTAATAAAAATGACTATTGATGTAAAAGACAAATTTTGCAGCTAGTGAATTTGACATTTTCTAATTAAAGATACGACAGGTGTCTCTTGTTAAATGTAACAGCCCTTAGTTTGATTGTTAATTAGCTAATCACTTGGAATTATTAAACAAATTATTAATACGACAGGTCTTAAAACAGGATTTAAGTTGCTGCGCGCGTAACAAAATTTGAAATTCAATTATTAATTTGAAACTTGATTGTTGAAAATTTGATTGAATTACTACGTCGAAGCTTTTAATCCTTCGTCCCGCATCAATCTTCAGAAGTCTTAAATTTAATATCTTATCGCGATGAATAATTGCGATTAAAATATAAATTGCCTGCGACCATAATCTATAATATTATGAAAATGATGATTTCGTTGAATCTTTCTTTTCCGTCGTTTCTTATCAAGCAGTGAAAATTTTGTTTATTTTTCGTTTCAGTAATGTTATAATTCAATTTTCATTTTTAATTCAATTATTGAATCCTGAAGCATAAGATCAAAAATTGAAGCCATGTTTCTAGGTATATCGTTTTCCATTCCATTATACAGAATATTCTTCAAGGTCTATATCGTTGGACACGCTTAAAACAGATTATAATAATTACAATATTCCATTTTGATTAATAATTGGTTAACAATTAAGGAAAAAATCGACCAAGGTTGCCATATTTTTCTCACGTGTCTCATTTATTTGATACATTTCATTTATTTTATTATGTCTCACTTATTATAGATTCGAAGAGTATTTCAAAAATATATTATTTACTTTAATAAATAGAAAGACTATCAAACGTCTTAAGGAGAATGTCGGCATACGATCGAAAGCAGAAATTCTCTTGCATCTACTTTACGTTTAAGAAATTGTTTAATTGCTAATAGTGGGACTAGTTTTTGCTAGTAATAGTAGTTATTATAACTAGCTAATAATACTAGTAATTGCTAATAATAGTACTAGGACTAACGTCACTTTTTCTTTTCCATCAATATTTGCAGAGAGTAAGCATTTTTTATCTTAAAACAAAAAAAAACAACAAAATTGCAGGTACCATATGTTTGGTGCCACAGTGGGAGCTCTAAACATATACTTCAAACAAGAAAACGATCTTCTACCGCGATTAATGTTCAGCAAAGAAGGAAACCAAGGAAACCAATGGCTGCACGGCATTTTCAATTTCCCCAAGGCTAAAAAGGGTTTCCAGGTGAAGCAACGAAATACGCGATATGAAACAATTGTCGATTTCATTTTCTTCACGGTCTCCCATTTTCTCCTTCTCAGATTATAATCGAGGGTGTACGAGGGAGTAGCTACGTGAGCGACATCGCCGTAGACGATGTGGCCATTTTGCAGGGTGACAAGTGTCGAAACGACAGTAAAACCGAGACCGAGGGGGTCACCGAGAGCAACGATGGTAATATTCGTAGAAATGGAATTTTTTCTTTCCACAACGAGAAGATGTCCCGTGGTGATGTTAATTCGTTGCCCGTTCGTTTTTGAGTTATTTTATAATTAAAACGCTGGTATAATACAATAGCAGACGAAAACGGGGGCGAGAAACGCGGCAAGTTGCGGAAGTAGTAGAACGTAATGAAATCGCGTATCAACGCTTGGCTTATTGCGAATACAGGCGATGTACATAAATTGTTTCACAGCGCAGACTAGCTTTAATAATTATACTTAGGTAAATGTAAATACATTTAACGTTTGTGGGAGTTGGCACGTGTGCAGACGACGAGCTATGGAATAAAACGAATATTTACAACAAAGAGCGAGAAACTTGTGTAATATGAAATGAATGCGAAATGAGATATTTAAAACATCTGTCGATAAATATCGATTCTTTGCATAAATATCGAAAATTGAAGGGAAGTATACCAAGTATTTCTTATGAAATGGGAAAGAAAGCTTTTTGCCTTGCCATTATTTCTTTCTACGTTAGCGATAATTTTTATAATACATTTTTATTTTTAATCAATGTCATAACTTAATATTGCTATTTAATTTACTAATTTATTTAATCTATCGTTAATCTATCGTTAATATACATATACGTATCTTTGAGAGAATGATAAAAATAGATATATCTAATTCGAATGTCAAAAGATAGTTTCGTAAATACGAAGGGGATCGACAGCACTTTGAGTTTAAAAATTGTTCTTCTACGACATAGAACACGAAAAATATAACGTTAATTTTTCCCCTCTGACCTCTATATCTGATAATTTAAAACAAACGGTTTCTAGATCAAATCGAACTGGTGAACGCGCAGCAAACTTGTCGCGGAAGATGTAAAAATAGTTTGACATACAATTTTACAACTTCGATACCACCCACGCCAACGGAAATCTGCCTCTGCACCCTCGATTGCGAAGAACAGTCACTCTGCTGTCCGGATTACGCGGAATATTGTATTCTGGGTTAGTATGCTAAACTACTATGATTTTCAAAAGTTTAATTTTTCTTCCAGTTTCCTTATTCTTTTCTACTTAGAACAAAATAAGCGTTATTTTAATCACGACGATCACAATATCGCGTAACAAATTATTTAATCAATATTTGGACGAATAATCAAGATTAATATCAACGTTACTTAATTACTAACTAATCATAAATCAAAATTTGCTTTACTCTATAACAGAATGTTAAATAGTAAAGATCTGTGAGGTTTATTTCAAAATAGGTTTCTCTGTTAAGGTTTCTAAAAGGATTATTTGAATTTAGAGCGAAATAAGGATTATTTCAGCTATATAATAATTATGATTGATCGATCGAATTTAATTATTAATTGTGTCAAAATTTTGCTTACTACGCAGTACGATATTGAACAGTATAAATCATTATGCACGATTATGTAACTAATCAGCAAACTTTAAACTTTCTGCTGTTCGTTGCTGTGTGCCATCGGTTTCGAATGGATTAAAAAAATTCCTCCACTTTAACGAATTGATTCAGATTGCAATTAAGCTGCTCTTTCGTGTTTACTCTAACGTGAGCCTTTTAATTCGTAGCGTACACCGATGAAGCGACCACGACTATCGAGCAATCTACGATTCCGAATCACGAAGGGGCGGCAGTTTCGATTCCACCTGCGGAAAAGAGCACAGTGATCGATATGGCGACAGTGAGGACAGGTTTCTCGATAAATCCAAAGGATGATATCGATCCTGTCACATTGAGGTCGTCGACGAGCACCACGATGATGGCAATTTCGACCACGACAAGGCGGAAAATTGAAAAACCAACGAAAAGTACGGAGACACCGATTGTTCGATCTACCACGATCGTCACTGAGAGATACACTTCGGAGAACGAGATACTTGGTAACACGAATTCTGTTCATGTTTCATTATGAAAGTTTCACTAGTGTCTCATTGAGCAACGAGTTCCTTTTGTCTGAAAATTTGAATGGATTTTTGATTTTCGTGACAGAGAGGGAGGAATTGAGAAAGTTGGCTCAGTAACGACTGTGTTTGAACCTTGCATTGTGTTTCAGTTTTATCGTACCACGATGGTTTGATCAGAGTCGTTGGTTTGTTCGTGTTTTGTGTATGCGTTGGTCATTGTGAGCTTTCTTTCATTTTTTGTTATATAATAATTATTAGATCGTGGATTTCTATGCAAATCTATATCTTTGTGAACGTAATTAATTTTAAATTATATTCGATTTTGAATATTACTACGAATAGTTTATTGTATATTTTTGTATTATATTTATTTATATTATATTTTTGTTTACACTTATACATTTAAGTTTCTTATAAATATATATACATGTTCTAATAATTATTTAATTCGGGTATTTAGTTGTTTGAAGAAATCGTAGTTTGACTGTCGGTATATTTTGTTCTATCTGTTTATTAGTGAAACGAGGGTTTGCCAAGGTAAATCAAAAGTATCCCGAATCGAGATTAGAAATTATTTTTTCAGAAATCAATAAAATAAAGAGAAGGTTTAACGATAATCAAAATGAGCGTTCTTTTCGGCAGATTTGGACGTAAAGAGACAAGATTTAGAGAAGAAACGAAGTTCGAAATTCAGCTTGTCAGGGATTATCGCTGTGGTGGTTGGAATCATGACGGGAGTATTCATCTCGCTAATGGTCGCGATCATCATTCTCAGACGAAGAAAAACATACAAACGTGGAACGAATGGATCAGCGCTTTCGGAGGACAGCGACGTTCGATTTTTAACATCCGACGAGATCTTGGATTTCACGTTAGCTAGACCTAGCGAGAACGACGAAACGTAAGAAACTTTCATATATAAAGGGTTTCTTGGTTTCATTATGAGGGAAATGAAAGTAATAGGAAACGGGTTGTCGCAAAGGGACAGAATCATAGAAATTTATTTTGACGTTTCTATGAGTCGTGGCTGTATTTAGGACAAAGAAAAATATTACATTTTTTGTGTGTGTTTAAATGGACTAGTTACTGTATATTTAATAAGAAACTTAATAAGCGAATGCCGTAATTAATATTACTGTAAAGTATTAAATACATTTTCCACTGTTTTTTTTTGTTATTTTAACAATGAAATTATCAATCTTTACCGTGTACCTAAATATATTATACGTATGTGGTTATAAATATATTATTTTGTAATATCGCGGATAGATGTGCCCTATCTGGTGGAGCTTTTTTCCTAAAAGGAAGCTATAATGTAAATGCTATATTTAGCTGTGTGATTTCGTAAGATCGATCTACTTATGTCAATTGGAAGATTTATGCTTCATTGACATTTTGTTTCGTAGGAGGCTCGATGATTATTAAATATTGATGTATCAGTGTCAAAGGTTAGAAAATTAGGGAAACACGGTTTATCGATATTTCTTGATAATTAGATTAACGTACTGTATATAGTAATAATATTTGTTAGAACTAAAGAGTTGTTAAACAAACAAAGGTGCGGAATAAATATTAATTCTATTTAATTTCTACACGCTTATTGTTAAATACTCTCCGAATCGCATCGTCTTAGCGTTTCGATTATTAATGAAATACTCTTAAAATTTGTCTGTCAGATTTTCCAATCTTCACACTTTTTTGAAACAAAAATATTTTTGTAAAAATGTGAATAAAGTTTTACAAAATAAAACTTACCTCTCTCAAAGTATATTGTCCAATTTTTCATAATTAATTATCTATCAATTAGTCCTTACAGATAAACACGGAGCTCTTGAGTGACGTTGACGTATCCCTCGTTTCATTTTAAATTTAGCAGAGCGTTTAATTGTAGCTATAACAAGGGACGAAGAATTGGCAATAGAAAACGTTTCTCATAATCTTGAAAACCTAACAAAAAAATCGATAGAATTTAGAATTTAGAATTTTCCGATCACAATATTCTGAAGAATTAAAGGAAAAAAAATCATTGATCAGAATAAAAACGAATCGTCGATAAAGTGTTAATTTCTTCTAATCTGTCGATCAAATTAACCAATCTTCATCAATCTATACGGTTCCATTACCATCAATGAATACTATCTTCTGTAAAGTCGGGAAGAATTTTAAAATACACCTTAATTGCACGTCGTTTTCCCATTGATTCCGCCCCTAAGCGCCGGATAACGCTACCCTCTATTTTTACAAACTCACACGGTCGCCCTTTCATGGCGGAACGCGAGACCCGAATTTAACTTAGTCGAAGGGGCGGAACGACAGTTCGGTGGACTGTAATTAAGCGTCAGATAACGAAACGACACGCGGGGGTGGCTTTGCAGCCACCCTGTGTTCGTGAATCCGACCCTTCAACTTGGCTGCCTTTGGCTTATCTGGTCACTGTATCGATTTATGCGAAACGCCGCAGGACCGCACCGGAAACGAAAACTCTTTGGCCCAAGTTGCACACCCACGACCGGAAATCGTGGACACGCCGTACCGTTTCAACTGGGATGGAGGCGGCTGTTCGTTACAATTGGTCTTTTCTCGGTTAACTGATCTCGGGAAAGATTGGCGATAAGAGAGAAACTCGAATTCGGGTTTCCAGTGTCGATATCTCCTTGAAACAAACCTAATTGACAAATTTATTTATTCTTTCTCCTTTTTTTTTGGTTTTCGTTTTAACGTCGCTTCAACATCGGAGGTCATCAGTGGACTACGGATTTTTATGTAAATTTATATTTCTAAAACGAATATGGCGAATTGAATTTTCTCGCGACAGCTTCTATTTTCTATCTTACATATACGTATAAAGAATCTTTCATTAAATTTCAAAAAACATTTTTATGTCAAACATTATATATCCTATTTTACGACTTTATCACTTAAGAGAAACTTTAAAAAACTTTACAAATCTATCTTCACGTCTTTCATCTCATTGAAAAGACTTTCTTCCTGTATTTCGTAAAAAATTACAAATTGCAGATTTTTTACTTTTTATATTCTTACTTGTACTTCAATCTCTCGCTGCTTTTATAATTAGCGTAAAAGGTGATATCTTTGAATTTTTGTTAAAGATCTTAAAAATTTAGCGTGTTTTAGCACGTTCCATGAAACATTACAGATTCATTCACTCTTTTTTAACCTTTCATCCTTTTATAATATTAACATAAAAGATTGTAAGACTTCAAGGATTTATATTAGAAGCTAAAAGTAATTCTTAATTATACTTTCTAGTTGTTATCGACATTCTTCAATCTCGTTTCGAGAATTTGTTTCAGAATATTTCTTATACCGTATGTCTTGTGTAATATCCGTTGATGTATTTCAAATAAATATATAAACTGAAAAATTAGAAACGATCTCTCTCTTTCAAATTTTAAAATAAGTTTCTTTTTGAGAATATTAAATGAAATTATATATACAAAACGCATAGATGTTACTTTCCTTAGCGTTGAAAAATATTCTTCGATATTTACGAACACGTACAGTTAAGATTTTAATATTTGTAAACACAAGTTCTAAATAAATAACGCGATATATTGAAATATAAAAAAATGATTAGTTTCTTTTAACTTATAATAAATTCCTAGAAAGGATAAAAATATGTAAACTCCTATCAAACGATGTACTTTACCTAGGAAGAAGAGGAAAATAAGGTATATCTTAGCTCAGTATCGAATACGGTTCTCCGAGACACGGTGAAGATTAGATCTGAATTCAAACAAGTACACGTAATGCCTCGTTAAATATTAAATTCGATGCACACCAGTGTAGAAGCAGCCTGGCTAAGTGAATTTCCGAGTAACGCCACCATTTACATTCGCTAGCAAACAAAATTTACATTGTATCTCTTCCTGAAGCGTAATCGTTCCTTTCGGCTAGCGCCGTTATGCAGTTTCGCGAAACAACTACCGTTCAAAGAACGTTGCAGGAAAGTTCATTTTAATGCAGGCAATGGGAAAATGCTTTTTCCTCGCTCTCGAACAATCAGGATTATTTCAACTTATTGAGATTCCTTTACAACGTGGATTCTGTTAAGTGGATTTAAGGAATTGTCTAAGGATGAATAACTTGTAAAAGTAGAATTTCTTTATAATTTTTCATATTTTAAGCAAGATTAATATTCCAAACTGGAGAAATATCAGAATGAAATTCTGCAAATGAAGATGATAAAAGGAATAAAGAAATAACAATTCATAAATATAGATGTATATATAGACGAAATTTGCAATTTTTCGACGAATTTGCGATTAGCAAAATGATGACTTCAAGAAATCGTTTTAATATCGACGAATTACTTGGAAAGAGAGAAACTACTCTAATTTTTAAAGCGAAACATTAATTTGCGAATGAAGTATGACGAAAGGACATAGAACATGCTAATAAAATTTCTTGTTATGTAGTTTATGATTCTTTTTTAAAGACTTGTTAACTGTTAACGAGGAACTGTCCGTTTAGAAAAAAACTACATCCTCGTATAAAATTTCTTCTAAATACGTCATAACTTTCTATTAAAGTATCGTTAAATATACATCTCAACTGTCGTTAAAAGTTGTGTCTATAAAAAGTATCCCATTAAAAAGCGTTTTATTCAAGTATCAAACTCCTTCTCTGAAAAATATTATCGTCACCAACTTCGGTAGGATATTTATTTAATAAAAATTGTTATTACCATATCTACATATATATTTAACCTATACTTTAATCCGTGTTAATTTAAATTTATGGTACAACTACTGTTTAGGTCTTTTAATCGCATCTTTCATAATCCACCGTTACTTGTCTTTATAATTATACTCTTTTAAATTACTTTTTAATTACTTTTAAATACTTGTTATAATTACACTTTATATGTATACACTTTGCCATCCTTTCGATTTATTACATGTTCGGAAAATAAGATTTGATGAAAAAAATGACTCCTTACCAAGTAATCGAGAAATTATTAAATTAATAACGAAACATCAGCAAAATGAGTGAATTAATTACGGGAACCAGGAAAATTAACAAATTACTAAATTACTTACGAAGATACCGAAATTTTCAGGATTACAGGAATTATCAAACTAATTCGACGAAATTACAGGAGTTTCCAAACTGATTACATACTCATCGCGAAATGTCGAAAATTACACAAGTTTCCAAATTAACTACAAAATTACCGAAATTACCAAAATTATAGAAGTTACGAAATTCATGGCCAAAAATACCATAATTATCAAAGGGGAAGGAAGGATCGTTCACATAAACGCGGTAGGAATTTTATCAATTCGATCAATCACTCGAAAATGTTAAAAACTCGTCTTCCTCGTTTCTTATCGCAACACGACGAACGAAATCTCACAAGGAACAAGGAGAGGGATGAACGAAAGTTTCCAGTCGAAGTTTTACCCTGGTAAGACCGACGGCTGATCGATAATCGGCTTAAAATAGCGTCGTGATATTAAAATTAAAATTTGCACCGGTTCAACCCCTAAATTTAGGGTTGCGTTTCAAGCGGACGGAGGCTCGTGTACTACGAGCATGTCGGCCGATAAACACGCGGTTTTATCGCGGCCACTCTTGCTCTTTAATCTTGATCGAATGCTCATGTTTATTCCGAACGAACATTCGCCGAAGCGGACCGAGGACATTTTTAATTAATAATAAATCTGATTCCGCGAAATCGACATCGTAAAATACAAGCTAATGTGTTGGGAGGATTTGAGCGCTAGCCATTATTGGTCAGACGTGCAATTGGCACATATATAGTTGTTTATCCTTTGCTTTTCTCTCGCTTTATTCACTTCTGTTCCTAGTTTCTAGTTTCTGTGAAATAAAATTAGTTTCGTTGAAAAATTCGAAAATTGCGTTTGACGGTTATGTTGGCTTTTTATTTTAACTCTATAGCGTACACACATCGTTGTAATTTCGCGTTAAAATTGTCTTCACTATTTTCGATTAATCAATTTTAAGATATCTAATTCGAAGGTAATCGGTAATTTCTTCGTTAATATTTTGCAATTTATTTTGTAACTAAAACTCTCTGGCCGATATAATTTTATTAAATATTTCATCCGCAGCAATTTCCATTATTTCAAATTATTTATAATTCAAGTTGCTTTCGTTTCGCCTGTACGTGTTATATGTTCACTGTCGAATATATGTATATCGTATTGGAAAATTGTAAGCTGCCAAAACTCGCTGAAAAGTTGACGATAACTCGAAGAGGAAGTTTATTCGTCAGGAAATTGTCAGGCGGTGAAACTTATCAAAACTTGCACGTAGTTGGATCGCGAAATGTCAAAAACCTCACGGGAAACTTCACATATCGTGAGATTGCGAGACGTTGAAGATTTCCGTGCCTGTTCCCTCGGGAAAAATTCGAAAAATGCTAAATTTTATTTTTCAATTCTTAAAGCTTTCCGATCGTACAAACTTTCATACACCTATCATTTAATTACTTTCGCTTTAATTTTCCTGTTTTAATCGAATGATAAGAACAATGGTAGAAATAGCTTGTTGTCGATAATATCTGACCAAATATCGTGTTTCGTCCGAACAAACAAAAACGTTGGAATTTTCGTGGGTAATTACTTTACAATACTACTACTACTAATACTACTACTACTAATACTACTATTATCACTACTACTACTACTATTATCACTACTACTACTACTATTAATAATAATAATAATACCAAAGACTCTATTTTAGAGTCTGGACGTTAACACCCAGGACGATTTCTTTTAACAATTGCAACAGTGCTTTAAATTTTCTAATTAATTCTAATTAAGTTAATATTCTAATTAAGCACAGGGAAGAATTTCCGCAGTTCTTACCGAATTAAATTCGAAGTCTCACGTTCGTCCATGTATCGCTCACCATCTTCACACCATGGTTTCGCCGCGTTTCGGTCGCTCGGAAACGCAGTTGGAGTTGACATCCAGCGAGCGAGTATGCTAGTTGGCCGTTGTCTTGCGTTCGTTGAAAACCAATTAGTGTGCACATATTTATTATTTCCCTTTTAGGATTCTTGTTGGACGCCCGATCAGTCTAGCATGGTGAGTTTTTTTACGAGCTTTCGTATCGTCAACGTCATCTCCATCGGTCGCGAGATAAGAATCGTTTAGTCTCTCAGCGATCTGAGAGACAGTCTCGTCTGAGTTTTCGACTTATTAATTGTTTCCAAGCATTCGTGGAGTAAAGTATCGTTCGATCGATCGTGACCATCAGTTGTTAGTGTCAGTGAAGCTTTACGTTTTCGAACGATCTTACTCAAGATCAACTCTGAACGATCGGAGAGTCAAGTATCGTTGTAGCCGTGTTAATAAAAGTCAACCGTAGTTAATTCGGCGGGTGTAAAGTACAACGTAGTATCATCGAAATCAGACACGTGCACGTACATAATATTTTCAGAAATATTTGTTAAAACACCATTGTCGATGACATTTTCTGACCTCTCTCTTGATTCATTTTATAATGAAAAACCAGCAGCCTGGAATTTCACGAACCGATATTAAACTGTCATAACATTTACATAACCTTCTCGAAATGGTAAAGTTATTTTTACAACAAGTTTTACGTCACTGTTTCCAAGTTTAAACGTATATAAAAATATTACTCGAATAATTTGATATTTATAGGTTCAGTTACAAACTTGATATATCTGCGTTGTAATAAAATTTCTTTTTGCTGTGATAGTAACTAACAAGAGGAGAATATTTAATAGACAGTTTATTCGGAAATTTAGTCATTATATCTTGTAATATATTATTAAACTAATACGATATCATGCGAAGTTTATAGAATAAAACAATTATACATCAAAACTATAACAAGAAAAAGAAGGCTCATCTACTCACTATTGACAACAAAATTATAAATTGATTAGAGGGAATTTGTGCTTTTTTTTTAAATATTTGTATCAATAATAATAGTAGTACAAGTTGTTCTACTTTAAAATCTTCATAAAATTACAGTCTAACAAAATGAGACTTTCATTTACCAGATTTGATTAATCATTAGAGAAAATTTGTCTATTAACGTTTAAGATTATGTTTCATACTAATTTTGGAATAATTAAACAAATGCTTATACACGCAACTCCTATATAAAGAGAACCATAGACAAACATTATATTCGCAATTGTTAATAAACATCATTAACTCATGCTCTGATATGAATTAAGCCTCTAATTTCATATAAATATTCTAATTGAAAAAGTATTACATACCGAAAAAAAAAAATGTTCGTAAAACACTTGTAATTACCACAAGGCTAATTTCTCTGATATAAATTAAATATCGAAATTTTCGAGCGGTAGGAAAAAGAAATAGTAATTATAAAATAATAATGATTAGTAATAAAATGGAATAAAAATCCGATCTAAAGGGCTGTAGCAAAAATTATGACTCTCTTTGTGTAGAATCTATATCATACTGCCGCTCAACAAGAGGAAGGAAAAGGGAGAAAAAATACAATTGCAACGAAGTGTCTCAACGCAAACCTTTATTGTTACCTGTAAATTATAACACGTAGGTGGAATAAAGACAGAGAATCTGATCGAAATTTCGCTGTTAATCTTAGTCTAAATCGACGTAAGGTACAACGTATAATTGTTTTGTCGAAACGATTAAAACGATCAGCTGCAACAGTTCAAAAAGCGTCGCACACGATACGTCTCTCCTATAGTTTCACCATCGCACCGTCGCAGCTTATCATACACGTAGTACATATTACACTTGACGTATAACGCACGCGCAATCGATCGTTTCTCCTGGATATATGTTCTCCGAACGTTACACCAAAGCTCTTTTTCTCTTCGTTCAAGTTCTTCCTGGTCATCGTGCGATCGTCCGTCCCTTCCACGAAGTAAAAAGCCAGACATCGTTGGGAAATTCCGAATAAAGCGTCTCGTAATACGAGAAACGATCGATCGATCGATCAATTGTTTCATGAAAAACATGCTGTCGTTTTAAAATATGTCAAAGTTGTTTAGAAAGATATAGAATACATCTCTTATAACGAGAGTGCATGCAGTTCTTATATTTTTATAAACAGAATATTTTTATATTATGTTTGTATAAACAAGGTGTTTACATGGTATTTTTATAAACAGAATAACGATATCTACCGATGTTGAAAGGTTCAAATAAAATGATAGATCGAATATATTGCACTTTCCTTGTCAAGTATTTCTGGCCACTCTTTAGAAATGGAACGCGCAACCGTCGAATCACGACCTGGGATTATTTTCTAGATACTGGCAATTCAGTTGAAAAATATATGGAAAAGCTCCTAAATATTTATGTATATCGATCATTCAAGTTATAATTACATTGGAAAAATATTTCATCCGATGTTGTTTAATTTTCATTTTAAATATCAATAACGTTGAACGTTTCTCTTACATATTAATGAGATAAATACAGGTAGTGATTGTCTACTGGGTTGAATCAGCGGTGCAAGTAAAGCGTCAGAATTTTACCAGCGACCTCCGCGGGAGAAATTGATTAATTATTAACAAAGCCGCTTGTTCGCGTTTGTTTTAAGCCGCGTTACATCCGCCGACTAATTAGCCGACATTTAGCGGCTGATTTCATAGGAAAATATTAAAAGTTACGATAGCATTTAATTCACGGCTGGGAAGATGATGTTTTTTAAATCACCTGTTGAATGCGTTCGCCGAATGTTCCACAGAGAAAATTGCTGAAAATACATAACTTTTCTGTTTCGTTCAAAGTTCGAATATAATTTATTTATCACCTAAAAGAAGCAAAAAAAAAAAAAAGAAAGAGGCAGGTATTAATAGATGAAATAGAAAGCGATAGAAACAATAACTCTTTTATATTCCGATTGACGTATCGAATTACTTGAAAAACATTTCATTCGGATTTATATCCAATCTCGTATAGGTAAAAAATCATGGTTATTCATGTTCACTCTACATTTTCAATTTATTTCTTCATACATAGTAAACGTATCTTTTTCTGGATTATACCACTCGTTCAAAAAAACCCTATATTAATTAATGCGTTGATTTATACATTTTCTTCTTATATGACGTTTCACTAGTTAAAGAATTTTTATTTTACGTTATCTCGTTTATATCGCATTAATTTGCCAAACATTAATTTCCCTTTGACTTCCTTGCATCCCTTAATATCTTCACGGGATCATGTAACTTTAGCCTAACTCACACGAAGTTAACTTCCGAGGAACGCATTTTCGCGATGTAATTAACGATTCACAAGCGAGCGCATAACTTCAATTGGATTCAAACGCCACTTTAATTACTTCTCACCGCGTCACGTAATACCAACCGGATTAAAACATTATCCAATTTTCATGCGTTTACACGTCATCCTCTCGTGATCTATTCTTTTTGTTCGCTTTGAGTCGTTTGTCGCCAACTGATCCTATAATTTCAATTAAAGAGACCAAAATGTTACGATCTGGCTCGTTTTTCATTAAAATTCAATTTCCCAAATTTCGATAAAAATCCAACTTCTCTTGCCTTCACCCACTTACTTTACTTTAGCTTAGCCTAACTTTACGCGTTTAACTTTGCGCCATGGACATCGAATGACTGTTCTTTTTACGCTTTTCACGACTATAGGTAAAACATAAAAAGAATATTACCCATACATGCATAAATTCAATTTAAAGTACTAATGTAATTAGACCATGAAATTTATGCAAATTAATATTATTATAAATATAATTTGAAAAATTCTACTTAAATAACGGATCGTTTCATCTGTTAAGTAATTGTTGTTCTAAGGAATATTCTATGTACATTGAATCTACATATTTTTGCATATTATGTTATGTTCTTCCAGTAAAACGGTTTGAACGATAAATCTCGAATAATTTTCAGGTTATCAAAATTATAACAACTCCTTTCTTTTACTGACAAATTTAACGGTGAATTTTTATAAAAGAAGTATAACGTAGTATATGCAGAAATGGATGTTGCAAATCAAATCTCTAGATGTATTTCAACGGACACAGAATTTATGTAGTAATTTAATATATCAAGCCTTAAAAATCGGGTATTCAATATTACATGTGGTTATCGTATATCTATACTACCAGGAAAATCACGAAAGAAAAGTGCCGGGAGAACGTAGAAGAGTAAGAAAGCTCGATCTGGATGAAACAAGTATCGCGCATTTATTCGAGAAGCATGAAAAAGAAACAGGCGAGATTCGGTCGAGATTCGGCGGCGTTTTGTCACGCGAAAAGGAAAAACGGTCGAAAAATTTACATAAAATGTCCCACTCTGCGTATATAGTATGTCTGTATGATATGTCTGCGTATATACGGATTAGGCTGGTTCTTATTTATATTTGATGAAAAATTTATTCAAGGTTTCTTTCGCTCTCCTTCCTCTATAATAATTCCAATAAATCCAATTAATAAAGAGAAATGACCTACGCAAAATTTGAGCTCGATCGGGTAACGGATAGGCGTACCTCTGGGCTCTTAAACATTAAAATAATTATTTAAATGCTTATAAAATCGGATTTATTCGATTATCTCGTGAACGAAAATTGACTTCAACGTCTTTTAATTTTCAAAATTAGAAAAAAATTTTTACGATCTTTCTTGGTTTTTCTTCATTCTTTTCGAAAACTTTATTTCGTACGAAAAAAGGTAGTAGAACATATAAAACGCGTCTTGTCTAGATCTACAACTTTTGTCTGATACAGTTCTTTTAATATAACTAATACTTTTTGAGGATAAAAGAATAAAACCGATTTCATAAGCATTTGAATAATTATTTTGATCCGATCGAGGTGGAGGAACAAAATTTATGGCACAGATTGTGTGTTTATTAATTGCAACGATTCCGCGGGATGGCGCGAAATAAATTCAAAAGACGAAAATATGAGCCAGCCTAATACGGATGTATCGTCTAAAAATATATCCTCGGAGCTGGCGACAATAAAAATGCACGTTAAGTAGCAACGCCTACGTATCTCAACGGTGTGTACAACAGTTCTCGTCTCATCTCATTTTATGTTCCATTTAACAGGACAATGACAGGGAAAATTTGTCTCCACACGCTGTGTAGAGATTAAAGCTAGTCGTCGTATAAAAAAAGAAGCTGCTTTCAGAACGATGCGATGTAGCGTTGTTGGTTTGTAGCTAGTATTTAAGGTTTCGTGTGTACCAGTGATGCGATTTCTTTGCGATTTTGTATCGGTAAATGTAGAGCAGATTCGATAAATTTATATCTCTCATGATGCAATGCACACGAGTTTATGACAGAGAGAATTAAATCAGTGAAAAAATTAATCAACTTCCTTACGATGCGGTCATAAATCTCTAATATTGTAATAAAAAATTTGAGATTCGTTAATTCGACCAGTTTGACAATTTTACCGTTAATTATTTTATTATCGTTTATAATTGTTTCAATAATTTTCTGCGAAATATTCACCATCGATATAAATATTTTACGTTGATTTGAGAGTTCCTGTCATCCTTTCCGAGTAACGTTATATAATTCAATAACTTTATATCTGCGATAACCGGATGACACGCTTCTGTGCATAGTATCATTAGTAAACTGCAAATGTTTATGCAATTTCAGATTTTTACCAACACATCTAAGGAAATAGAACGTAAGCAAAGATTTGTTCCATTTATCGAATATTATAACGAATTATCGAATATTTTATATGTTTATACATATGCATATAGTTTTCTGCATATTTCTACATTTTTCATATATTCTTGCACATCTATGTATGTTCGATGCATTCGAATATATTTATTTGTTTTATATGTTTAAATATATGAATTGATAAACTGCCGATTTAATCATAAATGTACAAATAAATATGCAAAATTTTATAATATCATTTCGACACAAAATTCCAATGACGTCGCATCGTACGTTTGCATCGAACCTTAAACGTGTGTTACGTCTTGATAGATTGTTCTCACCATCCACTGGACGCTTCTTTTTATCATTTGCACGACACTTACTGCCGGTGTCGTCTAACGTGATTGTTCTGATTGTTCTCCGAGCTTCGTCGCTCTGTTACATCGATTTCTCGATTCGTCGAGACGCTCAACCGGCTGTATTAATTGCAATGTTTCGTCCTGATCGAGAAACTCGAAAAAACTCACGAGAGCGAAGGTTCAATGAGAGAATCTTTCGTTTGCAATGTTTCGGTTCGAGTTCAGATTGATCATACGCAGCAAACATGCAGAGTTTTTCTTCAGTTTGTTGATAGAAAATAATGAAATTTTTGTACAATGAGAAACAATTGATAATAAGAAGAGAAGTGATATTTTTTTTATATAATATATATTTTAGTGTAAGGTACAGTAATTTAAATCTGTAAAGATAAAAGGTTAAAGTAGATTGTTAGACGCAAGTTAAGCGGTTAAAATGCGCGCTAAGTGATTAAACAATAAACGTCTAAAACTATTCACTGAGAGGAGTAAAAAATGTTTAATCAACATAGAGTTTAATAATAATTTCTTTACAATAAAGTGCAACTTTGTATATGGGAATAATACGAACATGTGTTTGTTAGGAATAAGAAATTAATCATAAAGAAATCTAAAAGAGAGACTATCGTTGACATTGATAAAAGCTTGCAACGAGGCACAAAATTCTATTTTCTCTTTGCTTAATATCTGTTTAACGTGTCTGTCTTTTAAATAGAATTTATGTTGATCAAATATTTTTCCCTGCTCTTTGTAAGTATGTACTATGCGCTTTAAAAGTTTTAAACCTCCCCTTTTACATTTTTAACATTCTGCGATAGTAACGAAAACGATAATAATTTTAAAATAAAAATTATTTCGAATTTTTTCTCATTAATTGAGAATCTCTTTGTGTGTGTGTTTTTTTATTGATACATAATGTATGTCTTTGGAATAATTCAGGATTAGTAATATACAACTTGATGTTTCAAGTATTTCTGGGATCATTTTAATGTATTAGAATTCTTATTATAAAGCGATTTAAGTAGCATTTGATTCTCGAAGACGTAATTTGAATGCAAACGTTCAATTACATATCCGCCAGACGTCAGAAATGGAATGAAATATGAAATTTCATTGAACTTCTCACTCCTTCGCCAAGATTAATCATGGAAGTCACACGAAACAAAAGCCTCAAGACGACCGGTTAAGCGTTTAACATGATAACACTTGTTGAAACATCGTACACCGAAAAAGGAATTCGCATGCGTGCCGCCGAATGCCCCAGAGACAACCGCTGAGCAACAGGAAGTGTTCTAAATATGCGCGTCGTTCACGGTGAATATTAAAAATATTCTGTTCTGATGAAAAATACGTAGCGTAGATTCTGATATGTTCAGTTCGCTTAGCCCTCCGTGAACTCAGGGTCTCCTAAATAATTTCTAAAAGACATTGGAAGCTGTTCAAGCTGTTGCAAATGTGCAAACCATCATCCATAAGTCACCAGATATTTAGTTTATTTAAGATCGAAATAAATTAATGTTATATATCTAATTACAAAAGCGAAACTGATATTTACCAAGTATCTTTACCACAAGAGAAAACAAATTATACTAAGCTTCTAAAATTTGATTGAAGATCCATTTAAACTCAATCGCGCTCAAAATTAGATTTAATCATCATCGCTGCTGCACTCTACAATTTCGATTCTAATTCGATCTTAACGCAAAATGTATTTCGTTTGAATTAAAATTGAATCATCATGAAAAAGTTCCTCTCATCATCGTTATCGCGTATTTACAATCTCAAACGGGAACATATTCCGTTCGAATAAAGTTCCAAGCTGCAATTTTGATTTAATTTCTGCGTCAAAAAAGATTAGCATAAATATACAAATAGAATTAGGAGAAGGAAATTGACACGCGAGTGGGTTAATAAAGTTTCTGTTTAAAATTACCTGGTGGTCCGGTGATTTATAAACGAGAATGCACCCAAAATAAACAACAACGAAAAAGCAAGACGTTCAAAGCAATCAACGTATATATATATATGTCTAATCATTCTATCATTGAAAAAGACGAAACGTTCGAAGCTGTGAAATGTGACAATGGGTCCCGGAGGGTTAAGGGTGCAACCCTGTATTCAGATGACTCGATTAAGCAAAGTTGTCGAGTAAACGCGCTTTTCTTCCTCGAATTACGTCAAACTACGAAACGGAAAAGCGTCTACTGCGAGCGAATCTCTCGCACTTGACGTGTTGTTAGAAACGAGATATAGCAGCTCGCGGATCCTCAAGATCTACGAGCGATCCAGACTGGAAAGTTTAGAGATCAAGTACCGCAAGATTGGCCGTCTGGAAACGATCGAGAACCAAGAAACAACGCGAGCCAATCGCGTCGGATCGCTTCGTATCGTTCGTTCGAGCGCGAAATGAAACTTCACAATGTACAATCTAAACGCTCTGTAATACTGAATTGACCTTTTGCAAGAAGGGAATTTTCGCTTGACGTATATTCGCGAATTTTTTCCTCTCTGCCTCTAAACGTCTCTTCCACTTCTTCTGTTACTTCCACGATTCGATCTTCTTCCTTTTCAATTCATACACGTTGTAATATTACGTAGTTGAGTCTCGTCGGTGTTCGCCAATATTTTTCTCATTCTTTCAATCCGAGATTTATATTCTATCGATAGATCGGTATATATTTTTATTCGCATAATCCTAGGAGGTTTTTTATTCTTTTCCTTTTTCTTTTTTTTTTTAGTATTTTTATCTTTTTTTTTTCTTTTGTTAAATCGTAAATCCTTACAGACTAGTTCGACGAAACAAAAGTGTATATATATGTAATGTATTTCAACAAATTCTAGAAGGCTGCACATTCTCCGGACCACGTGCGTTTTCACGTTCCCTTTTTTTCTTTTTTTCTTTTTTTTTTTATAAACAAGCAAACACACGGCAGTACAGCAAACGCTTGTCTCGTTTCTCACGAGACGCCTCGATAGTCGACAGCCTGATCATTTTTTCGTGACGTGGACAAGCGAGCTCGTAATTTTCTCGAGGTTTTGTTTATATTGTAGGACTTACTCTTCCTTCCTTTTTCTATATTTTTTTTAGACAACCTTGGAAAGAGTTTTTGAGTACGTGATCCTTTAAATAAATACAATTTTTAAATCCGTGAATAAATTTGTTCTTTCCCTATCTGAAAAATTCAATTCATTCAAGAGGTTGTTTAATAAAATCCAAGTTTGATTCATTTTTCTTTAGATAATATACGAATTAACACTTCAACGACAGGCCAGGCCAATTGGTACCTTACGAGTAATGAAATAATATTAAAACAAACGTAAAAACAGTAGTCAAAATTTTCATATGAATATTGCAATTAATTTAATTAATTTCTTTTCGAAATAAAACCATTTTTCTCAGTGATACCTACCCACCGGAAAAGTATTAATATCGAAATGTCGAAAAAGCATCGAATTTTGTTTTCTCCCATTCTGATAAAATTTCTCTGCAATTTTGGTAAAATTCAAAACTCACCATTCCAAGGTTACAGGACACAACTATATTTCCTCGATCTTTACAAGCTCTAACGTTTCACATATTTACGTGATTCACGAACAGATTTGTAGATTAAAGTTAAGGTATCGCTTGAGACACAGTCAAACATTTACCGCTAAGCTATATAATACGTACGGTCTAACGAGGAGGTTTAAAGAAACAAGAAGAAGAACAGGGATCGTCAGGAACGCAACAGGAGAAATCCAGCAGGAGGAAACCAAGAGGGGGATGATTCAGCCCATTTATGATTGCTCATCGATTCTTTCTCCATCGATCTTTCGTTAAGTTTCATAAGATTATTTATCGTGAGAAACAGTTTGATTAAACGCGCATGCAAAAAATGTCCGATCTTACCGCGTGTACTCGAGCATAAATGGCTGAACGATCGATGCACAGAAATCGTATTGAACGCTTGTCGTCCCTTGAAATCGGAAGTCGTCGTCCAATAGGATTCCACGCGCCAACTAAAAGTGGCTTTTTTTTATTTTCGTTCTCAGTCTTCGAAATCTGTAGTCTGCGTTCGCGTCGTACGAAAATAAAGTCGTCGAAGGTTTTGAGTTCACACGGCTCGCGGGAATCGCTCGATTGTTTTGTTAAGTCGCAGTCAAAGAGACTGCGGATGGATCGACGCGACGGCGCCAATATCGAACCGGATGGATCTTCTGGTGCCGCCGTACGAACGTTACTGTTATACGCCCCTTGAAACCTCGGACACCCTTAATTTGTACTTTAACATGAGGATACCTGGTTACCATGATGGGCGGCCTCGTTTTCACGCGTTTTCTGTTAGACGAAAATCGATATAGTTTGTCCTGGACGCGTCTGCAACTTGATGTTTATTTTATATGTAATTCTTCCGTACTCACGTGTTATGTTTATTTAATTTAGTTTTTAAATAACCAATAAAGCTGACACGCTTTAAATCACTTCATTTATGACGAGGAAAGAGAGATTAAACATCGTTTCTTTAATCGTGCAATCAGTTACCATAAGGTTTGATTTTATGCGTGGAATGTTATTTCACAATGATCTTCAAAGCGGTTAATTTATAAATTTTTCTTGTGTATTATAGTAGAACTCCATTTATTAGAACAAAATTTTAGTTAGGGCTCGATTAATCATTTGATAGTGCGATAAAACGAAGTAGAATTCGAAATAAACGATTTAATTATCTTTTTATGGTTTCTAGCATTTCGCATCAGATACTGTCTGAGAGGATTGAATCTATGACTGCGTTATTTGAATGAAATATCATAAATAAAAAGGATAGTAACTCGTCTCCTATCATAGCTATCGTATGAAGTCTAATTACGTGAACTGCCCCTAATGAGTTTCGATGAGTAGAGTTATATTGTAATTTCAGTTGGTAACTTGGAGAATTGTAAGTGATTTCAAGAGATTTTGGAAGGATCTAGTGTGTAAATTTAATATAAATTTTGTTCGACAGAGGATTTAGTAGAATCTTATTTCTATAGTGCCCAAATTTGATGTAAATTTCAGTTGATAAAAACTTCGTAACAGAAATTCGTGTATTTCTATTAGTAGTATCTAAATTGAATGTAAATTTTGGTTGGTGGCAAACTTTTAATAGGGATTCACTTCTGAGGATATTTAAATTGAGGCTACATTTCGGTTGATAGAGACTTTATAACAGGAATCGTAAATTTCGGTCAATAGAAATATACCACCAACAATATTCATCCGTTTCGTGCAAATATCGTAAAAGGAATTTTCGTACTCGTGTGAGTATTAAAATTTAGTATAAATTAAGAGAATAATAATTAATTAGTTACAATAAATAAATATGAAAAATAGATAAGAGAGAAAAGAACGCAATTATTTTTTAATCTTTAATAATCTTTAATCTCAATAGATTACTTTTCCTGCTCTTCAGAGAACGAGGAAATCGAGGAAGGTTCTCATATTTTAAAATATATTTTGAATGAGAGATTTTTGGATTAAAGTGATTAAATTGTTAACCTTGTACTATAATTATTCGAGCGAATACTTTTAATCGTTTCCCGCCCTTATATCGCAATATTTTATTATTATTATATTATTATATTTTTATGTAGATTTTTGTCAGCAAAAAAGGTGAATTTATGCATCTGTTTCTGTTATCTAATTTGTAAACAACAATTCGTTAATCGAGACATGTACAATTCATTATTATTATTAATTCGAGATTAATCATTGTCATTATTTTTCATAAATTACATAGTCGTTAAATGTAGGAGGTATCGTGTTGGAAAACAGTGTCAGAGAACAACGAAATCCTGTCCGAAATGACAGATGAAATTCTTTCCCTTGTAGTGACAGATGATTCTGGACGTAGAAATGGGTTTCCGACAGCAAGAAAATTGATCGTTCGTTCTCGATGACAGGAAATTGTAGAATTCTAACAGGAGAGAAAAATTATTCATAAAAGATTTTCGTTTTATACCTTTACTTCAAGAAATTGTACAAAAGAATAAAACGCTGAGATTCTCGATGAAATAAATGAAGTTATAAATCTTGTATAAATAACTTAAATTAATTTGAAAGGATTTTACAAAAGAACAGGTATTTCAATTTCTCAATGTCTTTTCTACGAAACCAACGTATAAATTGTTTATATATAATATTCGTACTAAGCTCATAATTATCCTAAAAGAATACGGAAAACTAATTTTAATATGTTTCGTAAAATGTCTACTTCAAAATTTTCAACATTTACAACGAAGTATTTTACAAACCGAATAATTATACTAACTTCTTAAATTTCTCAATATTTCCAACATCTACACTAAGCTAATTCTCAATTTTTAGATAAACAGTCTATCAATAATTCCAATTCTTTCAAACAATAGAAAAATAATAATAAATTACTTTGAAACATTCAACCTTTCAAAAATCTCCTATAGTAACAAAAGAATTTTCTAAATGTTCCAACAGTTTCAATATCCGCAACAAATTACTTCCAAAGTCTTTTAAAACGACACAAAATTATACATTCTCAAAATATACTAATGCTTTCACAAATAATAATAACATCGACAATTAAATATTCCAATATTTCCAATATTTTTAACAAACTCTAATAATTTTCAAATCTTCCAGCATCCTGCTACATTTTACAATTTTACCAAAAGGTAGAATAAAAATATACAGTCTGTTCCAAAAATAACGGAACTACTTAAGATTAAAAAAAAACCAGTAGCGACATCAATACGAAAATTTCATCACATAGAAATACACCCTTCGTCATCGTCATCATTAGGAGCAGAATTATAACAACTAACATTGGAGTAGAGTTGGTTCACGCGCGGAAAAATATGGTGTTATTGTGTAATAATGTACCGGCTCATAATGCAGCGGCCATAACTGCTTCTCTTGAAAACAAATAAATTAAAATATTGCACTAGCTACTCTGTTCGCTGGTCTTAGCATCGTGCAATTACTTTCTATCTCCTCGGCTTCGAACAACAACGAAGGAGAAACGCTGTGACAACATTCGAGACATCCGGAAGGCTGTGACGAGCATTCTCAAAGGAATTCCATAAAAAGACGCGCAACAATTATTTGACGCATTAGTTGAGGGTGCAAATCGTTGTATCGCCTCAAGAGAAACGTGTTTTGAATAAAATAGAACATTTTCCTCGATACGATGCTTCTGCTTCGTTATTTTTACAATGTTCGACTATTTTTTGCGACGAACCGTATAACGATAAAATACTCAAAGATTTCTACGAATAATAATAATACGAAAAATTCTTAAACTTCTCAGATACTCCAATAATTTCGATATCTTTAACACAAACTTTAATAATTCGGAAATTCTCCACAATTGATCCGCCGTAACTCCGATCAATTCTGCGATTCTATGTAAGGAAAAAAAAAAAAGAAAGAAAAATCGAACGAACAAGTTTCACGATAGAATCGCGCGATATCCCTCTTCCGGTCATCCATCAACAGTATGTATCTCAGAACGTATCACCGAACCAGTCGAAAGCTCGCGTTAATCGCGGCAAACGTATCGCAACTTCCTGGCTTCGCTATCATCTTCTAAACGTCAAGCCGCAGAACACGTCCATTTAATTAACAAGCAACGGCCTGTCTATCGAAATATTATCGATTCAGCGATATTCTCGCGGGAGAATACGTAGCGAACGCGTGTAAACGAGGCCGCGTCAGAATCAATCCGCACCCCTCGAAGAATCGAGCACGGATCCGCCATATTTTTTGGCTGAGTGTTGCTCGAGAGACGATTCATCTTTACGTTCCCCTGAGTTTGATTTCAACGTGAACATCTCACTCTCGCGCGCGCACTCTCTCTCTCTCTCTCTCTCTCTTTCTTTCACACGTTTCCGCATGCACACACGCAAGCTCTCTCTATCTCTCATTATGTGTTTGTGTTTGTGTGTGTATGTCTGTGTGTGTGTGTGTGTTTTCCTTTACGGTTATACACGGGAGAAAGGGAAAACTCTCTGCAAAATAGATGATGCGGGAGAACGGGGAGAATGCGAGCAGGATATTCGTCTTCTAGTCAGCACGCGTTCCTTTTGCGAGCGGATTAAATCGCCGAGAATATAGGAGGGGATGCTTTGCAGTCGCATCCACGGTGAAACGTGACCGCGTAAAGTAATTCCAGTGATTCGTGAAGTTGTTCGTGGAATTTGGAATGCGATTTCGCTAGGGTCAGATTCGTGTGACGTTAGGTTTTCTTGGAATTTTAGAAGAATTTTAGAAAAATTTTAGAAGCACCGTAGATCGATGGTAGATCCAGATTCTCTCCTCTCGTTCCGTTTTTTGGAGACTAAATGATTTTTAGAGTGCGGATGTTTCTACAGATTCATATCTTCACGAATGTAACTGAAGAAGTACAATTTAAACAGAGGTTCGAGGCAATCTGTGTTTTAGAATGCTGTGTCTTTTGCGAGCATTCTTGTGTCTCATAAGTACATAAGCATTTAGCATAGCAGTCTAATGATTTCTCCTTTCGTTTTATCCTGGAGGTTTCAATATATTCAATTTTAATGAAGCCTTTTCTTTATAGCAGGGATACCAATTAGATCAAAATGATACATTTAGAAAGATGCAAATATTTTAATATTACGCTTGCAAAACTGTCGAAGAATTTTGAAAGTACATGTTCGTTCGAATTAAACGAATACATCAAATAAGCTATCGTTTCTTTATTTTCAAAACTGCACCGAATCCACAATTTCACATCTAAGTCCAATTATTTGGGATTATTCATTTCATACCCGATCTTTTTTCAATCGAAATCCAACAATTAGTCTTGATCTTGTTAATAAGTTTCCTTCTCTTTTATCGCATTTTTCTGCGAAACGTAAGGAAGAATTACCTCAACTGCCTTCATCCCCCTCTGGAACTGCTCGCAAGAGAAACGTCCGCTAGCAACGAAACGAAAACCCTGAATATGTGTGCGGGTACGCAAGAGTGTGAGTACACGTACACATACATGGGAATATATCATATACATATTATATGCTATATTATACATATATTATATATATACAAATATATATATATTATATGTATAAATATATATATATATACGTGAATGTATAAAGAAGTAAACTCGTCAGACTTATGATTTTATGCATAGGTCAGAGGTTCATCGTCAACAAAGGAATTAGCGTCCTCTTGCCCATCGCAAAATGGCATCTGCCAATACGTCAAGGTGAGCTTTCGTCTGGAACAGAGACAGAAAATAGCGTTTGCTCTTGATAGCCTGGTTCGACATGAAAGTAACGTGTTTAGCTGACAAATGCACGCATGTACCTACGTATATTTCACATTCAAATTATAGTAAAGGTTAAAGCGATGAAAAATAGGAAATTTGCCTGATAAATATCTTCTTGTTGATCCTTTCACTGTTCACTAAAACGACGATGAAATAATTGTGTGGATAATCTTGAACAGATTATCCAATTTCTATCGTTCTAAAATGCTACGTTCAAAGCTTAATACAGAAAACAAACATAAGGAGAATCCCATGAAACGCCTGATTTTCATTTATAACATCGAAAGCCATTCAATTCTATTACACATAACTTCTATACATGCATTAAACGTGAAAAACTGTTCGGTTCTGTTCCAAACTTTACCATTGTAGTCGTGGTAGTTATATCTCATTACAGCGTTAAGGAAATTTCAAAAAGTTTCCCACAATGCACACAATATATTCTCGAAAGAATTCTGTGTTAAGTGTTCGGGTACTTTCGTGCGCCACTGTAAAACATACAGAAAGAAATATACGAAAAGAATCCCTAAAACTCCTAACCTTCATCTAGAACCCAAAAAGGACGAACAACCGAAAGAATACCGCCAGCTCCGTAAAAAGGACCATCGTCTAAACTCATCCCGAGCCATTCGTGTGGCCCGATAGCTCGTTCGATATTCCGATCCAGCCCCTACGCATCCCCAACCGGGTTCTCGGTAAAAAATTCGTTAAGTCAGTTAGCGAACTTTCCCTTCGAAAATCCGCGTGCGTTCTCGCGGGCGTCTACTACTTTTCGAAAGCTGATCGAGTTCGAGAGAGCATCTCGCTACTTTGGAAAATCTAATTCTCCGGTTCGAGTTCGAGGCGATGTAGTTTAATCAGATCCGGGGGCCGCCCACGTTGATCGGGCCAATTCTGTTTCGACAACACGGTCCGTTCCGCGTTCTTCTTCTTTGGCCGTGTTCTTCCGTTACGAGGTGGAAATGGTGGAAGAAAGAGAATAAAAGAGAGAGAGAGAGAGAGAGAGACTGGCGGCGGCGCGGCTCGACCAGCCGGAAGGAAAAGAAGCAAATATCGATTTCAAAGAGGCGGAGAGGCCGGCCCGGAATCAGCCGGAGAGAAAGGTCAACCGTTCGCCGGATGTGAGGGATGATAAATCCGCGAGAGGGCGAAACGTTGCTCAGATTTCCTTTTTCTTTTTTCTCTTCTTTCTTCGACAAGGTCCCCTCTGTTTTTTGTTTGTTACATGAAACAGGTAGGTGGAAGAGGGTGGATGTAGCAGTTGGGAGAAACGTAACGAGGTCGCTAATATACGACCAGATGACATGATGAGGCAGTCATTATGAGAAAATATCACAACGTTAAGCAAATATACTGCTACTGAAAGGTATTTGGACAGTTGATTCTTCTTGATGAGACATATTTTAATTGGAAAAGTACATGATCAAATCAAACTTCAATATGCTTCAAATCAACTTCAACAAAAAATGATTTGGTTCATTATAATCACAATAGTTGCATACGAATATTAGCGTACTATAAACTGATTAAATCGAGCTTATCTTCGCATCCTGATTCACGGAAGCGTTTGAACGAATATAGAATCGATACATGTATAGTATCGATACATGAGAAATAAAATACCATTGCGAACGTAAACGTCGCGTGAATTTTTCTGAGAGGGTAGTCAGTTGGCAGTTTTAATTTTGTTGTTCCGGCGATTCGTACGTGGGATGCGAGGTATCACGATTGCTATGTTTATGCAAGTAACGTGTTTGTGTAATTAGCGTGTAGGTTTTAGGTTCAAGTTCGTTACTCCAAGTTGTTTGCATATACACAAATGCGTAATGTTCGTTGTTAATTAACTGAACTCGAAGGCAATCGTTTTATTGCATTACTTGAAATTAAACATCGACCTTTACACATGTTTCATAATATTGATTCTATTTATAAATTTAAAAATTAACTTTTTTAAATTAAAAAAGTGTTGCCTGTTTCTGTGTGTATATTTGGATTGTTTAAAAATCTCAGATTTTTCAAACAACTGGCAGTTTATGTGAACGAAATAATTTGCAATTTATACGATATATTATAAATCTTAATTTAAATGAATTTAATTAACACGTTTACCGTCATGATAGTCATCGGCGATGAATATTTTAAGATTGTATAGTAATTACTTGCATGAACGAGATTGTGATTATGTTTAATAGAAATAGTAAAGTGTGATTATAAAAAGAGCATACAATATTACAAAAATTTATTTGTTCAGTTTTTTCATTATGATAGTAAGATAATAAAATATTAAAATATTACACATTATGTATTACGTTATTAGCTACTGTATATGTATACTGTGTATAAAAACATTGGAACATTTGAAATACATATAGTAGCTCAAAAAAGCATTTTGACATTTACCACAAGGAATTTGTACCAACATATTATGTACATTATACGAAACTTTTTGAAATTGCGTTGCTACTATAATGAGTCACGACTATCGTGATTACGCTAGTAAACTTTGAAACCAGTCCGACGACGTAAATTGAAGTTAAAAGAGATTTCTTACAAACACGCACTTATTGTTAGCGGAAGGTTAATATACAGCACGAACAGCAGTCTTCAACAAATATTAATTACTGCCAAAGATGGTTCCGCTAAACATTGTAACTCATTGATATAGTGAATAATTGACTCCTCAAATATTTCAGTTATCTTTGCGAAGTGCATACTTGCCATAAATATCTTATTATTTTTAAGTACATTTTCACATCTGCTTTAAATTTTCTTGATATAATCACGACAGTTGTGTCTCGTTACAGCGCTAATAATATTTTAAAATGTTTCCTATAATATATACATAAGTCGTTTCTAGGAGTGTTGGAACACTTTCGCGAGCCACTGTAGCACCATTTGTATGCTCGTTCCACTTTTCAAGCGATTTGTACGTAAAACTTATCTCTTGCAGCGCGTGCTAACCGTGCTCTAATCTGCTTCTTTCATCCACTCGTTTCCTTCTGTCCTTTCGCGAGCGAGAATTCTCGTGGAAATCAGGAGCAATTGTTTTCTCTTCTTCCCTTGGTTTGTCTCTCCGCTCTCTCTCTCTCTTGTCTCTCTAGTCTTTATTCTACCGGTCGTTTTTTCACGATGGCAAAGGCGGAGGAGAATGCCTTTGTACTTAAGGGCCGGAAGAATTAAGGCGACGAAGCTTTTTAGAGATTTACGGGCTCGCCAGACAGTGTAAATTGAGCTTTGTCGAGTTCGCGAGATTAGTTCCCCGCGGCTTTTGAGTATTTGCGTGCGCATTAGATGATGAACTATGCCGCGAAGGGGTTGGAGACGGCGCAATTGCGTGTAAAATTAGCGAAACGGCGATGCACGGTGAAGGTTGTTCGTCTTCGAGGGTTGCGACAGTCTATAGATAGCATAGAAGAATTTTTGATACGGAATTGGGTGAGAGGTTCTACGAATAAGACGTCGTTAAATTAAAGAATGTAATAAATGAAGAAAGTAAGGATTGGAATGTTAAAGAAATAAAGAGTGAAGAGTTTTAAGATTTAACTCGGCACAGTGATAATGTAAATGTCAGTTAAAGAAAATCGAAGGACATTATAAAAAAAGAGTTCTTTTTAAAACAAAATTGATGACTATGATATTTATAGACTTTATTCTCCTTGGAAGATAATAAATATCAAACTAAGAAATAATAGCATAAATTTCTTATTTCATGCAAAATGTATTACTAAAAAAATAATATTACGAGACATGACACACGAAATTAATCACATTTTCGCACTAATTATTAATTATATGTACCAAATACTAACATAAAGCATAACGTACACGTTCAATTAATAACACTTTTGCATTCCTTCTATTCTATTCGTTCAATAGTAAGAAATAAAAAGAAAGTATATTACGCAGATTGACAAACTGTATTGCATGATAATTGCAAGAAATTGTGGAGTATTGATCGTGTTATTGATTAATAACGTAATTATACACCGTCGCGAGATGATTAATTGGAGACTTACAGTTTTGTAAAACATGCAGGCTTGCCTGTCCTCGTCTTCGCCTGTAGGGCAGTCTATGAAACCGTCGCACAAGGCGTGATCGTCGATGCAATGGTATCTACCCATTCTGTCCGCTGTGGGACACGCAAACCTTTCCATCCCGTCTTCGGAGATTGGACATTCTGGAAAGGAAAGAATTGGAAAATTATAGCCGCGGCGCTTTAATCGAATTACCACAGATATTAGTGCTTTTCAATTCCTCTAGGTTATTACACTGCAATGCTAATAAAAAATTCGTAATTCTTTTACTTCCTTGCCTTTTTACCTCAATATTGAGAACATTCTAATAACATGAAGTATCAATAATTTGATATTTATTATTTGATATTACTAACGTTATAATAATATTTCTATAGGCTTTATGTCCACAAGGGTAAGTGTTACCATATTTCTTCCTTTTATTTTTATATATTTATGTAAAATTTCCAAACTGTTGTGATTATAACATTTAAAAGATTTATTTCGTTGTGTTCATAAAAGTATAATTCTTTGGTTGTACCATAAAGCGAAGGAAGAATTTTTACCAAGTGATCAATTATCTCCTTGTTTCGTTATTTTATCGATCTGAGATTTTCCAATTTCTGTACACCATTACTTCTCCCATTCTTTCCTTTAATCGCCCTCTTACCCTCTATTTTCTACCTTCAACGCCTCTAACTGTCCCGATACCTCGTTATTCCTTTCAGCATCACCAATTCTTCGTCTCCATTCTACAACTTCGTTATTTTCCCACTTCATCACTGTATTTTTCTATTTATTTCTATCGCGCTCGTATTTTCGTCGTTTCGCGAGTCTCTTCGATATCTTGCATTTTCATTAATGTACCATCGTTTCCTATAATTTTCATATAATTTTTCTATTACATTGTTCACACGCTATCGAGCGTATACTATTTTTATGCAAAGATCGACTCGAGCCCTCCCCCGCCCCCGGATCGCAGCAGCGTCTGTTTGCGCGAAATTTTGCTGCAACCTTGCGAGAAAACGTGTTTTAGAGGCTGCGTCGTATGAAATTCAAAGGCAGCGGAAAAATGCCAAGGCTCTTGCTGACAGTTTCGTTTTATCGATTTATAGAACGCGTTTGTTTCATTTTGTACGCGTAATAAACGTAAATCGTCTCGGTAAATTTAACAAAAAGCGAATTCGATTAGCTTGTTCTTGTTGCGTGCAATTGAATCGAGTATCAAGGATTAACGGTTGTATCGAAATTCTTGTGTACGTTCGAAAGCTTTTTCATTTTGAAATACGATCGCTGGAAAACTGGAGGGATATAAGCTTTTTTGCTCTTGAAAATTGCCAATTGAAAATTGCTTCATGCCTCGGAGATAAAAAAGCGTTTTGTTGCAAGTAGATTCTAAAATGACTTTATTCTTATCAGTTCGCGAGTAACGCTAACTTTTATTTTACATCTTGTATTAAAAATTAATATTGGGCTTGTGTATTATTTGAATAAAATATTTGTAAAATATTTGTGATTACGTAACAAAATATTATAATTATATTCATTTGACTAAACATTATACATATCTATACGATATTTTGAAATAATTATACGTTTATTTCGCTTGAATTAACAAACGATTTGTCTTCAAATTATTTGATTATTTACTTATCTTAATGCAAACTAAAATTATTTTCCGTATGTTATTTTTCAAACAAAGGGTAATTCGCTTTCACTAGCTGTTATTTTTTATCATTGTGTCAAAAAAATTGTATCTGATCTTGTTAAATTAATTAGATTACAAATAATATTAGTTTGATACGATATCCTTTATTCTGCCATGACATTCGCTCGATTCGTTCTTCGTTTCAGACGAGCATCATCAACTTATTTACCCGAGATCGATTAGAGTGGAACAACCTTGAATATGACATCATCTCCGAAACATCGGACCTCGCCAATAAAATGGTAGACTAAAAAGTATCCTACGTATGTTCGTGAGTTTCGAAATATTCTATTAGCGTTTCGACAATGCGTTCCTTATTAATCGACGTGGAAAAATTCACTTTGTAAACTGAAATGATCGTATGAAAAGAATATGATAATTTCTACTACTTTGTATTTTCAATATGATTTTAATATGTTATCGTTTTTAATGTATTTAAAATAAAATATAAAATATAATAATTTTTAGATTTTTTATTCTGTCATTTTCATATTTTCTTTTAGAATATTTTTTATTTAGGCATTCCATAAGCTTTTCAAATTAATTTTTCTCTGCTGCAATTAGTTATTTTATATAGCTTTTTATTATAGCTTGTTCTGCGTCAAAATTAATTTATTCATTACTCTTGTAGTTTTTAATCTGTAAATCGATACCCAATCATTTCGCGTTACAATTTATTATTTTTACAATTTTTCCCATTTTCAATATTTTTTATCTTCCCAGTATCTAACTTTTCTTTGCTGAAGTTAATCAGTTCCTCTATTTTCTAATTCTTAAATCTTCTCGATATCCAACTTTCCCTGTTAAAATTACTTCAACACTTTTTCAATTTTCTGATTTTTAAACCTTTCAAACACTTAACTTCTCCAACCTCGAATTAACCATTCCACTACTTTTCTATTTCTCAATTTCCAAACTTTTCCAACATCCAACTTTTCTCCGCCAAAATCAACCGTTTCATTACTCTTTCATCCTCCACTTTTCCTCGTCATTTGTCACCATCTATCACTCGCTTCCTCCTCCCAAGAGATCACTGAAACTGAGAAATTCTGAAAATCGATTATACACGAATACTCGAAAAATTCACAAATTATCTATGTCGGTGTAATACGTGCATTTGGGATTTCCATTAATTTCCATCGTACATGTTCGTGCCCCCGATCGATTCTTAATAAAGCCTTTGTTAGAAGGCAGGACAATGGTCGAATAAAAAGGATACGTCTTCTCCCCTGTCCAACGATATTTCCAGTAACTCCCAGTGCAAATTCTAAAACAACTTTCCGACCAGTCGAGGCTGCTAACAATGCACGACTATTTCTGACAAACCCCGTGGTTGTAGGCGATCGCCACACCCCCTCGAAGACGCGTGTCCATTCGAAACGAAACGACGGAAATATCGTTGTTTAAATCAAGTCAAGGTTGCCTTTACCACACAAGGGCCAATTAGTGAAATAATAATAATTATGATAATAAAATTATAATAGCTATAAATCTTTACTGAGAATTATCGCAGATTTGTATTTTAACGAATTTCTCTTGCATAAGACGTAACATAAAGTATTGTAATTAAATATCATGAAGTTTTATTAAAGAAATCAATCCTTTCCAAAAATTATGAAATTCAGCCTTTGATCATCTAAGTCACTCATACTGTACCTGTATCTATGCAACCTATAATATTATAATAATTTTTATTTATATTTATAAGTTTTATTCTGTTTTTGCTCTTTGTACTTTTAAATGATTAACGAAGGATTATCTCCACGTATACATTGCTGGCTTTTATCGGATTTGTGCGCGATTATTTTTCGAAAAGGTATCTTTTTACCTGTCAAAATTCATATTGAACCATCAAAGTTAGGGGTTGAGTACATATTTTATAGAATATCTAGAGAATAGAATTTTAAAGAATGTCTCGTTGTAATATTATAAAATACAATCCAATAATATAACAAATATAACTATAACTAAAGGAATTACGAAAGAGACGCTACATTGACCCAACGTTAGTCCTTAATAGGTTAAGCACTTTCATCTCGATTGATTTCACCCTGATTCATATTAAACCAATAAATATAATTCACGGTGGAATTTGTTAACCCACTTTCTTCAGAACAGGATAAAGAAAAAAGTAGATGAAACAGGGAGAAAAGATGAAATCGAGTGAAAGAGGAAAAGAATTCACTAGACCTTAAAGAATCGACATTTTCTAGGTCGAGTAAGTGACGAAAGAGGGATAGAAATTTTTCCTTTTTTCTTTTTTTGTTTAAGTCGTCACTATGCTTCGAGTTCAATCGGGACAAGCTTCCTTTTGAGATTAAAGGAAGCGTGGATGCACTTAAAGAGCGATTAAAGCTGTAATCCGGAGTTCTCGTCGTTCCACCACTGACAAACAATATGAGAGCGACGGTTTGGAAATCTTTGGGATTTAGACAGGGATGAAAGCAGGAATAGAGCATAGGGAACGTGACAGGTGTACGCCATGTTACTTCTTGGACAGACTTTTCGTAGGTTGTAACGATCGTCGATAGGTTTTTCTTTTATGAAATATATGTTTTGTGATAGATCGGGCGTGATACGACGTACGTGACAAATATAACAAGTTTTAATTGTATTTCTTTTCCACGAATTATGAAAAGTCTAGGATAAATATCGGTTTGCATTATTTATGAACGAAACGCAAACACATCCTCCAAATTGGATAATAATTTACAAAAAAATAAGCACGTATATTCCATAGCACGTGTTCCTTTGCTTCATTATTTGTTCGAATATATTTATAGGTACACAACTGTAACGTAAAATAAAAATTATCTCATTCCATGCATCGGAAATATTTTTACCATCCAGCGTATCACAACAGAACTCGTTAATTAACGAAATATAATTACTTTATACTGAAACAATTTCTCGTTTAATTAATAAACGAGCGTCGAAACAACGTGTAATTCATCAAAAACTATATAAAAATTGTATATATGTATATTCGTAAGTAGCGAACAGAGGAAAATTGAAAATTAACACTTGTACGAATAAGTATTAAACCTAAATTTTTGTATTAAACCTATTCTGCAATATACAGGGTGGTTGGTAACTGGTGGTACAAGCGGAAAGGGGGTGATTCTACGCCAAAAAAGAAGTCGAAAATATAGAATAACAATTTTTTTTATTTTTTTTTTAAATCTTTCCATCGAGACAACGATATACAGTGAGATCCGTTATAACGAGACGTGATAAAGCGAAAATTCAAAGTCGATTTTCTCGAAAACAAAGCCTCAAACGAAAAATTTTTATTCTATATTTTCGACCTCTTTTTTCGCGTAGAATCACCCCCTTTCCGCTTGTACCACCAGTTACCAACCACCCTGTATATTTATTCATCTTTCTTTTCTCAATTATAATTGAGGAATTTAAGCGGTAAACAATATCTCGTACAAGAGAGTGTATACCACGATATAAACAGGAAAATATTCGTAAATTCAATTAATTGTACCGCTATGATGTTCTTTTGAACTTTAAAGATATCGTATGTGAATACAGAATGGCTCTCAGATATTTCGAATAATAATTACAAACCACGTTAAATGCTTACCATTGTAAGTGCATGAAAGATAAATCTGTAATTCATTTTATTTAACTTTCGAAACAACAAGTAAAGTACAGTTAAAATTGTAAATGAAAAATTTAAAATAATATTTCTTGTCCATATTGAAAACCGGGGTTAACACCATTCAATATTTCAATTCTTCAATTTTGTTTCGTGGTAAATGGTACTTTTTTGTCATTTAGTTCTTCAATTTTCATTCATTTACCGCTGTATCTTTATGATATCAAAGAAGAAGAGTTTATTAATTATTAACGCAGCTTTGCAAACTTTCTATTAAACAGAAGAGACGCAAATTTTTACTTTACCAGTAAAAAGAAACAGAGTTTTCCCACTGTGGTAATTACACTTTAACGTCGTTACGAGGCAATAAAAGTCACCGATGGAATTGTTGATAGCGAAACACGATGAGGAGGAATGAAATGAAACAGATAAAGGCTTGGAAAAAGTGAAACTTTGAAAACGTCGACATCTCTAACGATTCACGAATATATGCAGGTGATATTTATATACATTGTCGTACGTAAATATTCCGACATTTCAATCACAAAATTTCTACTAACGGATAAATCGAACAAAATCCTGAACACATCGAACCGCAAGGTAAAATAATTATTATGTGTACGTATAATAAAATGTTACGACAGGATTAAATGAAATAAAAATTTTAATATATGTAACAAGAAAATTAACGTGTTTTGTCAACCGTTCGTGGAGAGACGCGATCTCAAGGAAGCGCGTCAACGGGAGTCGTAAATTCCCTTTACGATTTTACAATCGACGCCATGAAACTGATCGATCCCCTATTTCGTTTAAGATAATAAAGGTAGTTGAATTAATTATAACGCTGAGGTAATAGGTTATAATGTACTCTTTATTTCAATAACAATTGTAGACAAGATGATTATTCTCATTGCGTATATATATAAGTTAATTAGATGAGTTATCAGTTCGTGATGAAACCTTGTAAAATTATTATTCTGTCGTTTGACAAGCTTTTTATCTTTCAATTCTTTGATTTCTGGATATAAGTAAAAATAAAAAAATTCTTTTAAATTGATGGAAAGGCTATTGATGCAAGTAGTGGTATTTAAACAGTAAATATATTAAATATTATTAAAATATATTAAATATTATTTATTCATTTTATTTTATCTCGGATTCACAGCTTGAAAATGGACTTGGTTTTGTGACAAAATATATTAGATAAGTTTTCTATTGAAAATATTTTCTTTTTTTCAAAGATATTCTCCAATTTATGTACATCTATTTATGTATATGTTTTGAATAAAATATATTAGTGTATATATTATAACCAAGAAACAAGTGTGCTAAAAAAGAAGTGTACACGAAGGGCTACTTTATAACGTCACTATATCTTTTCTACAAATATACGTGTAACTTTATACCGTCAAGCGTGGCCTTGATTAGAAAGTGACGCATTTTCTATTTTAGCTGGTTTTCAACCGGATGACGTGGAATCAGAAATTGGTATCGCGTGGTGACACGCGTAACCGCGCTGGTGTGCGGTCCGCAACAGGTGCGAATCTCGCGTATCGGTAATGATCACCCGGTAATTGTCATCATTTCAATCTATCCGGGTGATTACTGTGCCGATGAAGTTGATGGTTACGTCAAACGATTTCTAGTGCGATCGAGATATGTTACGTCTATTAGCTACGTGTGTATATCCATGATTTTTTCAATTATTTTCGAACTAATACGTTTTCTCGTCGCTGAAAAATAATTGTTTAGTTTGAAAAAGATAAGGAAGAGTTAACAGAGAAATAGAAATTGAATACGAAATAGCATGTTTTTTTAGCTCAGATGTATAATTATAGGAATTTGAAGAATTTACTTCAATTTTAAGAAAAGTAATCGTACAATATTTCTGCATTGCGCTAGCTAATGATGAGTCATTGCGACAATAAATAAATAAATAAAAATAATAAAATATTTGTACGATAAATGATCTATATATAAGCGATGAAAATTCTCTATTTTGATATGAAAATGAATTTCGATGTGGCAGCGAATACATATTTCGTTGCCTTTAATCTCGCGAATATTTTGCGTAGTCTGGGGACTCCTTTAATTTCGAGGAAACGCTGCGTCAAGGTGAAGTCGAGGGGAAACGTGTTACGTAGGTGTTTGGGGGCGGTTAGGAAATTGTATAAGGTGTCGCAAAGTTAGGTAATCGAATATGGTTACTATATTCTATGAGCAGAGATAAATAAGTTTGGATGAATAGTAAGTCGCTGAAAGAGGGAAATGCATTTATTTAACTTCTTATATCTGAAATGTCACCCGCTCTCTTTAATCTGCGAGCAATATTATTGTAAAGTTAAATTTTGTATCTTATTCGTCGTATATGATTTAGTCTGGTGAACATATAATCCATCTCCCTGTCATCGAATTAAAGCCATTCAAAATTTACGATATTTTTCTGCATTTTTAGTAAAATTGAGAAACATGAGCAAACTGTAATAACAGAGTTTACTAATTACTGAGGTGTTATATACATATACACCCACGTTTATAAGTATTAGAACACCTGCTGCACTGGTATAGAATATGATAATTGATCTGGGTTACTAAGAAAATAATTAAGGATTAGATTAGAATTTTGTAGTTTCATAATGATGCAAAATACACGACGAAAAATTGTGGAAACTATTTGCAAGAATTTTAGAAATAATAAATCAATAATTACATGTTGGTGCCTGTATCATTCTTTGATTTAAATCTCATTGAAACAATTTGAAATGAATCAAATAGCCTAAAGTCTACATTTGATTTAAGGAGTTGAATCAGGAAGTTAATAATACAAATATCAAAGTTTAATAACAATGATAATTTAATAATTCGAATATCAAAACATGAACAAAGAAAGCATTTAAACTTATTATATGCATTTAATCCATGAAATTTGTATTACCATATGAAACATATGAGTTTTTTACTAATTTAAACCTTCAATAAAATTTAATAATTTTCTAATGGTTATCTGGAATCTAGTAAGATTTATATAATTTTTCAATAATTACCCCACTGTTATAAGTCATATTTATAAATTAAACAAATTAAGTAATTTTTTCCAGTACGACCGTCTGCGTATATATTTAATAATAGTTATTAAAAATAACAGTCAAGGACAATTTGTAATTTATTTAACATAGCATGTCTATATATAATATACTTGGAGAAGTAAAATTTTTGTCTCTGATTCTAATTCGATAAGAATTATAAAGAAGAATAAAGGAGTAGTAAAACATAC
Organism: Bombus vosnesenskii; assembly: GCF_011952255.1. Classification (NCBI taxonomy): domain Eukaryota; kingdom Metazoa; phylum Arthropoda; class Insecta; order Hymenoptera; family Apidae; genus Bombus; species Bombus vosnesenskii. Next base: position 299,089 of record NW_022883056.1, read on the forward strand.
TATTGGAGAATTTTGAGTTAAAATTACCGAGTAAAGTCGGGGATAGCGATGAATACATATGGGTGTTATAAGTTGATTAATAGTATCACAGTTCTGACATATGTTAATGTTATAGCAACAATTTATACTATCGTAATGTCATAAAGTAATAATACACGGCACTATTATTTTCCATGGCTAGTACAATCTATAACATGACGTGGATGCTAATAATAACGCATTACTGAAGAATGGGATTACACGAATTTGCATATCAGTAGTTTGGACTATAACAATATAAAGTACTAGTGCTATATTACCGTATAATGTGTAATATCAAGGACTGGTAGTACAATAACATTCGTCAATTTCTACCTCAAATAGAAAACTTAATAAAAAGGAATACAAATCGAAACACTGGCCAATTTTTATATCTCCATCATATTTTCGTTTTAACAAAGAAGAAGATGTTGAATGTTTTAAAACGTCTTTAACATAAAATTCAAACAAGAATAAATATATATAAACTGAATTAGGTTGAAGGTGATGAAAGGGCGTAGGAGGGTTAAAAGCCGATACCCATAATTGGACATATTTTACAGTAGCATCTTGTGTTTTATATTTCAAAAATTATTTGTAAATCGATATTTAATATTTCCAAATGTTTCTTCATTTTATAAGAGAATAGCAAATACAAAGAAAGAAGCAATTTTTTAAATTTATTTTTCATTACCATATTAGATTATTTACTACATTTCATTTTACATTACCTCAATAAAGTAAAGAATTAAAAAATATTCAATTCAGTGTTAATTCAAGGTAAAATCAACTCTGAATTAACACGCGTATGAATACGATTATTGTTAATGTGTTTCTAGAAGAAATTTGGAAAATTAAAGCATTTATTTTACTCAAAAAACTTCGGAACAAAATTACATCCCAAGTTACGAAACATTTAATCGCCCCAATACTAAGGAGGTAATTTTTGTAACATTATGTTGTATAATTTTTTTACTTCTTTTACCTAAATAAATGTGGGAGCAAATAAATTGTGCTGCATTTTAACAATATGCGTCATAACGTGTCAACAAAATTCATGGAGCTAACGTTTTTATTATACTATTTTATTTTTAAAGGACTCCGGTGACTGATAGTGATACAATCTGGGACTAGGATCGATGTTTCAAATTGTGGTTTCGACGCTCGAAATATATATGTAAACTTTCGCACCTGACCGATTTCACGAGCTGCTATATCGGTTTCACCAACAATACCGATCAATTATCACTACGTTCCCATTAATCTCTTCCTTCGCAAGATGAACTCTTATTTGAGTATTCTCCCTCGGGGAAAACCATTACCAACGGTCAAAAAACAAAAGCATCCCTTTCAAACAACCCCTTCAATCACCCCAATCACATCCACGAAAACACTCAACCCGTAAAATACTTTCCCTTGAAATACCATACCGGCAAATATTTTCAAACAAACGGAGATAATTTTGGCGATTCGTAATTCCTACGATTAACATGTCTGTGATGGCGATGGCTGATATTATGCATGTCAGTGACGCCGTAAAGGCCACCGGTAATCAGCAGTGATAGATTTAATTATAATATGCGTTAAAGAACAGTCACAGTCGCAAAATTGACAAATTAAACAAACGAAACAGACTTTCGATGTATCAAAATTTTAATACTAAATAAACAGTTAGTTTTTGAACTGAATAAACAGTCACAGATATAAAATTTTCGATGTTTTCCATGTTTACAGTGATAAATTGCGTAACATATTAAATGCACTATAAACAGGCTTATTTTTTAGTCAGATATTATATTTAGAATTTTATTCTCCAATGAAATTTCATTATAGAGATTATAGAATGATGAAATTAAAGTTAATAATAAATAATAATTCAATATTATGGTGTAATTGTGTGACTAAATGTTTAGAATTGTGAAGCGGAATATCATATCAATAAGTTTTATTTGTTTTGGACAACATTTTAACACGTTTTTAAATGTTAAAATATTTGAATAGTTCATAACTGTCATACAATAGGAAGGAAAATTACGGACAGATGTTGTGGTCAAACAGTTGAAATAATTTCAACGCGCTTGTCTTTTCTATCACTTTTCGCGACTGTTTTTTCGCCGCTTGCTCCTTTTTTTTGTTCGTTCGATATTACGATTTTTAAAGATTTGTTCATACGTACAATTGGTTCAGGTTGCATTTTTAAAGTCGGAATAACAGATAGAACAAGATGTTTCAAGACAAAATGAGATGATATGGAGTGAAAGATATTCTACAATGAATTTTAAGTACTTTTATTGATTGACAGGTATATATGTGCTCTCTTGTATAATCATTCACCAACCACGTAATAATATTAACGGGGACGCAAGCTAGAAGTTAGATTATAGACTTCTCTTTTAAAATTTTATAATTCTATGTGAAACAGCATAAGCTGACTCGTAGCTTGTAAAATTTGTTCCTACAATATCATTTATTTTCTTCTCAAATTTGTTATCAAGATATAACAAGAGAATTTATTAGTACACTATAATAACTTGTAGTTTGTGACTTGTTGAAAATTGTAATTAACATAACTTGTAATTGTAGCGAGTTGTAGCGAGTTTGAAATTGTACTGTTATAATTACCGCAGTCGTGACACGTTGCAGTGGTAACGAAATTTCAAGAAGTTTACTAAAACGCACATAATATATTCATAAAAGTTTTCTACTGTAAACGTTTCAAAAATACTTTCACCAGCCTGTGACTGTAAATCGTAACGGTCATTGTTAAACAAAGTTTAATCACGGCTATTCAACTACTTGTGTGCAACATTTTTACCGTATTCTACGTTGATAAAGCAAACGAAAGGCAGAAAGAAAAGTTGAAGGAGTAAATGACAGCATGCAGCATCATTTAATCAGTGACACCTCGCGTAGCGTACAGGTAGCAGAGTATCAACCGGGCTAAAATCCGATAAACCGATTCTCTGTCCGCCCCCAAAAGGTTATTCGAACAGAATTAACGTTGTGACCCTCAAGCGTCCGTCACTTTTCATTTTCCGGAAACGGACAGCGTGCAATGGTGAAACGGAACCGGCGATTAAATTGTCGCTTCGCCGTAATCCAACTGGACATCGGTCACAGGGTGTGCCATCGTGATCACCAGTAGCGATAAAAGTCATTAAAGAGCTGAAACCACGCGTATCGCTGCTTGAAAAAAAAATCGATACTAGCTAATGAGCAAAAAGTTCTACGCTAATTACGCGCAGCGATCTCATGATTAATCTTTCCGATCTTATGAATGGCTATACGTCAGACAAAATTTATCGTTTTGATGTAAAAGCATAAATTACAGGTTCTACTGGAAGAGTGATATATATAAGAAGAATGCATTAAAAAAAAATCGCTTTGGTATAAAATGTAGAAAGGTAGAAAAACGTTATTAATTATTCTACTATTGAGGAACGAAGAAATTTTGTTTCTTCTATGATTCAGCTAATAATAATCATAATAATCTTAGGTTTTCAAGCTCTCTGCTGAAATATCGTTTACGCGTGTTGGTCTGTATTACTCAAATTTAAATAAAAATATGTTGTAAATGTAACGAATGAACTCATGGAAGTATATAATTTCCTTTTTAGAAATTGAACATTAACTGTGTACTTACAGTGATGAACGAAAGCAAGTTTGAGAGGTAATACTATAATCTTATTACAGGAATTTAGTAGAAAACGCAATTCTATTTTACAGGAGCGATGAATAGACGTACTATATATCTCTCGAAATAGATGACTGTTACTACATAGTGAAAAATATCTAGTACAAAGTTACTAATACTCATATGCTGGTTCAAATTTTAAACATTTTTTTGACCGCAATTGTATACAATTAAATTTAAGAAATTGACAAAAGATGGACTTGGTCAGTTTGGCTTTGGAGAAGTTCGAATGAAACATATCTGATAGCATTATTTAAATACCGATAATATCACGCAAATGAAACTTTTCATTAAATACTAAAACAAGAGATACAAATGATCAGTTCTTGGTCAGGTCGGTTATCGAGGATATTATACACAGTAATTCAAAGTAGCCCAAGGGCTTTTTGCAAATGGTAATGTATACGGAAAATTGGTCCCCGAGGGGTTGACATGTAAAGGACACTCGACGAGTAGCATCGGCAAGAAATTGCCCTCCATTTTTCCAGCGTCATCTCTTTTCGGCCCCTCAATTTTTCACACGAATGAAAAATCGCTCGTTTTGAGTTCAAGGCGAGATATCCAATTAATTAGTTTCCTCTCATTGAATTCGAGAGTTCGTCAAACACAGCTAACCTCCTACCATACAGAAAAACGATTCCGTATTGAATAGATCGATTTTCCATTGCATTACGCGGATTCTTGAAAATGTTCAATTTCTTCAAAATTTTCTGCTCCGACGTTTACCCATCTCTAACCGATTTGCTCGAAAACATTTCGACCTGTTTCACGGTTGATATATTTTATTATATATGCGGTGAGATTGGAGGACTATTTGAAAATCACAGGCGAAAGATATGATACAGTGACTCACGAAAGTATTCGAACACTTGAAAATATTTTACGAATGCACTAAGTATTACATTATACGAAAAAGTTTGAAATTTCCTTAGCGTTGCTTAACAGAGGAAGATCTCTCAATTTTTTTCACAGAGAAGCAATTTTAAAATTCAGTACATTGTTGATTAATGCTGTGTTACAAAAATTGGCCTTTTAATTTTAGAGCTAAACGTGTATATTTTCATTTTATAATGCTAATTTTAAAAATATCGCGATATTAAAATAATAGAAGCATTGAAATATTGTTTGTCTTAATTGTTATAGCCTTTGGCTTCTACAAAAAGTTGTCAATTACATCTTTGAACGAAACGACATTAAATTAAATGAAAGTGACATTAAATTAAAAAGTCAAAGAAGATGCATCCTGTTCTTTTTCTGTGGTTTCATGTATGATGCTTGTTTTATAGCAAGAAATTGAATACTGTAGAGATCAATAAAAATTACTTCAAAGATTTTCATCGAGAAGTCACGAAATTACTGAATTGAAACTGCAAAAAGTAACTGCAAAAAAACATTCTATTTTCATAGAAATATATTAGCGTCTAAAGATTTCGAACATTTCGCTATGAACTTTTAAGCACTTCAAACGTTTATCAATTGCAAGATATCGAGAGAACGCGATTAAATTCCTGACACAGAGCGACGAGAAGTTTTAACGCTTCGAATAATTTCAACTAAATCGATCTGAATATTCAGCATGGTAGATTAAACCCTTTCGCTCGGTGTGAGTGTAGCATTACTGAAAGCACTTCTACTATGCAGACCGGACTAGTTTTTGTTAATACGACAACCTATGTGTATGAAAGTTTAATTATACACTTAAATAAATAGGCTACAAATGTTGTATTTATAGGAAATTTTCAAGTACGAAAATGTACAGAATACACATAATACGTGTATAAGTGTAAAATATATACAAAGTATTCAAAATAAAGTATTTATTATTTACATATATTTATATATTAAAATATCTACCAAGTGATAGAAATAAATTTCTATTTAAATTCTATTTGTTTGCCTAATGTCCATAAAAATGTGACTTTGTTTAAACATGCACAGCTTTTTGAGTACCACTTATAAATCAATTCTATCAGGTTGTGATGCTTTACTATCATATATAGCTACAATGATCGTAAAGACTAATAAAATCAGTGCAGTAGAGCACAAGTTACGCTTTTTAAACGATGTTATAAATCGAAATAAAAGTGACTCTAGATACATACATATTATAGAGAAAATTTATAGTACTAGATTAGAGAAATGTCGAATCTATAAAGACTGGTGGGAAGCAAAATGATTGCTCGATACGAGACAGCTTATACGCCCTTTGTAGCTTTTCTTTGTTAAAGAAAACTGGTTGGATGAGATGGTATTGTAAACAACGAAAGCAGAATGTTGTTGGGAATGAAACGATGATCAGAGACAAATTGCTATAGAAACAATTGCGTTCGTACTCTGTATGTTTGGAAAATACGTGTATGGCGACTTTCGAAATTAGTTTCGAGCCACCACGCTACACACGTAAAAGAATAGTGAAAATTCCTGTAATTCGGAGTAAATGGATTTCAGAGGACGAGCTCGAGGAATAACTTGCATTCTGAAGGACAACTGTACCTTATACAGTCACAGTTACACGTGTCGAAATGAACTCGACGTATGTTCAATTTGAGTCTGTCGTACTAGTTTGAATTAGTTTCAAGACAAATTTAGTTGCAAGAAATAGTTGAAGTTTTGTTACTGTATGCGTGAAATATCGTCTTTCCGAAGTTCGAATTTGACAGGTCAGCATCGTCTATTAAATTCTCACATATCGACCTTGTCAGCCACATTAATTTCCTGGCTTATGATTTTGCTCATAAGTACATCTATATGTACTATAATGTTACCTATTTATTGCTTTAGTATAATGTCCAAAGCAAACCCACAAAATATTATGGATAATTTATATTCAGCAAACTATAGTCTCTTAATATAAGTGAAGTCAGAGTTAAAGTTGAGCTTTGATATTAGAACAGCTTACATTCGTCGTATTTGATCTATAATCTGGGCTATGTAGGGACATAATTCGATATTTCAGAGCAAAAGGTTGAAGAGAAAGAAATTTCCTGTAAACCATCGCAAGATATTGAATGTTAGAGAGATTCATAATAAAAGTACCGAAATTTAATTACTGACTATTTTGAAGAATTATGGTAACCCTGTAATTTTCTTATATCAGTTTATAAAAGTGTTATAAATATTGCTATATAGGAACACGGATCAGTTATTTTATTTAGACAATTTTTTGATATGTTAATTTAAAAAGAAACCATAAATCATGGAACTGCAACAGCTTCATTACAATTTTTGAACAGAAATAGTAGTTCCTATAAATCTGGAATAATAAAACTAGTCAGTCATTGCAATAATACAATAAATTATTGCATAATATATTATGTTATGATATATAAATTAAAATACTAATATCTAATGTCAATATTTATATGTAAATATATATAGTTTTAACATATTTTTAACATTTCAATTTTAACAGAAATGTATTTTCCTATTAAATAGCTCTCTAACGAAACTATTTGTTGGTCAAATTTTTTATGAAATTAGATGTGTACTTCAGATTTAAGTTTCTATTATAGATTGCTTCTATAGACAGAACTCGGTGACAGATTTATAAATACCGACATCTATCTACTATTACGTTATTCAGGATCAATGATACTGTCGAATGAGTACGAGATTTAGACCGAATTCAGGATTCTCAATAATTATTGAAAGAACAGAACGTCTATTTTCCGCTAATCGATTTTTAATTTAAAAAAAAACTTCTACCATCAAAATATAAAGCAAAAGTCTAATTTAGCTGTAGCTTGAATCAATTTTTTGAGTCAAATCTTCTACATTTTCTTTAAAAATAGAAATACAACTAGACATAAAACTCTAAGTTCTTCGTCGGCCCCATACACATAAAAAATTCATATTCTAAGAGAAGATTTTATCCAACTGTAACTTAAAAGTTTCGATAATTTCTCTGAAAGTATAAACTTCCTTAAAAATACAAACGAAGAAACCGTATTTTCCTGTAAACTCAAAACTCTCTAAGACTCTCCGAAAAATAAGATTTCTATAAAGAAAAATTTAAAAATTTATGTGTTTCCCGTAGATAATACTTAAATAAAAAAATTCATGGTAGCAGAGATTTCACTATTTTAAGTTTCATTAGTTTTAGACAAAACTCAGTAGACATAAAGAAGAAAAGCAGTAAGTACTTTTATTATAAAGCATCACTGTTTAAAATGTTAGTACACTAATGTTAATGCAAAAGTTTTGGTATATCGACGTGTTACAAATTTGTTCTTCAATAGATACTTTCTTCATAATCGAGCATATTATATATTATATTTGTTATATAAAATATTAACAAATTTCCTTAGCATTGTAACGAGGTACAATTATCATGACTATATTGATAAAATTTAAAACAAATCTAAATATGCATACACAGAGATTACAACATAATCATGGTAGTCAAATCTCGTTGCTAGCGAAATTTACAGTTGCGAAATGTTTCGTATAGCACGCGTAATATATTCGCAAAACGTTTCTATAAATTTTGAAATTACTTCCATAAGTTACTGTATGTATGTATAACGAGCTATGGGAGCTATAATTCAACTACGAAAAACACCACGAACTTTCTCCACAGCCCAAATCCCATTCAAACAAACACGAAAATGCAACACTCACCGATTTGCGGTACGTCGTACTGTATGCTTCCCCTGGTAGATCTGAACATAATTTGAGAAGCGACGTTGATGCCGTTCCCGAGGGAGGACGGCGGTTGAGCTTGATGCGGAGTCGATTCTCCGGAGAGGTCGATGGAGCGGCGTCCGACAAGAGTTTGGCTCCTCTTTCCGGGAGGCTTGGCTGTGTCCAGGCCAAACGGCGGCCTCGACATAAACGTCGCGCCGTTCTGATAATCCCTGTACTTCTCAGGTCCCCGTGATATCGAGTCAGTCTTCATGTTCGCAGCAGTGTTTAACTTCTGCTCGAAGAGATCGTCGTAGTTCGATTGTCTGGTTTCTTGAAAGCTCTTGCGTCCTGTTTCGTCGTCGCATACTCTTATAGGCAGGCTGACCGTATTTCTCGAGTGTCTACAGTCGATTCGTAGCTTCTTAGTACGTTGATTACCCAGAGGGCCACCGCCCATTGGCTGTTGTTGCTGATCCTCGTGTAGAAACTGTTCGCCCGGTTGTGTCGCCGTGTTCATGTATTCCGAGTAGAGCATGTTCAACATAGCAGGTGACAGGGCAAAGAATACAGTCTGTAGCTCCCTAGGCTCTCTGATCATATCGTCGATCAATATACCAGCTGGTGTCCACGAGGAGATCCGTGGTTCGTCGTTCAATAGCAACCAGTTGGACAGGTCGTCTCGGTGAGAGGCCTCGGGAGGATATATCCTGAAGTGCAACAGGTTATTGCCTACCGAGTTTAGCTCGCTCTTCTTTCTGATCCCGCTACCGTGCCGGTAGTCCTGCTCCTGTGCACCCTGCATGATGATCACCGGACGATTCCCCACGGCCAGGTCCAGCCCTTGTCCCACGTACGTGAGAAGCCAGAACATGCACACCGCCATCATATATGTCACAATTTTCACCGGATTTAACCGGGCTGGCTTTCGAATCGATTAAAAATTAAGTGTCTTTTATTTGTCTCCTCTTCTTCTTTTCTCTCTTCTTGAATCGATTCTTTATGTAGCTTCGCCTTTGCTACTTTTTCTTTTTTTTTTTGTATGTTGTTTCGTTTTTAGCGCTTTTTATTGTATACACGTACCGCGTTCGATTTTCGTTTGCCAGTCAAAAGGCACGACGCTGAGAGTTTAGGCCGACTTTTCGTTAGCTGTGCAGGGGGAGGAAGCGTTTCTGTAGGGAGCGACTTGAGGGAAGAAAACGCGGACGATGAGCGATGACCGGCGATCAATCGATAACCGTGTAGGCATCCGTTACATGGGAAACGAAACGTTTCTTAAACGCGTTCAACTACTTTTATTCTATCTCTCGTTTTTCTACTTTGCTGCTTTTCTTCTTTCATCGGACACTCTTCTAAATCTTCGGATATAATCGGAATAGGGAGATCAATAAGAACATCACCTATTCTATTCTCTTTCGATTTCCTTCTTGTCTTCGTTTCTCTTCAATTCGACTCGATTCGGTCGGCGATCGTTGCACAGTCCACGATCGTGTCTCGTTAATGTCGCATTTCCGAAAATTCCCGACGATTCGTTCCACTCAATGTCAACAGAGGCTCTCGAGGATTTCCGCGTCCTGAAATCAGGCCGTTAGTAAAAAAAAAAAGGATGGCTCTTAGTCGACACTAAGGCGTGTGTCTGGAGAATAATATGCAGTGCCAGTGATGAATGGTGCTGGTGCTGGTCATGGATGCTTATTAAGGTGCTCGATAGTGTGGGCAACAACGAAATTCGATTTTTCTCCTGGTCCTCCTGCTCTTACCCCTGTCCTCTCTCCCTGTTGCCTGCATCGCGATTCTTTCTCTCCTCTGTCACTATTACAACATACTACTCTCCACTTTCTGATCCCTCTACTTTCCCCGGTAGAAATCGAAAGTCCAATTTCCAGGATCTACGACCACTTACGGTCCCTTGGCTGCGTCTGCAGATTCTCTATACTGGTTTCTGTCTTAAATTAGACACTTACTGTCCTCGATGACGTCATAGAAAACTGCTTTCTATCTCTGGTTTCCATGCTGTCGAAAGGCCTCGTGTGTCGGTTCACGGTGCTTGACTTTTGGAAGTGCTTGTGTGCCAGTGAGGCGTTATACGAGATTCTACGTGCGGTGTGACACGGCGTGCAGCGGTGACATCGAACTCTCCGAACGACTTTAAAGTGCGGAAAAGTGGCTATGTAGTACGAGAGAGATCAACAGGTGCCCGAAAAATGTGCAAAACCGTGCTCCTGGTTTAGGGGGTGAGGAGGTGGGGAGGAAGGGGATTAATTAAGGCGCCGGACGACACAGCTGGTCGTCGTGACGTCGAAAACACCGAAGGAGTAGAAGAACATAGTACGCACATCGATCATACAGTGATAGAGTGTGACACAACACAGGCGGCGCGTGTGAACAGAGAGAGAATACAATATATATATATATTATGTGCACGTATATATAGAGAAAAAAGAAAGTTATCGGGCAAAGGTGCAGTTGCGGAACATTACCCAGTGTATTAACAGAATATGATGTGGTTACATATGATTTAACGTGTGTTTCTGTGCGAAATACTTGCTTCTGTGACTGCGTGCTGCGATATCTTCGCCCTTCTGCGCCTCCTTCCCACCGTGGGACCTTTTCTCATGCGATACGACTAACAGATAACCTTCCCTGCCAAGTTCAAATCTTCCGTTTCCCGTCGCACATAACACTCTTCTTCTTCTTCTTCTTCTTCTTCCTCGCAGTTCTTGCACGTAAAATCCTCCAAAGTCTGTTCGATGATCGTCGATACTCTTTGAACAACTTTCAACGACCTTCTACTCGTGGAAACTCGTTTTACAGTCGATTACAATACCCGTAAACGTACTCGTGTTTAAACTTGGTTTATTCAGCAGCTAGCTTATTCTTGCCGTGACGGGCTACCGTTTCATCCAGTTTGTTCATCACCGACGGACCGGATCACGCGAACACAAAATGGTGCGAACACCAGTCCACTAACATGTTGCTGGCTGTCGTTCGCTGATACTCGTCATCCACGACGATGACGTCGAGAACGTCCGGTTAAAAACGCGTCGATCGACGTAACCACGGGGACCAACCTGTTTCCTTCTTTCTTTCTAATCTTGTTATATCCCGCTGCCTCGTACTATTCGTTGCTCGTTCGAACCTCTTCAAAAATGAATTCACTTTCTTCTACTATTCTTCTATGCTCAGCTGTTACGTTCTCTTGCTACGAGTTTGTGTTGCTCGCATGCTCGCCTTTGCCGCGAGCAGAGTATACGTAACGTACGTATACACGTAGGTTCTGGGAGACGCGAGAATGCCAAAGAAAAGTTGTTCGTTCCCTGTTTGTTGAATGGTCACCGATTCCTTTTCCTTTCTCAGTACGTCGTACGGTATTTAGACGCGGGCCGGGCAGGAAGTCGCGAAAAAACAGCGGCTGCGGAGTCGGTAAAAGGAGGTTGCGGCCGTGGATGTTGCTTTGTTGGCCGAAAGTCGAGGGATGGAGGATCGAAGGGTTGGGACGGTGGGTTAGTTCAGCGAGTGAGCTGGCTGGCGCCCTCACCAGAACTAACTCCCACGCTGCGCGGCAAGAGTCACCGGGTTTAATACACCGCGCATCTCCCTACCACCCCATCGAGACACCTGCCGTTCTCTTCCCTTTTCACCCCCGGACTCTAACGCTGCTAACCCGGCCCCGGCCACTCCGTGCATCGTTCACGCTTCCGTTCCGCAACGAGTCGCACACACCGGCCAACACTTGTGCCTTTTCCTCCCTCTGTCTCTCTCTTTCTCTCCCTTTCTCTCTCTCTCTCTCTCTTTTATTTTCCTTTGTTTTGCGTTTCTTTTTTTTTCTGTTCGTTTTAACGTGCTTTTCGAATCCAACTCGCGCGTGATTCTGTGGGTCTTGGATATGTCTGGGTCTTGAAAAAGAGGTCTTTTATGGAGAGAGGTTTTATAGCGGGCGAGTGGCGGGCGGCAGACTGCTGCCTCCATGTAGTCACCGTTTCGCCAACTTAACAGCTGTTGCGGGTAAATGTGGGCAACTTGTAAAAGAAATTGAATCAGACGGTTGTCGAGTGATGGCTGGTCTCGAGGACTTTTTGGTTGTGGTAGGTTGGTTTATGAGACGATTGAGTCGAAGATGATCTCATTGGATTCATAAAATATTTTATGAATGAAGTTAATAAGCAAGATCGTAAGACAATTACCTGGGATTATCGGCTACTTAGTTTGGCAAATGCATATTTATTCGATTAATTTCATCTGTTTATGAAAGAATATGTTGTTTTGGTTCTTTGGTTATTAAGGTTTTGGGATGTTGTGCTGCTAGATAAACACTTGGGATGATTTATTACGATGATATTTGTTAATTGCGTGTCCAAACCTGTTTGTTTATTTGACTCGGTAAAATTTGTTTAATTGTTCTTACTTTTTTCAAATAAGTACCTTGAACTTAACGATAATTTGTTAAACCATTAAATCGAATAATTATTACATATTTAAACAGCCTTGTAAAATACCCTGTTGAATTACTATAGATAAAGGTATAATCGTGTAAATGTGAATTAGGTAAATGTGTGAAGTAGATTAGAATGTAGATAAAATAGAACATATAAATAAGATACAAGTTCTAAAGAAAGATAAGGATCCACAAAACGGGTTATTATTAATAGTTTTGTTTCTATATGCATAGAATAAATGGCTTTGGTGTTTGGGAAGAAGTTTAAAGATATTGATCAGCGGGTGTTTAAACTGCACTAGCTAGTCAACCCACGTGAAACGGATGTACTCGATGTGTTATTACAAATTCTATCTAATAAATATCTCAGCCAGAGTTTGATAGCCAGCAATATTTCAACGATGAATATTCTGACAGCATAAAAGCGATATGTATATAACCAAATCGTTGACACTTTCATTCAACATCGAATCGTATATGCTAGTGGAAACGGATTTTACAAGTGAAATATGCGTGACACCACAAGTGTGAACGCAGACAAGCAAGATTCGAATACACGTGGCTACCGTGATTGATGAGCATCCATTCAATGTTGCACTCTCTTTACAAAGTTCAACAAACTGTTATTTACTCTGCTTTCGCGGAAAGCTCGTAAGGAAGTCAGCAAATACGATCGTCGGGGTTGGTTGATAGACATCTCGGGAGGATTTAATGGCACGAAACAATGGCTGGTTAGATTAATGCATCATTTTAATAGCCCCAACGAGTCAGACGATGATTGTCGAAACACTTCGCTTTAACGTGTTGTGAAACATTTTGCTGGTTTGGTTTCTAGTTAGGAATCGAGTATTTTATACTTTTTTTTATACCGCCAGTACAAACTTGAAGATAAAATATCTTTCTTTGAAATTGATTTATTTGAAATATCGTTTGGTGAAAATTTATTGAATTGTTTATTTTCACTGCTTGTGGCAGTCTTTGATCTAAAGAAACCTAGATGTAGAAAAATATATAAAAAATATACTTCACTTGTATAGTACATATAGTTTAATGAAAATCGGCAAAATTATTTGTATTTTTTGATTTATTATTTAGTCTATTAAATTTCCTAGATTATTTTCATTATTTAATTTAGAAAAATTGTTAAATAAATTTCTGTTATTTGGTATAATAACGCAGTATCGAGCGAAGAATTATTATTTAGTGAAACTTTATAAATAATTTGTTTGAGAAAAGAGCGCAATCATATTGAACAATAAAATTCACTATACTTGTTACTAATCATTCGTAAAAAATATTTTCGCAGTTTTTCTATATTGTAGATGTTTATATACAAATATTTTGCAGAAATTCATATTTTCACAGAGCACGAATAAAAATATGTTTTCCCTTTACATTTTTCATATTTACACTTGCGATAAATGCATAAACAACCGCAGCTGGCTTATACTCTCATATTTACTTGCTTCCTGTAATTCAAAACCAACTTCCATTGAATTTGCTAAGTTGTTCGCTAGCCACGAAACTTCATAGTTTCTTGTGTTCTTGAGGGATACCTTTACGATCAAGGGAAGTGTTAACATGTTACGAAGTACTCATAAAATCCAATAATTAGAACAGTTCGACTAAGTTTCCATACCACAGTGCCATAGAAGAGAACTTCCTTATTTTGATAGCACAGTTACCACGCTCGTCATATTTGATAATATTTAAATTTGCAAGGTTCCACGCTTACTCATGTAGCATAGTTATGTTACGGGTGAAACGTGAAATTTAGATAAATCTGATTTTAACCTGACAAAATATAAACAGTCAGATATTTTCAGACAATATTTAGTCGAGACATAAGATAATATTATTTTAGATAATATTTACATATTACTTCAGACAATATAACACGAGAATAACATTAATATCGTTTAAGTATAAGATTATGTTTAGACAAAACGTGTAGATAAAAGAATCGTATCTTGAAGCTACTATTATGCCTTTTTTCGAAAAGTTTCTACCACCAAAAAAAAAAAAAAAAAAAAGAAAAGGCAGCTGGTAGACTAACAAAATTTCGTTTTTGAAAGGAATAATTTTCATTTTTTCAATCTACTGTTTCTTCGTTAATATATTCGTATTTCCGTTTTTCTCTCATTGAAGTGGCTTCTTAAAACACTGATATTGTGTTTTGCACCGTAAGAAAGAAGGAAGGAGAAGATCGGACGCTACTTTATGGAATATAAAGAAATCGAGATATCCTCTGCTCTGCTTATTTATACTTTGAACATGGCTTTATGGCTTAAAGGTTACGCCAAAGCGTTCATTCTAAAGCGATCGCTTAGGTGGATTTTCTTGGTTTTCATGCTTTAGCGTTACGACGGTCCTTCACTTTCATATTCACGCGAACACCGTTTCTATTCTTATTGTTCTCCACGAAGGATGTTTCGTTACCTTCAATATATTTTTCCTATCAAAGTTGGCGATAACGAAACTTCTATCCATTTGTTTCCCGTCATATACAAAAGAACAATGTTATTATTCTGTCTGGTTACCCGGTGAATAACGAATAAGTTTTTTAAACGTATTATAATAAAACACAAAGAAAAGGAAGGTGTAAAGGAAAGATCGAAAAATTGGTAGAATTAAATGCAAAACGATTGTTAAATTGCTAATGCTTATACAGATTCACAAAATAGCGGAATATAAATAGAAGTCTGTTTCATACTTTCAGTTCGCAATGTACAAATGTTTCTTCCTTTTAAAATAATTAAATTTGTTTACAATAAAATGAATATGATGAAAATGGATGTGATCCTTTATAAATAATATAAATTTTATATGTTTTACATTACGTGTATGATATATACTTTTTTAATATATGTTTTAATATAAGCTTGGATTTATATTATACATGTCAATGGCTAAAATAATGAAACTGTCAAATGTCAGATGGATTGACTATGCTATGCGGTTAAATTTCATAATCTTACTTTGCTTAAGATATTCTGCATATTTTTGCACATTGTTTGTGCTCCGCAATTATTAATTAAGAATTCAAAATATGAGAGTTTCTCTTCTGATCTCCTTTTTCGATATTATTCCTTTTATATTGTATAAGTAAGGAGTAGAAAACAATATGCTAGATATTATTTTGGTCAAGACATCTATTTTCTTTTAAAAGCAACGATTTTCAATCATAGACAATTTTTAATTGTATTTATTACTGTAAACAATAATTTCTATGTTGTATAATTCGTTAATAAATAAAAGCGATCCAAACGATCTTTCTGTATTATAATAAACTTATATTATATTATAATAAATATATTTATATTATATTACATTATAATAAATTTTCTCTGCATGTATATTACATTTTCTCAAACATCGGAAGAGAAATATATGTTTATGATGAATATTTATAAATACACTGCTCTTAATTCATCATTTTTACAAATATTTACTGTAGATTGTGAATCGTTATTTTGTATTGATATAAGATTCTGATCGATTAAATTCTCTCGCTGACAATCTGGACCAATTATCATGTTTTGTATGAAACCAGCAGATATTCGAATATGTGACGTGTTATTGAATATTCCGTTAAGCTTCGGAAAACATCATTTGAATAAAATCATTCAATATACAATCAGCACACATAAAGTGTTCAAGTGTAATTTTTCAATTATTTTAATCCTTCAATTAATCTTCCAACGACATATAAAGCTCGAAAAAAGTTTGGCCTTCAACACATATCGACAATTCTATCAATTTCAATTTATTTTGCTATTTCGCCCCACGGATCATTTAATGAAAACTACACAATTAACGTAATATTTAATTCAATTTTTTGTCGAAACGTGAAATACCTATATAATTTTTGAATTAATTTTCCATTGATGAAATTTGAATGGAAATTTTTTCGATAAATTTTCTCGACGAAATTTTAACTTTCGACATAAATCAACAATTCTGCCAATCTCAATTTGTTCCACTAATCTAGTCCATCGATTATCGAATGAATTCGATAAGATGAATAAATCGAGACAAAAACTTTGAAACAACATATAATAAATATAATGTAACATTTAATTTAATTCTTGCCACAGAATGGCAAATACGCGCTCTCGATTAATTTTCTATCTATTATAAAATTTCCATGTGTGTGTAAATGTCAATTTCCCTGGAAAAATATTTCGATTTTACACGCAATTCTACCAACCTCCATGTTTTTTGTTTAATTCTACTCTATCGATCACCGAATGTAGATCGACACAGAAAGTTCGAAATATACGATTAACACAATATTTAATGCCATTGTTTCCACGGAATACGACACGTAACTTTTCTATTTATTTTCTATTGTAAAATCTTCTCTGGTAAAATTACGATGAAAATTCTATCAATAATTTTTCCCCAAAAAGCTTTCGATTTCCGACACAATTTTACCAATCTCAACTTATATCTCCTTATCCTTCTTCATCGATCACTCGAACGAAGAATGGATCGATCCCGAAGACTTCGAAGAGTTCCACGGCTTGGTTCATGCATAATACAATCGCATTTTTCCTGATAGATTCTGTTCGAACATATGCCTGATTGAATGCAAACCTTGCTGGAAAATTGTTACGTAAGCGTTCCGTTACAAACTCTACGACGTTTCAAAATTCAATCCGTTTATTTATCAAAGAATCTGTGCATCATGACACGCTACGTGCATATTTTATATAAATATGGTAGCACGCCTGTATATTGTTGCCCTGTAAGTATAATACCATGTGATGAAAGAATTGCGATCAGTACTCAGAATACGCCATAAACGCTTTTGTATGTAACGCGTTAGATAAATTTAACATGCCAACTTTTTCTATAGGAAAATACTTTTACACGTGTGGTTCGTATTGTCAGACGTATTTCGCGCGTAGTATGAGGGTGCACCGTATCGGAACTCTTTAAAACGATTCCAATCGTACGAAATATAACATTTATGGTTCTTCGAGTTCCGTATTTCCCGCGTAGTACGGGAATACACTGTATGTATTGGGATTCTTTCAAGTGTAACTCATGTTTCAATCGTGGTTTTATTAATACGAAAAATTGTTCGGGTCTGGTCTGATAAAGTGAAACGTCGGAACAAAAGCACAACGTATTAATAAAACCACGATCGAAACTCGAAGACAAACGTGTCATCTATTCGCCGTGAAAGTTTAGATGCTGAAACGTGAAATATAGTTCAAATAAACCTATTTCATTTCTTTTTGGCCTTTGATCTTATCTTATGCAACTATATGTAATCGATGAAAAAAATACGTGCTGTTAATTAAAATAAATAAAAGAGCAAATTTATCCTGCGAGGATTCTGGAAATCAATTCATGATCCAAACTTTGAGGATCTATATATAGCAATATCCAAAACTTCCTCCAAATCCGACGAAAACCTAAGTACCCAAAGTTTACACATCGGAAAGGGAACACGTAACGTTAACGGCGATCATAATTTTTTCCGCAAAGGATACAAGGCCCGTGTACCTCGTTCGCTATCGATTTCGAGCTCGCAGCCTGGCTCACAAAGTAGCTTCCATAACCATAAAAATGATATCCAGGGGGGAAAAAAGTAGCTGAAAGAAAAAAAGACCCATCGACAATGTCATTATCGTGGTTTTATGGCGTGGTAGACGCCTTCCGTCCGCGGGCGACTAAAAACAAATTTCCAGATTAACAGGATGGTTCGGGTGATCGTCATTGATCGCGTCATCACAGCCTTGTGGGCGTTTTACGGCGTGTCCGCAATGTTCCTAAACGTCGGCCCTGCGCCATGGGTGCGGGAAGCAAAAGAAAGGCTATAACGCCGGATGGTGAACGTTATGCAGCAGAGGGTGGTGGGTATACGATGTTTCGTCGCAGAATGAACGTGCGCAGTAACTTTAATTAACCGCGTACTCTGTGCCTGGTCTAATCAACACGTTAACTGTCAAGGTGGACGATCGTTGTTGACCCGTGTTTTACTAAATCTTTCAGAACGAATTGAGTGAACTTTTTTCTTTGAACGCGCAACCCTTGGATTCTTGGAATTACATTTGTTACGTTTTTTGTGCACCGTATTTTTAAACATGGGATATTTAAATTGCGGAATGATTAACAGGCATTCGTAGGTAGTCTGCGAAGTGATTTCGCGAAATGCACTTGATTTCAGGAAATATTTGAGATGTACAAAGTGTAGTGCTTTGTAATGCGATGCTTATTAGCTGAAACGATTTTCTACCGAGGTTCTACTTTTTTAATTATATTCCCCAAAATATGAATTTACGTAAAAATTCGCAAAATTTAATGATTAAAAATTTAAGATAAATTTCATGGACTATAAAATGTTGAACAATGTAAGTGATTCAGATAGGATTTTTAGTTAGTTTAGACAGATCGTCATTTTTCAATTAGTATGATATTCTATACGATAGAGAGAAACAATTAAAACGTCTGAATGATTGAAAATATCATTAATACTTCAATTGCTGTAGGCTATCGATATTTATATCGCTTTCTCAGAGATTAAAATCATTCGCTGAAGGAGTGGATTGTGATGTGAAATAAACGAGGTTGGTTCCTTTGATAGGTTCTATTTGGACATGGTTTCGGTAATGGCTTCAGTATCGATTTTTAGAGTACAGAATACAGAATTTAAGGTTCCCCTAAATGTAAGATTGAAGGCTGGAGGATCGAAAAATCAATGTTTAAAAATGTAAGGTTTAAGATTTATTGTCTAGAGACGTAAAGCTCGCAATTTTCAATTTGATGTTAGGACATCAAAGTTGAAAATCAAAGGACAAAAGTCCAAAGTTCTAAATCGAAGTTTAATAGTCAAAAGATCAAGTCGAAAATCGAAAATTAAGGCTTAAAGATTAAAGGATCAAAGTCGGAAAACCGAAAGCCTAAAGTTGAAGAGAGAAAGTCTAACGTTACAAACTATTTCAGCATCAAAATATCGAATGCAAAGAATACATTTTTTATCCTTAAAAATTACAGATCAAAGCTCGTTTTAATCTTTGAATTTAAAACGAATCGACTAGACTGCAAAGTCTAAAAAAATACAAATTTCCTAATTGACAAAATTTTGAACAGTTTTTTATATTTAGACGAATCAAAAGCTTGTATTTTTTCTATGCTTAAACGAACAATATACCTGAAGAATCCAAAGTGCAGAAGATTGAAAATACAGAACCCGACTAAGAAATTATTATTCGAATACCTTATGTTCAAGAGTATAATGAAAGAATAACAAATGTAAGCCTAAGAATGCGACATAGTAGAAAAATAAGTGAACGTAGTAGAAAATCTTGAAATTTGAATATTTTATGCTTAACCAAAGAATAACTAAGTGTTCAGCTTATAGGATCCGAAGTTCAAAGTTTCTGTGCTTAAAATTAGAATGTGAAATTCTCAACTAAGAGTTCTTCACATTTTGATCTTCCACGCTTAACCCATATAATTTTAACAATGCGTAAGGTTTATAGAATTCAAAATACAAAACTTCACCGATCAAATCAGATGAAATTCGTTGAAAATTATAAAACATCAAATAGTCTCTAGCCGAATGAACGATATGAAAATAACGAACATCCAATAAACAGTCATCACTTAATAATACCTTTCATCGAGTCATCTTCCAATTTTCCCCTTTCAGTAGTAACCAAGAACTTGCCACTTACCATTGAAAATCCCTTCTATTAGCGAAATCCGATTACATCGTGGAACACTGTGTAGCTGTTTACTAATCAATCGGCTTCACTAAGCGATCAGCGCTTAATTGCATAATTGATCGATCCTTTGACGAAGATAATCGATCGACGAAGAAGCGATACAAGGCTTAAACGGGCGATCGTCGTTAATACTATTCGTAGAATTAAATTGCACAAAAGGCTCGACTGATTTATCCCGTTATTGTCTTTCGGCTTTGACGTTATTTTCTTGGCTGAAATCGCCTGATTCAGCGTCGCTTTGACAAAAGATTTCTTGTTCAGCCCTGATACAACGGGGCTTTGCGTAATGTGCAGGCACTTGTTGCTCTAAATAAACGAGTTCATCCGTCGGACCATGAAACGAACCACATTATCGTGCCTTTTGGGCATGACACGCTCGTCTATCGATCCACTTTCTTGCACCGAATTTCCTAATTCGACTTTGTCTCGTCTTTCAATGGAACTGCAACGGAACTTGTATAATCAGAGACCTTTTGCATAATAGTTTACTGAATAGCTATTAATTAGACTGTTTTCATGTTTATGCGTCCGCATAATTTATAGAAACACTTAATTCTATGGAACCAACTAAAGAAACGAACTTCAACTAAAATTTGCTTCATCCTCTAAATGCTATAACGAGGATTTTACTTTGGTTATTTTGTACAGTTTTGTATATCGTATACAAGCACAAATTATCATAAAATTCATCGAAATTTGTCGATGGCAAATCTTCTACCATATGAAATAGCAATTTATTCATGCAGCGGATAATGATACGTGTTTAATCGACGATAAACTGCGACTAACTGCAGTGAATCATAAAAATGATTACAAAATTCCTTGTTTGTCGATATATCTTGTATTATTTGAAATAATAATTTATTCATTTAGCGAATAGTAGTTTATATTTACTCAACGTATAATTGTTTCTGATCAACACTATAGATGATCATAAAGTGCCAGATTATTGGGCGATGAAATACGTTGGCCGCGTAACACGCTAGTCAATTATAATACATTTTATTAATTATTAACCGTACGGAAAGCTCAATCGCGACTACTAATTTCCTGGTCTCGTTATGAATTTAATCGAGATTGATGGGGACGTCGGTTCCATTGACGCTGGCTGTAATGAATTATCGCCGCCGTGTGAATATTAACGACTAGTAGCTTCAGAACTTTGCATAACAAATGTATAACGTTTAAACGTATGCAAAGCACAATGTCCAACCTTGCTAAATTTATATTTTACTCGTTTTAAACATACTTGCATCTGATTAATATACGAGCTGTTCTTTTTTTCCTGAACTTTTAAAATTAACAGTTTCAATTTATCTTCAGTTGCTTCTCTGTCCTTTCTCGACATTAATATAAGCGAGCTTTACTGTCCTGAAACACTGGCTTCCTACTAAATGTCTGAACAAGATTACGGATTATGCAAATCTTCATATCTTTGTAAATTTAAGTAGGTTGTTTCATTTTCTAAATATTACAACGAAATATTATATTTTCGATATTTCTCGCATTTTTGTGTTTTTACATTTCGCATAAAGATTAGATATTACTTTCTTATTATTATATTATTATAGATATTACTTAAAATTTTGCTAAGAATTAGGAATAAATAGAAGAAAAGACGATTAAAAAGCCCAACGAAATCTCGTTGAAAAATATCTTTTCTATTAATCTATTCGTTAGATCTTTTTCATTATTTATTGCACTTAATGTTTAACCTAATTATGCACCTTGTTACTTAACAGAATCTAACTTACTTAACAGAATTAAATAAAAAAAATTGTATTCCCTTTCAATCTCATGTAATAAAATATGTTTATCGATCACCAAAAATATTACCAACTTCCCCAACAATCCAATATTATGGCAAACCCGTTATTTTATTTTTTCACATGTTTAAAGTTCTCACAATTACACAATTATCTATAATTCGATGGTAATCAACGAATTAAATAATATCTACCTTGATAATTTTGCAGCCACCGTGAACTTTACCCAGTTTTAAACTCTCGTAAGTTTGTATTTTAAACATCATTCTAACTTCTTTATCGTGTACATAAAACTAACCCAATCTCTGTCTCTTCTGCATACATGCAAACAAATGGAAAAAGAGACTAATCTAAAACTTGCAAGATTAACGCTATTCCAGCTTGTCCAATTTAAGATACTAAATATTTCCTGAGATTTTCGAGACGCTAAAGAATTCCATTCAACACTGTCAAAATATTCAGCAACCTGGAACTCTTGAACGTCGGCGGCAAATTCAATTCAAGAACAGCCAAGGTTTCCAAGGGACGTTCCAAGTTTTCCAACCCCAACCTTAAAGATCTTCGAGAGTGTGATGTAATTTCGGCATGTTAGAAGAAATTCCAAACTAAAAGTGTATACTCATACACAAAGTACAGATATACACTGTCCATAAGTGTTTCAGTTGATTCTTTATGTCGTGTAATTGGAATGAAACAATCTGTACGTTTGAACTGAAACAAGAAATGTACAGTGCACAGTTACAGAAAGCACGTATTTGCACTTACCATTATTTCCCAATGAAATAATTTCTCTACAGACGTCCTACATTTTATTTTTATAGTAAATAAATTTCTATAATCGTATAAAGATACTACTAAATGTATGCCAACATATGTTACGTAAATAATGTAGTAACACGATGAATATTTTGTTTAAAAAGATTGAGATATATCGACCAGAAATTGCAGACGTTACAATACTCTTCTTTTGTCTTTTTGGATTGGAAAAGGACAAGTACCTTGTCATCCTTTAATCCAACAAAAGTGTAAAGAGATGTGTGCACTTAGCAACTTTGAAAAGTTATTTTTCTCGAATAAAAGCATTCCTGGAATAAAAGCCAGGTATCCTTCCTTGTCATCAATTTTCCTCCACTTTCAATTGCTCTTTTATTCATACTAATCGATAATAATTATTATTTTTATTTATATCTACAAAGTGTGTATGGTTGTCAGAGGTAAGAATTTGAGAACGTCTAAACATTTATGGATGATAATGTATGTTTAATTAGACGGTATATTTGCAGAAAATTAAGGGCTGAACGTTTGACAACTGGAAAGGGGCGTGGAGCGTGGTTACACGGGGTGAAAAAGGCAGTCAGTAGGTGTTGGTGTGAAAAGGCACCCTTTAACAAGTGGTATCATTGCGCATGTCTACTTCCACGTGACCCTGACGTCAGATTGCACAATTCCACGCGAACAGTACGAGACATATTCAATAACTTGATGTGCTTGCATTCGTCGTTTAACAAGTGCTATTTAGACCGTCGCTTCCGACGGTAAACATTGGTTTCAGACACGAAATCGAAAGTACGTGTATGCAATATGTTCCGATAATTTCGTTATTTATTCGCGAACTCGCCTACATAGTTTGATAATAAATAGGAGAAATAATTTAGTAAATTGGCTCTACAAGCTGGCCTGATTTATAGTTTGGTTTTGCAGAGAATTAATTTTGATTATTTTGTTGATATAATGTGAGACGTATGCATGACATATGTCGAGATATAATATTCTAGTAATAATTAAAATTATCGTTATTATTAAATTATTACTATCAAATTATTATACGTACAGTAATCCGTAAATTTTTGAGTAATTTATTATATATAATAATCAGAATATTATTACATTGGAATTATTATATACATACATATATGTATGTGATGTCGTAGATTTTCGTATAAATTTTGCTACAGCGTTCTATGACTAAAAGTAAGATGAAAGTATCGTATAAATTTTTTTGGCGAATAAATATAGTAGTGTGTTGAGAATTTCAGATTATGTCGGTAATAGTCGACAATACTTTGAAAATACGAGAATGCATAGATGCAATGTAATATCAACGAATTATTGAATTTATTCGGCAAACTAATTTGTTATTTAATATACCTATTTAACTCGCTATACGCAATTTAATAAATTAATATGAAACACGAAACCTCATTTAGTTACTCTTGCTTTGTATTGTATTATCATTCACACATATGTAAATTTATTTCCATTCCCATCACATGCCACATTTTTATTAATGACATTTGGACTGTTTCAATAAATCACATATGGTTGACAGAAATAGACACTTAGATAGATAAAATATTAAATTGAATTAAATTAAATTGTATAAGTAGATACATCATCAAATAGATGTTCTCATTTAATATAGATTCTTAAAGTTAAATATTAATTTAATAACAGAAATCAAAAGAAACATTTTCGTAAAAATTATAGATTATTTTAATTTTACATTTTATAAATAATACTTAAAAAACATAAAGGTATTTATGTACTTTTATGACTTAAGTATTTGCCAAAAATTTTCCATTTCTGCTCGAAAAGGAATTCCACGTGTTTCGCTTTGCACTCTGACATAATTTTCTAAAATAAGCGAAAGTGGCATATTTAACGAAATTGAAGTAACGAGGTACAAACTGATTATATTGACTATTTTATTGCGGTAATTGTCCATTCATTGTAAATAGAAATATCTAGTTTCGTCTTAAACAAAGGAATTTTTTTAATAGATCTTATAAAAGTGGTTCGCTATAGTGCTTGCTAAATTAAACCAGGAAAATACTGATAAGAAAAAATTAAGGACTTAATGCGAAGGACACGATGTAAAGTTCAAGTACACCGTTTTAGAAATTTTAAAGAACCCTCGGTGCTTTTTTACACTTTAAGAAACTTCTCAGACAAAAGGGGAAATTTTCTTTTATTTAACATCCTTTTTTATCACATTGATTTCTTCATATGTATAATTGCATTTTCAAGCAATTTAGCTCTATCTTTATACTTCTTAAACTTTCATTATAAAATCTAAGTCCCTGATTAAGAGTTTTTATTAGGTTTGTTAGGTTTATTCAGGTTAATAATTACATTTTCGAGCAAGTTACCCTGATTTATATGTGTTTTATTAAATTTTTATCGTAAGATTTAAATTTCTCCAATTAATAGTTTCTTATTAGTCTACTTTTTATTTGTATTTCCAATAGATCTATTTTTTCATTTACTTTCAATTTTATTTCTATCGTAGTTTGACTACTTGATATTTTTTCTCCATTAAACTCCTGTTTCATTAGTTACCAATAAATATTTTTTTACACAAATCAGTTAATATCTAATTGTATAATTTCTAAAAGTATTCTTCAAAGTTCTTATAAATATTTATTCTTTACAATAAATATTTGCTACAAAATATTTATCACAACTATTACGAATATTTATTCTTTATAATTATTTATTCGTATGCCGCATTTAGACAATAACAAATTTAGAAATTTTCTACGTTTTAAGAAACTTTCAAAGCAAAGACATTCAATAATATTTAATAGTATTTTCTATTAGATTTATTTCTTTACGTTTATAAACTTTCATGGAATTTGGCTCAATTTTTACATTTTTTTAACTTCAACCTTAAAATATAGTTATGTAATTACCCATTGTCTTTGTTCAATCTTTCAACTATTGTAATTTACTAGCTATTTATCATCATTTTACTCATCAGCCATCTTCATTTATTACTTAATTTCCTTTTAATTTCTATCTTCATCGTACTTTCCATGTTTCGTATTTTTGTTTTGTGAGTCTTTCCAGTCTAAATAAATTTAGTTATTTTAATTCGACATTAACATTTATCATTGGCACTGACATTTAATCGCTTTGAACAACTTTCCATCCGTAAAGTGAAAGGTTAAATTTCAATCACGAGAACATCAGCAACATTTCGTAGCTCGTAAATTTAAATCAGCCGCGTGTCTGACATATGAGGGGCATATTCTACTGCGTGTGGGAAACGCGTTTATTTTCGTTGGTTCGTGTTACACCATCGTACACGACACGATAGTTTAATCTAGAAAATGCGAAATTAAGACCGTCTCGATGAAATGTGTATACTAGCCAGCGTGAAAAACGTTCCTCGCTCTTGTTTCGTCGACACAGAGGAATGTTAATTCATAATTATAATTTGTGCACGCCACGACGTCTCGTCTGGTTTTTCAATGCTTCTTTCTGATAATTACAGACCATTTGGTCGTAGTACGGTTAAAATAAAGAACAGCAGATATTATTGGTTTCTCTGAAACGTCGGGTTTTTCAAAATTAATTAAAATTTAATACCTCGAGATCTCATAAATATCCTCGATTTAATTAAAACGTGTGAAGTAAAACATGTCGCGATCCGGATTGAAAGGTGAATGCTTAGTTGATTATTGAAACAATCGCGTGAAATTAATGTGAAAATGAAAGAGGAAGCACCAATTTTATTGTTATTTCTAAAGTTGCTTAATAATTAATAATATAATATTGTTAATAATATTAATAATGAAGCTAATTAATTCATACGGATTTATTATTTGGTACTGAACATTAGCTTTTAAAATTTAATTTGTAATTTTGGCACAATCATATAAAAGCTCAGAATGTTTCCAAACAGTTCGAGAAAATTAAGTATTCGATATACGAATGGAAACAATATTTACAAATAAGCGAATAAGCAAATAAAAGTCTAATAGTTATATCTTCGATAAAAAGCAATGTAAAATGAATCGAATGAAAAAAGGAAAAGCTCATATTTTTAAATAGCCCAAGAGAATTGAAGATGTATAAAAAAAATAAATACACGAAGAAAATTCTAAACATTATGTTTTCTAAATATAAATTCTAAACATTATGATAGAAACCAAAGTAAAACGAATCAAATGAAAAAAGAAGTCATGTTTCTGAACGGCCGAAAAAAAGAACAAATCCAAAAATTCAGTCGAATGGAAACAAAATCCAGGTATAAGCGGAGTTTATTGAAACGAGTTTCAAAAATTATATTTTCGATAGAGAGCAAAGTAAAACGATGGACCAAAAGAAAAAGAAAGGAAGGCAGGGTAGAAGGAAGAAAGCCGACAGGCCGATTCGGTGACGTGCACACGAGACCAGGGTACAGAGCACGGCCGCGTCTGCGATCGATTCAGCTTCCAGAATATTTCGTTGAGAGAAGCGGCGTCACGACCATAATCCACGAAAGCGTCATTATGCACGGAAACCACACAGAACCAGGACGCGACGCCCAGCCGTCGGTCGCTCCCTTGTGCAACAGATTACACCCTGCAATGCCAGAAATCAAAGGTGGTTGCTAAACCATGCCCTCGAATCATCCTAACAACGTCTGAAAACCACCACGAAAATACGTCGAGGGTAAAGGACTAACTTGAAACACTGTAGATCTCCGACCATTGAGGGACTAAATCCAAGCTTACGTTTTGTACTTCCTTTTCAGTATTACGTTACCGATATATCAACCACGGTAGTTCTCGTATACTTTGAAAGATTACTTTCGCTTAAATGAAACATACTACTGCGTAATGATGTATGTATATATTATAAATATTATATAATATTCATAATATATAATATATTATAAGAATAATATATATAATAACAAACATTTCAATTACCAGTTGAAATAATTTCATATTGAATATTATTGAGGAAACTATTCCTTCTAAACATTTCCCTTTTTTCCCATTTTATGATATAGTGAAATATGATGCCTCTTTTCCATTGGATGCCTTAAAATTTAAAGATTTTAATAACTCGCTAATAATTATTTATGTTTAGTTTATGTTTAGGACAGAGATTTTGTATTATAACGAATACTATAGTTTAAATATTTCATGTTTTCGTGTATCTATGTACCTCTGAATTTCATGCATAAATATATATTCGTAGCTTAATAGTCACATATTTATTTTTTAATATATAAAGCAATAATAAAACAGTGGTTGTAATTGCTTTGGCATAAAACATACTAGTTTTGCGGTGAAAACTTGCAGTATTTTATTTTAATAGAAATGGTCTTCCTGTAGATTGTACACAGACTTTTGTGGCTAACTATTATATAAAAGCTGCGAAAAGAACAACTACGGTGGAAAGGAATGTAAGTTTTATGTCAAATACAGAGTTAAATGGTGTAAATGTTAGAATAATTTATTTTAACTTCCAAAACAATTGCAAGACGAAGCTAAAATTATTAATGTTAATTTTAAACTGAAAATCTATATTACTGATATTTATGTCGTTTGCCATTTCAACTAGCCGATTTCGTTTTGTAAAATTATGTTGTATTTATAGTACCACTTACTTTTTAGCAGTACATCTACTAAAACGTGCTTCTACTACATGTACTTTTACATTTTCTATAAAAATATTATACACGCATTTTTGAAAACCTAAATAATCATTTGTATACATTATACATAAAAGCATTTATTTTTCTGTGCGTTATATATTTTTTTTATATATCGTTGATTTCAATTTCTTCGGTAGAATTTTAGTATTTTAGTCGTCGTTCACTTTGGTGTCAAGTATATTGTTACCATTTGGAAATATACCCACATTTTCTATGTAACAAGCATTTAACAGTTACTGATGTGATGCAATGTATTTATGCTATCAAAGTATAAAGCCTCGACGTGAACGAATAAATGAGTCGCCTATCTACGAAGAAAAGCTGTTTTGTATTTTTCTATCTTACTATACATAGACATACATCAAAACCAGAATATCTTAATATTATTCATACCTATTGTCTTTTCTTTCGTATTTAAAACTACCAATATGCTGAAATATTTTAGAAACTGTGTCATGCAATCAATCTATGCTAACGTATTTTATTGTATAATATTTGTAGGATAATTAATTTGTGATTTATTTATATGGTCTACGTGTGTTATATATATATCTGGTAATTAATTCTTTGAAATATAAAAATTCAGGAAAAATAAGACGAATTTTCTTAATTAATTTCCTATAATTTTCTAGCACATAAATCATCATCAATCAAACGTTTTATTAGATTTGAAAAGATTACGTATTCGAATTCACGACTTAAGAATAAACGAGAAATAAACGTCTCGAACGAAGAGGGAAAGGTCTGATTTAAAGCATCGAAAGCTGCTCGCTCGAACAACCAACCAGGGCGTGGCTCAATAGTTTCAGAGGCTTTCTAACATGGTTCGACTTAATACTACGATTCTACTTTATTTGATTGTTGCACACGGAAAGATTAATTTTACGCGCGTATAAAATCGTTCAGAATTTAGTGACTAAAGCTGAATATAGGGTTATTAATAGGAACAAAATACGCAACAAATCATATTGCAATTAAAAATATATTAAATTACGAAGCAATATTTGATCCGAACCATTTTCTTACGTTATACCATTAATATAACGCGGTAAAAGTTAATGTGAAAAATTGAGCTTGAGAAAAAAATGCTCTGCATTAAAAATAAGCCAATATAATTAACTAAAGATGTTCAGTGTAATAGCTATAATTATAAAATATGATTATGATGATATCCTACATGTAATAATTGTATTAATCGTAATTGTGTATTACAACCCTTTTTCCGTATCTTCCGCCTACGCCTATCTACCTTTTTTCCTTGCTCTTTTATCCCTTTCTTTGTTATCTTGCTTTCTTCTTTCACTTTTTTCCCTTCCTGCACTTTCTACTCCCTTCTTTCTTCTTCCCTTCTTTCATCCCTGCTTTACGTTCCATGCTTGGCCTATCATCCCTTTTTATCTTTTTCTTCTTCTCTTCTTCCCCTTCCTTACATTTCTTTCCTTTCCGCTCTCTTGCTTCTTCGACTTTCCTTCCTCTTTCCTCTTTTTCTTCCCATTCTACCTTCTTTCTCTCGATTCTGTTTTTCTCTTTACCTCCCTTTTATATTTTTCATCCCTCTCTTATCCTTCCTCGAGATATAGAAATTTCTTACACTCTTAGTTGCAGTCGTATACATATGCAGTCAGATTAATATTCGGACGCAGCATTATTTCTGAACTTTTGTTTTGTATAAAAGAGAATAATTTAAATATCGTATTGTTGTTTTGCGAGAATATGAACGATTTAGTGTGTAGCTTGAAAATACGTACATAATTTTTCCCTGTACCCAAAGTGGACTATTTATTAGAATATTTAGAGAATGATCTCTATCTACCATCCACATTCTTAATTTTATTTACAGCAGAGAACAAAAGAAAGCATAAAGTATAAGCAATATAAAAAGCACCACAATTTTACAAAAAATATTATATTAATTATTGTATTATATTAATATATAATATATAATTATATATAGTAATATATATTATATATATTATATGTATAATAATATATTTATATATAATATTATATAATATATAATATGTATAAATATTAATTATTATATTAATATAATATTCTGACAAGAACAATTAGATTATGAATAAATATAAAACAGATAACTGTTTTCACTACTATAACAAGTGTATAGTATAATAAAGTTACCATTAATGTAATGCAATTATTATACATAACCGATGAATTGACATACTATTATTGATAAATAAAATTGCTGCATTTTAATTCTGTTTCTCCTGCCACTCTATAAACGTATGAATTTACATAGACATCCGATATCCAGCTGTAACGTTCGTTGGTTCTATCCAACATCATCTACGCTAAAATATCCTACTTTGTACAATAACATAGAAAAGTACAGTGTTTTCTCAGTCATTCGCTCCACTAATACCTTCACAAACAAATTCTGCCTAAAACTACCATAAACCTGAAACCAAACACAAACTTTTCCGAGAAACTAAATGTTACATGAAAAACACAGGTGACTACGTGTTAATTGTGAATAGTGATTCGCCGCTAGAAATAGAAACCGTGGTCACGATTTCGTTTCCTGGTGTCGCTGTGGATCACCCCTTTCCGTGTTTCCACGTAAGGGGTAAATTACCGTAGAAACTAGGGGCGATATAGGTGTTTCCAAAGCTGGTATGATAACGAACGGGGCTTTTCTTCGAAGGGACCGTGACTCTGTTACCGTTGGATGTATTCGTGGTTGTGGAACGCCAGCTGTTTTGAAGTGGATTCTTTAATGGGGGTGACGGTTGGAGATTAACGAAGTGGCGGCGTTTGTGGGCGAGGCGGCTGCTTTCCAATCAGGATCATGGCGGATACAAATACTATGGTGATCGAGGTTTGTGGGTGTGGTTGTTATATTATAATTGCGCGTTACGACGTGGTCGTTAAGAATGTTGCTATATTAACGTTTGTAGGAGAGATAATTACGAAGGTTGTAATAATTATTATTATGGATAGTCAAGCTGGATTCTGTATAATAATCGCGGGTGATTGATGTGTTTGTAATATTTCTCAAATTACTTAAATTTCCTAATTAACGCAGTATCTTAACATTACTATGAAAATAGTCGGCGCTAATGGATCTACATGAAAAGGCAATTTTTGAGATCCATTGAGATTATTATTATTGCTATTGGTACTAACCATGTCTTAGTTGTCTTGTCCTATTTTCTGCTTGATAACTCTCTGTTGTAGCGAAATGAAATTTTTAAGCTTCCTTCCAAGAAAAAGCATTCCTTTATTTCTACGAAAATCGCTATGACTATAAAAAATCGTTTAAGAGAATGACATCTTTGTATTATCCTTCTGAATAATAAAAATTATTAGGTCAATGAATATGCAGTCAGTCGAAAAAGTCCGCCTATCAAATTTGTCACAAAATTATTTATACTCGCGCGTCGATGTAGCTATCACAAATACATTTTTAAAAAGAATTAAGACAATTGAAGCGTTTAACTTACAAAAATCTTGCGAACAAAATTACATGGGAAAGGTGATAATACATTACGTTAAATGAAACTGCGTTACGTTTTAACGATATGCGTTTTAACGTGTCAAAGAAATTCACAAATTTAACATTCTCACTGTAATATTTTATATTTAAGAAGCGTACGCAGACTTTTGTAAAACTGACTGAAAAACTTTCCAGCAAGATCATTACGGTTATTAAAACTCGAACAAACCATAAAACCACTATTTACTCTTCTCGCATTATTCAAGATGATATTCCAGCGTTGGTACGTGTATCGTCGAAAACAATTCGTGAACTTTTCTATTAGCGAGACTATCCAAGAACGAAACAGTTCGTGAAAAATGAGAAAAACGCGAGAGAAAAGTTTCGTCGTGGCTCGCCATATCCTTGAATCTTTCGTTCTATTTTTCATTCCCTTTTTTGTCATGGCCAAGCATTTTTCCTCGTGCTTTTTTCCTTCAACCTTTCTTTCTCCCTATGTTATTGAGATAATAATGAGTAATAGCCTTGCTGAAACCCCCCACGGGGAAAATATCATAGAAAGTTTACAGAGGTCCTATCGTTCTCGGTGCGTGGTATTACGAAAGATAATTTTTGTTTGAAAATGAATAGCCTGGTTCGATCTTAAATCATCGGTTAACCTGGCAACCTTTCCCTTCATAATAGAACGTTACGTAGGCGCGTTATCAGAAAGAGATTCGTAACTGGAACGAAAATTATCAAAGAATACCGATACAAACGAGAGTGGGCACGTTTCGATGCGCGATTGCAAATAGTTGTTTGCTTTTAACTTTCGATGCAATACGCAACGCTCTACGACCCATAGACGTATTTCTGTCGAAATCGATGTTCTTCAATCTGCGAAACGTTTCCGCGTTGTGTATTTTCCTGTCTTTACATGGAGTTTCATCGTAAAGATTTATGTACACGAATGGAATGGAAATTTTTAATTAGAGAAATTTATATCTCGATGCATTGATATTTCAATGTTTCAGAAGTAAAACTAATTACTTAAATCGTTTATTGTCTATCATCAATTTATCTTCATTATTTAATTATAATCATAGTAGTTCTTTTAAGTGTACGAACTTTCATTCACATTATACATTTCTTAGAACTCACTCTTTCTCAAATTATTCGCTTATGAAACACATCTTTTAACCTCTCTTATACAATGCTTTCTAGTATTATACTTCAGGTTCTAATCTCTTAGAAACAAAATTATTCAAAACCTCTTACGTATTCCTACAAAAAAAAATTACGTTTTATTTATCATACGAATCCTGAACAAATAAGTCGATTCACAGCTGACTCCTTTATATCGGAGATAAGATTAAGATGGAAATTAAAAAATGTCAGTAGCATCAAGAATGATATGTCTTGTATACAATAATTTAAGGTATATACTTAAGTCAGACTACCGTCGCACGTACATTTTTATATCGTTTCTAGTAAAGCAATTGAAAAATTGAACAAAATGATTTCGTTTGGTGTGATATTTATGCCTGTTCAGATACCAGTTTCCGTATATCTGCAGCGTTTCATTTTACTCACATTAACTGTACATGCAACCAACTATACATTGCAAATAGTAAAATGAATTATCACCATGTCCTTTAATGGATAATTTCAATTTATAGTGTTTCAATTCCATAAAAACGTAAATGCTGCTTCCAATTATCGATATATTATGAATCTGTATTTTTTGGTATAATTTAAATAATATTGCTACGAATCAATTAAAATATATACTTATTTATGAACTGTAGCGTGCTTCAATTCAATTCAAATACAAGCAACGCTAGTTGAAAGCCATTGCTTCCTTTACAACTTTCTTTCTTTTTATAAGGAAATGATGTATGCACAACATTTTTCGTTTTATATTATTTTGTCGAATTACGTATGATCCATTTTGTTCTATCAAAATAAAGATCACAACGACAGACAGATTAGGTTTCATGTTTATATAAAGATGCGTCGTTGTGAAAGACGCGTCTGTAAAAGAAAGACACTTTTCGGACAACCTAATATTTATTTTACTATTCGAATCCGACGAGACAAAAAGACACTGTGACGCGTAGAGTCGAACGTAGTTTGCGTTAACAAAGCTGCAAAAAGAAGTCTTGAGGGAACAAGATTCAAGCACTAAGGAGTCAGATGGGAGATACGGTTTACTCAAAGACGAAGGGAATCGACTCTGGCATTTCCTGAGATTCATCGGGGGATGCTCGGTTAATTCTCAACCAGAGGATACGAAGCTTTCTTTATCTTCTTCGAATCTCTTGGATGAGTGGCTGGAATCCTTGGAAGCCTTTCAGCGTCAGGGGTAAAACACCCTCACGAGCGTTTCTCTGCTCGTCAGCGGATCTCCTATGAATTGAAACCAACCAGGGATATCCTGAAACGCGTTACAGACACGTTTCAGGACTTCGGAGATTACTAACGAGCTCGCTGGATTCAAGGAACTCCTCCTATCGAGTGCTCCTCTATGTTATATTAAGTATAATGCTCCTTTGAAAATTATCGCGCGTGAGGTTAACTGAAATTACGAAATGATTGGCTATTTAATCTCAACGTTTCGATTTCTTTCATTACAGAATTATTATAGAATTATCGTGGGTGAAATATGTTTCAGAATGAAATTCAATGATTGATGATGAAGAGAATATTATTATATTTTACACATATGATTAGACAGCTGTTAGACATGGAAAATACTTTTAAACGAAATTTGACGATTTGGCCACACGGTGAATATTTCTAAAAGACAATCTAATGATATGAAAATACTTTGGAATGGTATTTGACGTTTTGACGGTACGAAGAATATTTCGAAAGAAAATTTCGTGATGTGAAAGTACTTTGGAATAAAATCGGACGATTTGACAGTACGAAGAACATTTCGAAATAGAGCTTGGAAATTCTATTATGTGAAAAATACTTTCGTTTAACGACAGGAAGAGCACTTCGGAATCGAATTTGACAATTTTATTACGCGGACAATGCTGTCGATGAAATATGAATTTTGTTAAAGAAAACTAAAGAAAATCGATTTCTGTAGTTTGTTAAGTATATTTGCGTTAAACAATACCAACTTTGCCTTTTTCTTTTTACCTATACTCTTTTTTTTCATTGAATGGTGTATGGGGTAAAATTCCCAATGGCAAAAAATGGAAACTCAAAACATGGAATAATTTTCTTCCACGCGAATTCCTTTATTCAGAAAAATCGATTTTTTTACTTTGTCAAGTACACGTGTCACGCTACGATACTCATTTTGTATGCAACAACTCATGATATACACAGACCTTCGTGTAGGTGCGTACGTAGTTCTGCGTTTAGGTGAGTTCCGTAGGTAGATACGAGTGCGTGGGTATTTCACCACGTGTTGGTGATCGTCGCAAGGTTGTTGCTTTTTTTTGGCTTTTTTTCCTTTCTACAAATCTTGTTCTTCTCGGGTTGCATCAGCTTTTCAAAGGCTTTTTGCATAATGTGAAGCCATCCGAAGAACCTCATAGATGTCCACACGCCCTCGCTTCAACCTCTAACCTTCAAAAGATCTTCCCTCAGCAAAGGACATATTGCACGTAAGGTTAGGTTAGGTTAGCTCCAAGGATTTTACGAACTATCATTTCTAACTTTTAATAGTTGCATCCTGCATTCTCATGTTCTCTCGTATATTCACGTCCATTGCTTACACGCAAAATTGCAATTTCAACTTACACCTTGATGGTCGAATTTGAAGTTTTAATAAGTTTACGACGTGCTAAATATCCACATCTTGGCTCCTGTTTCTCCCATTATTTATGGTTAAAGAAATCGCTTGATTGAATTAGCAGCAACGTATGAAGTTAAAGAAGAAATTATCTGGCCCGATAAATTATTTTACTCTTCTTCTAGGGAATAAAAAATCCATCGATTGGTGTATAAAAAACGTAATACTTTTAATACACTGCGTTAATCCCACCTAACGAAGATGGCTAGTCCTGATAACTCGAAGAAGATAAATTCGTAAGAGGAAAACCACGAAACAAGATAATCGTTGTCTTTTTTTTTTTTTTTTTTTTTTTTTTAGTTTTAACATAATTTTTTGTATGTTACATTTACGTCTTTTTTATCACGCCACTTTAACACCACTTTTAGCTTAAATTGAACGGTTATGTGAGAACGCATATATGCGTTCATAGCCTAAATTGAATGGTTGTGTGTGAACGCATATATGCGTTCATAGCTCTCAAAGGGTTAATAAATATTACACATTTTTAAACTTTTAGACTCTCTCTTCTGTAACACTCCGTGCACAGTTTTTGCTTCCACAAACAACCTCGCAATTTTCACATCGACACGACATAAGCGCGGACAAAATTCAAACCCGGAAAAACTTCATATCGCCTGTTTGTATTTTCTAATTGTGATATCGCGCATCGTCAGTCGCTCGACATTTGCATCCGCGTTAAAAATTAAACTCTCGCAAAGCCCGGTAGCTGCAAACCGATTCAATTTAACAAATGTTTGACGAACTCGCGCGATGTGGTTGCGTCCGGTCGTCAGGATAATTGAACGGTTCAATATTCACGAGGCTGTACTTTTAATACCAAAGTTCGCTGCGCGTTTCACACAGCTGTTTCAACGAACCCCTTCCTTCGTTCCTAGCCATTTTTTTCTTCTTTTTTTTTTTTTTTGTCGCGCAAACGAAACGGAGCTGGAACGACACACTTCGAAATGGTTAGAATGAAGCAGAATAAAGTAAGTAGGATAAAATAAAACAATCGTCGAGAGTATCAAGAGCCGCAAATAAAATGTCCAGACAAGGATCTCTAAAAAGTAACGGCTGTAAAAATGGTTCGAGATATTTTAAACATGCAAAGTAAATGGTATAAAGAATCTCCAGTCACTGTTCGAATGTTCCAATAGAAGTAAAAATTCACAGGTTCCTTAAAATGATTTCGGGTAATATTTTTTTGGAACTTCGATAAAGAAAAGGACTTTAAAATTTCGGGAATTGATCAAAAGCTTTACACACATTTTTGTACGATTATGTAATCACATAAATCGTAGAAACCAAGAGAATTCTACAACTTAGACGGAAAAAAGATCTACTAATAGAAAAATTTGGAAAAGAAATTTGTCGAACTGCGAAACTTTGAACTTTCAACATTCGAAAATATTTAATTTGCGACGCTCAAAGATTTTAAAATTTCAGTTTGATTCAATTACCAATATTTCTGGAATTCCATTAACATTGGCAATCGCTGTCCCGCAGAAGAGATACGTCAGAATGAAATTTTCCAACTGACGTTTCGTACCAAGATAAATAGCCGCGCGTTCAGATAAATAGAAATTATTACAATACATATTGATAAACGGCACGCTTGCTTTGTAACTGATTCCCCCTGCACGTGTTTTTTCATTATAATAGATCTTATTGAATATTCTCTTTTCTCCTTTTCTGCGATCATCTAACCGCGTACCGAGCAAATAACATCTGCGTTGACAACTACTTTTATGCAATAGAACAATGCGTGCATAAGATACGCTGCTACTCATAAGTGGCTCACAACATCAACAGAGAAATGACAAACGCGGTCATTCGTTATTCGTAACAAATATGTACAATCGTATTTTCAACTTCAATTCTTACTATAGAGCTAAAAATTGTTGCTCTGTTATTATGGAATGATTCGATAAGAGAGAGAATATTCAAGAAAATATTTTAGATAGAACAATATCTTCATCTGTGAATAATTTGACGAATACGACTCCCGAAAGTACTGGAACACTTCCAGAAACTTTTCACGTATACGTATATTATACAAAACATTTGGAAGTGTCATTGGGGCTGTCACGATCAATCAGACACGACTGATTCGGTAAAATTTGAAACGTATCTAAAGATGTATATAAAAGTTACAAGATAAAATGTTGTAAAATAGCTTCACTTCGTGAAAATTACCAAAGCATTTGAACAGTCAATTATTCGATATATTAATATTTAATGAGACCATCACGATAGTCGTGTCTTTTTATAGCGCTGACAAAATTTCAAAAAATTTCACGCAACTCGCGTGATACATCGATAAAAGTTTTCCATAGAAAGTGCTCCGATACTTTCGTGAGTCACTGCACGTTAACACTAACTAATTCGTATTAATGTATACGACAGCTGAAGTAACGCTGGAACTCAAATATTTATATACAAACATTTGGTTGGAGAAGGAAATGGTACTTTGTTTTGAAATTGCGAAACACCCGGTAGTAACGGTGATGCTATTCCCAAGGATCGTAGGCGAAAAAGGAGTCTTTTCTTCGCCATTACGGAACGTTCCTTCAGAAAAAGGCGTGTCAATACTTTTTATTAAAAGAATTGTCCTCTTAACACAGCAGAGATACTCAACAGGTGGAGGAACGTTCTTTCCGACACCGTTTATTCTCACATATAGTTGAGGAAAGGTTTCCGCTCCAGTAAAATAGCTCACTGACCGAGCGAAAATCCTAAACTGTTCAACATTTTATAAAACTAATTTTTGACAAAATAACGAATTACATTTTATGCGTAAATTTATATGATATTCTATAATATCTAAATTTTTAGACATTTTCTTTCTTTTTTTAATAATATTTTGCGTAATATCTTGGAATGGGACATTCTCAAAATTTTTTACATTCTTCTGTCTTATTCTATGATTTTAAATCTCTAAACGAATGAACAAATATTCTTATAGTTGCTTTTTAATTATTTCTTTATGGAATAATGCATTCAAGATTTTATACAACTACGTAACTATGGAAATTAGAGCATTTTTTTCATTTCACGGTTAGCAGATATATTATCTCCAAATGAAAATGTTCAAACCTTTCTCAATTTTCATTCTAATTTAAACGTCTCTGAAGCAAAGAAATTATTAAACTAGTTAAACTTCCGGAATTATTTTTTTCTAGAACAATGAGTTAAACGTAGATTTGCAAACTGATTATACCCTATAAAATAATTTAACTCTTAAGAAAATTAAGATAACGACAGATCACGTTTGTTTCAATTCCGCTTCGTTGTCTGGTTGAGATCTACAACACAAGTTTCGATCGTAGAGCGTATTCTCGCAATGCAAATTATCGAACTTCCAATTCGGAGCAACTACATAAAATTTCCAAGTGGCGAACTCTGTGCGTTGGAAGTTCTTCGTTAATGTAGTTCCACGGTCGATGACAATTTATAGTCCCCTGTTATTGTTAATTTCATTGCATCCTGCACCCACATTGTTCAACTCTTCAGGGAGCGTTATTATGAAAGTTCAGGTTACTGGTTTCGAGACATTTAACGATGTACATTACTTTAATAACTGTAATCGCCATTACGAAATATGTACATAATTATCGATAGAAACAATTTTACTAATAAATTACTTGACCTATATTGATCAAGTGACCTAATAAAGAAGTATCGTCTCTATCGAGTAGCTTTTTTTACTTACGAAGCGTTCCTCTATAGAGTTTCATTAGGCAATAAGTTTGTAAGGATGTGCTGTAAATTATATAATCAATGACTTTCGGAAATTCTAAAATTTCCGAAAAATTTTAAAGATATTTCTATGCTAGTCGTATTACTATTAATAATAGATAATTAAGTTCGTGAATAAATTACTATCTAATTTATTGATTTCGTGGAGATTTTCGTCCAACAATTTTTTTTTTACAATTTTTCTCGTCCGTCAATTTTAAATCGAGTAATGAATTTCAAAATGGCTTGATTGGATAATACGTAATTTTCGCGAAGCTGACAATTTCAAAAAGTTCTCAGCATGGTATTTTTTAAACAAAGAGCTTTTTCCATAGTTGGATACCTTGACAATATTTTTAATTAGAAAGTCGACGGTTTTGAATATATAAATTATTCAAATAATTTTAAAGTTTCTCGTAACGAATTTTTAAATATGAATGTTGAAAGCGGTTTTCTATTTTATTTTTTAAACTTTTCGAAAGTCAATTTTTGTAACATTTTTCCTATTGCAATTTTTTAATGGATTTTTAATGGATTGAAAATTTAATAGTTAATGGACGTTCATGTATTATATTTTTAAACGTTTTTTTTATACCTTCACCTTTTTTTATTATCATATATCACGTGTATTTGTTTTAAAATAATAAACTGGAACTGTACATATTAATTTACGTAAATATCGTTAATTTTGGAATTAAAGAACATTAGAAGAGTGTTCTAACTAATAATTTTTTGTAATTCCAATAATTTTAATAATGATTGTACCTTTTATATGCATAAAAAAATGTTTTAGGACAATAGAGTGCATAGCCGCAATTAGAAACATTTTATTCTTTTCATAAAAATTCTAGCAATTACTCGTGCTTTGTAGTACATCTGAATTACTTGTATATTTTATTTCATCCCTTGTCTCGTTTCCTCCGTGTAAAATTCTGTCGTTATTTATAGCGAGAAATAGAAACCAAGCAAAAAATTATACAATTTTTATCAACTGACCACTGTATCTTTCTATCTAACAATAAACTGCAATAAACTGTAGTCGTGTCGTATACACACAGTGGCATTGAAAACATACATAGTCGAATATTTTAGTCAATTTGCAGCGATAGCGCACTAAATCCACGACATATAAAATTATATACGTGTATGATAGCTGCGACTTTTTTATATACACATATACATTTATATACAGTGGCTATAAAAAGTATTTGCACTACAAAATAAAAGAACTTTGCCAAAATAGATTAAATATTGAACAAGGGTAGAGTTTGACACATTTCAAAAAATAAGTGTTACGTTAATGCAACACTGAGACTATAAGAGTTAATTTGAAAAATCAATAAAATTTATATACAGTGGCTACAAAAAGTATCTGCACAGATTTTTCTTATTTTCCGATGAGGAATTTTTTTATCAAGTTCAATATTTCGTTTGCATAGTATAAAATTTCTGCAGGTACATGAATAATGAAAATTCTATTAAAAGGTATTAAATGTAGCTAATATATTTGTATCTAATTAACTAGTATCTAAATGCTGTAATTAATATAACACAACTGTAGCTAATGTATCACAATGTTATCACAAATCTACCAAAGCGTCCTGATATTTTGAACGGTAGCGTATATGGAATATTCATCGTAATATTGGTCATAGCTGTGTAACGTTTAATGGTTCGCGTAAATATTCCGATCACGGATGTCCGATTACGTCATTGTTCGATATCCACATAGATTTATAGGAATAGTGACGTCAGCTTTCGTATCGTGACCCGAATGTAATACGCGTCGAAATCGCTCAAATTTTCTGAGAAATTTTATTTTAAGAATTCCATCAGGATATCTATGCTAAATCATATTGATACAACACTGTTACAGAAACTATAACAAGTTGCGTGAAACAAAAGAAAAACAAATCTCTCATATTTCGAATAACCTTTTTGTGTTTCAAATGTGAATCGTGTTTTGTTTGGAAAAAAGAATAATACGGCTGAAACAAAATCAATTTATGATCATTTAACACGTTAAAATGGCAGTTCGAATGAAATTTAACCAATTTGTTGTTTGTCATTTAGAGCGAAATAAAAGGTTGTTAACCTTATAGGATTCACCTGTGTTATTCGTTAAATTTATTGAGTATTGTATCGGAAAGTTGAATTTTGTCAGATACGAAGAGGATGGAATTAAGGGTACAATATTTTAATAAATATTTCACATGAAAAATTTTCCAAATAAAAACACACTGAAGAGAAAATTTATAAAATAACAAAATCTACAATTTGCTAATATTTATCAAGCAAACCAAACTACTCGATAGTATCATATTAATATTAATATTAATATTTCACACATATCCCTCACACAAATATATGAAATATAAATATCCCTCAAAAGGTTACAAATGTTACCCTTACCCAGCATTTATAAATGCTTATCATATAATTAAAAAATCATTTACTTATCTTGTTTATACAACAAAATTCGATTCCTTGCTAAATATTTAATATCTGACCATTTGCAAGCCATCAGAGACAATAAAGAATTTTCCAAAGAGCGATATAAAAGTGATACGATTCGGGAGAGACAGTAAGCTCGCGATTTACTAAAATTTAATATTCCTCTCTGGTAAAAAAAAGCAATCGAATGAAACTTTTATTAGTACCGACAGACACGAGAGTGTACCTCGAATCGTGTGTCTCGAGTAGAACTGGTGCATCGTGTTACAGGAAACATGCGAGAGCGAACAGAATGGCAGTGTAAACGATTTGTACGCTTGTAACAGGCGCGGTATCGGAAACGACGACGCTCGACACCCCGACGAAAGCACCCCGTATTCCAGGATGTTATCCGATCAATATAAATTGCCGACTGGAAATGTCGCGACACATTACGTAAAGTTCAGCGATTCACGGCCGGGGCCTCCACGTGCGGATCAACCTCTCTCTCTCTCCTCGTTTAAACAAAGACCGCCAAATTGGTGATGATATTTCGCGAAATAAACGAGAATTAAAGCGATGCGACGAGAATTAAAGGGTGACGGACGAAACGGGGAAAGTGGTTGGTTTTGCGCGAAGGGGTGAAACGCCACACGCGAGAGCTCCAAAAGAGTTAACGTCGGCTCTATAAATAAAGCGAACTAAATTTAGGACGCCCGTTTTTTTCGCTCGCAACAGTTTTGTTTTTTTTTCTTCTTTTTTTTCTCCCCAGAAAAAACGTTTGCTACGCTCGATCTGTATGGAGGAGAAACAGAGGAGATGGAGGATCGATGGGACAGAAATAGAATTTTTGTGTATCTTCGCGACACGAAATGCAACTTTGAATATCTTTGAGAAAATTTTATAAACACGTGTGAGTTTACGCGTTGCGTATCAAGCTTATTCAAAGTTCCAGCAAGAAATGGAAGTATTTGTACAGTTAGTTCGTTGTTGAATTAAAAGATTTCTTATATTATTATAGGTATTCAAGTATATGTAATTGTATATTATACGCAGATATTTTCGAGTAGAAACGTATATAAAAACAGGAATTAGTTTGCAAATATCTTATAACATCGAAAGAATACCTTAAAGAATCTTTGGAAGAAGCTGGGAACTATGAAACCTATAGGAGGACACGATTAGTCACTTCTTCCTCTTTTTACAGGAGAGTACTTTTTAAAATTCAATATTTCATATAAAATTCATTGTTAACTAATCTCATGTCATCAAAATTCCATAATTTTAAGGATATTGCTCCTGTCTTAATATTGAAATATTGTTTCAAAACTTCATCGACTATGCCTTTGTAGATAACGGATTCTTTTGATTTTCTCTTTAGTCATAAAATAACATTAAAATAAAAAGTCAATGAAATATCATGCTTTTTCTGTGATCTTCACATAGAATCAAAGTTTATTAGAAATTTATTTATCCATATCCAATAGATCGCACATAAATTATTTGTCGAAACAGGAAGCGCACTGAATATTAATTGAAACACGGAAATTAATCGATAGTACGGCAGCAATGTTTTTGTTTCGATAAAATGTTATCATTTTTTGTAAAAAAAAAACTGATAAAGCGAGAAACTTTTCGAGTCAAAGAGAATATTTCATTTTGATTTCCGGAATATTTAAAATTTTAAATGTTGTCATTAAAAATCTGTTAAAATACTTGTCGAAATGTTTAATGTCAAAACGTTATCGTATAATTCAATTAACTTTTATTATTATAACTATGTAGAAAATGATAATAAGGAAAAACTAGTGTAAATGTCTATGTATAACATACAATTACATATATTCGTTTGGTGGACGTCGATGAAGATTGGATCTGATTTGCCGTCTCTAAATCAACGATCGTGGACTTCGTTCGTATTAAATCCTGAGTCATTTGTTT
Source organism: Bombus vosnesenskii (assembly GCF_011952255.1). Classification (NCBI taxonomy): domain Eukaryota; kingdom Metazoa; phylum Arthropoda; class Insecta; order Hymenoptera; family Apidae; genus Bombus; species Bombus vosnesenskii. The sequence continues at coordinate 343,147 of NW_022883056.1, forward strand.
GTTTGTAGCATGCACTCGGCGATAGCGGAAGGATACTAGTTAAATCTAACGATCGTCTTGTTCTATCGAACGGCCTCCACATTGGAAATGATTCAATTCATTTGCGTTTCATTAATCAAACGAAAATGCATCGTGACGCAAGCGATAAAAATTCGTAGGTTTGCAGCTGAAAGATTCGATAATCTTAACATTCCCAAACATAAATTGCGTGACTCTCAATAAAGAAATGACATTTGACCATAGAAAAATAGTTGACGCATCCATTAATAAAATAAATAATAACAATAAAAGGAAGAAATGTGACAGAAAAATCTACTTGATAAGGCGATCGTTCTTATATAATTTCAGACGTATTTTATTGTATATACTTTTAGGCACCGTTAATCAAAAATTTTAGAAATGAAAATACGGGAGTTCATTTTTCGAAGATAATTTTTTAATCAAGCTTGAATGCTTCACAAGCAAGAGATATTTCGATTGAAAAGTTCTCAATTTAGTTAATTGAAACTTTAAAATATTTAGGAAAGAGAGATGAAATATTCTCTTTGATTCGAAAAATTTCTCGTTTTACCAGCCTTTGAAGTCTATAGAAAGCTCTCGAATTTGAAGAAACTAGTTTCTTTACGTTCGTAAGCTTTCTGTTTAAGGATATTGTACGTCGAAATTATATAACAATATAGTAGAATTTTTGATATTTTAATTTAATTAATGTTATATCAAAATATAATAAATAGATATGGAAGTAAACAAGTACATAAATACAAATTTAATGAATGAATTACATAGTTTTTAAATCAGGTATTTACTGATTCTTATTTACGAATTTCTTCATTCAAAACGTTAAACACTTCAAGAAAATAAAGCTTTCACTTTGAAAATTTGACTACGATTCAAAAAATTCTAATTTCGAAAAATCCACAAAAACCCTGCATTGCAATTTAAAAATTTTGAGGAAATCCAAAGCGTTCGAAACTAGTCGAACAATTGGGAAATTTTTCATTTTAAAATTTGATCATTTAGAAAATTCTCAGGTATAAAATACTTTGGATGCAATTTTGTTTCTATCTAAAAACCTACGAGAGATTTATGTATCAAAGAACAACCTAATTGAAAAACTTCCGTAATCATAAATTGACCGAATAGAAATTTATCAATTTGAAAAGTTCTTCAACGCTATTTTCAATCTGCAATTTAAAAATATCTTCATATTGCGCATAATAATTCGACTGGTTTTATAAGATCCATGCTAAGCTGAATAATAATTTTTAACGAAGAAATTCTCAATCTGCGAAATTCTTAATTCGTTCGATAGGAAACACAAAGAGCCATACAGGAAACTATCAAATTATAAAATTATTAGCCAATACATCGTTCTGTATACTTCAATCGTATAATATACAGGGTGACTAATAATTTCCTTTGCTCGTGTTTAGTAAAGATGCGATAATATTCAGGAAAAATTCGTTGATAAACTTCTTCCAGTAAAACAAACGAATGTGTTCGTACAAATGCCACGATGCGACATTTCTCCCAGTTCACATGGACTTGTTTTTTATTCGTTGATCTCTGGGCGGAAGATACGACGATGCATCAGAATATGATATTAGAGCGTAATTGAGATGCACAATAAAAATCGCATCGGCACTTTCCTTCTTCGACAGATTCTGGGACAACGCGACCATTGTTCGCTATTGGCTATTAGAAAAATCCTCGATTCTGTTATCTGAATTTCTCAAGTTTAATTGTCGATCGAAGATAGGAATACAATTCACGAGGAAATAAAGCTTGAGGGAGAACATTTCCATAAAAAGGAATTAATAAGAAACTAGAAGTAATAAGAGAAATCTTTCCACGTTACGTCTTAGTATTATTTATTATTCATAGTGTCTCGGCGTTTATGCTACGAACAAGACGAAGTTGAAAATACAGAGTAAACCGTTTTCGTTTGTGACTTCGTTCTCGGGAGAAACGAATTTGAAAATTTGCTTGCTTCGTATTGAATGTCATTCATATTTGGACGTAGTATATTGTTTATAGAGAAAATAGAAAAATACTATCGATTAGTATATAGGAAAGTAGATAGTTTCGTTTACAAGGGCTACGAGTTTAAATTACTGGTCCTCCACTTCCGGAAAAATATCAGCGTCATTCGACACCGCGTCACTTTGTCTAATTTTTCCTCGGCCTTCTAACGTTTCAAAAAACATGACGTAAAATGAGAGTGATTACGTAGAATATATTGTAAGTAGGCGTACGTGTATGTGTATTGTTTAAAAATTTAAGTTATTTCTGATATTCGCAATCTATGACAGAAATGCAGATCAAAGCTAATTTAATTCGCTACATTTGTCTTTATTCTATCGTTCGTATTCGTATATTTATCGTTCTTCGTTTTATCGGACAAACATAATATTTACTGAATAAGACTAAAAAAAAAAAAAATAATTCGCCGAAATATAACGGAAAAAATTACATGGTTTATTTAAAACAAGGTAATTTTAAATTCACTGCGAAAAAGAAAAGTATTTTCAAAAATGATTATTAACATTATACTTAACCCATTTAACGTAGTTCAATTTTACATAATTAGATAGATAACTCTATTTTCCTGCTTTTCGTCCTTGGAAAGAGGGTTGCCACGTGGTCGTATCTACGAAATCAATATACGTATATATACAACATACATTGACACAATACTTTAAAGACAGTTCCAATACTTAGCATACTTTTAATTATAGTTATTTAGTTTAATTATAGAATAGGATAATTTTAATTACTTTGATTTTATTAGATTATCGTAAACGTGATAAGAAAACGATGTAGAACATTCTATATTTTATTGATCTAGATATAGAGTTTTCTCAATAGAAAATCGAAAGTTTCAAGCTCAGTAAATATGGCCAACTATACTAAAATTTTAATAATCTTAGACTGTGTAATTTTTCAAGATATTTTTGCAAATTTTTCTTTATCGTTTTAACTGTTTTGATACTATATTATTGTATAGCGCCTTAATGCTATATTGTAAATATTCAAAGTAACCATTTTTCACAGGACGTGAATGAGAAGCTCGTTTAAATTTAGTGTGTATTCATTACATAATCTAATGGTAGCATAACGAGGCTATCAAACGTTACTTGACCTTTTTATTACATCTTTATTATAAAAGAATTTGCTACGTAGATAACGCACAACGACGAGGGAAAAAAGAGCGCGGAAACAGTTGAGCAAAAATTGACAGAATTGATACTGTCGTAAGCGATTAGCATTCTTCCCGATAACCGTTGATATCATGCTTACATGAAAAGAGGAATATCGAGAATCAAGAAAAGGAAGTACAGACCCGATACAAAATCTCGGATTAGAAGCGACAAAAGCCCAAAACTACGAAATGAATTGTGTAGAATAAAACATGAAGGAATTATATCGATACATAATATAAACATAGAAAACGACGAAATGTGCAAAATGTTAAAATATTACAATCTAAAATTTTTAACGCTCATAGTAAACATCAAATTGATAAAGATAATTTTCTATCATTTTATAGGAATATAAACTACTTAATATACAGTTTAACCTACTCGCGCATAATAAAATTATGATGTTTAAAACGATTAAAATAAATAAAACGAATGTAAAGAAAGTGTTCGAAAAGAACAAAATTGAAATAAGTAGAATATTTACGTATACGGATATGTATCGCCTAAACTAAAGAAAGACATATCGAATACTCTGAACTTTTTAGATTCTCAAATTTTTTACTGCGCAATGATCGTTTCTTTTACGTATATTTTACGCGTTACTTCATAGCCTCATCCTTAATTTAAGCAGATTGAACAAAATTAGCAAAGATATCTCACTCAAAAAATAATAAAAATAATTTTGTAGTTATTGTAATCCGTATCTCTCCATGTAACTTTTATTCTATTTATTGCTCCCGCGTTTCTACCATTTTAGTTCGATATCTTACTTATAACTATAACTTTACTTTTTATTCGAGAAATTTCCTAAAATGGATGCATGTCGTTCGCCAAGAAATAATCTGATACTCGTGACTTTAACAGTGTGCCATCATTCTCCATTTTCATACTCTCTTTTAAGCTCGACGCAGGGGTGACCAAATGATCACATTCCATGCACCGTGTACATCGGTTACGCTCGTTCACCGGCGTGTAATCAAAAGGTACAAAGGAGCTGGTGTTGCTGTTTGTTTGGTGTCCCCTCAAAAACGCGGTAACACACAGGATACGCAACACGATTTTCAACGATACGTCCACGCGTTCCTTTGATCGCGGAACAACCTGTTTGTGGATGGAAATCCACAAAGAGGAAAATATACGCGGCGATCCTCGAACGGAAGGGTCATTGAAGGATCATCGAGGATCGATCGACGAACGAAAATTGAATAATTCTCATCGACGAATAGAGATCCACTGGAATGATTGTTATTCGAGATCGATCGTTGTCGTCTACGATAAAAGTACTCGAACATTCGCTTATCTTTGGCAAGATTGTATTTTAATCGAGTTACTGTGTATGAAATGTTATTTAACCGAACTTCGAATTTGAGAAGCGATGATAGATACCGGCCTATCGGATTTTAATTACCGTGTATTTTCAACAAGCTGAATGGAAATCTCAAAAAGGATCCATAGCACGTTTTGACCACAGTCGAATTAACAGTATAGTTCTAGTATAGCTGTCGATCATTTTACTACATGCAGGTTGCAGATATTTCGTAAGAAAGCGGTGTAACGTTGAACACAAGAAATACACTGGATGTTTGAAAGTTATGAAAGAGTGTAACTTAAAAATCCCAAAATCTGCTAAATGTTCTTGTACGAACTTTTAATCTCGTTGTCAGCTGTTTCGATTCGTTAAGTTCAGAGTAAGAAACAAAAAGAGTGAGTGAAATAAAAACGAAAATATATGGATCTTTTTAATTATTTATAAATAATTAACATTCATCTTTTTTAACACCTTCCGTAGTCCTGACTGTGTAACGCTCTATCGAAAAGAAACTCTATAGAAGTTTAATAAAGTTTCCGAGATGAAGAAGAACTCCGAATGGACTCTCGACTCGAATGGCATTTTTCCATTTTTCTGGATGGAGCAACGGTCACGGTGTTATCACTTCTAAGCTTGTTACACGCAGCTTATTAATAACAAAGTTGGTCGCATATTAATTCTATTCGAGTTCGATTTTCACGTAACACGCTAAATGAGGTTACAAGTTTATAAATCAAAATCATAGGCGAGATATCGGAAAATAATTCTTTTCGGGGAGCCTTTTACATGTACTCGGCGCATGCTCCAAAATATAAAAGGTTTTTCTTTATTACTTTCAAGTTAAACGAAATATTAGAAATATTTAAGGTAAGGTTTTTTGACGAATACGCTGCGGATATTCAGAAAAATTTGAATATGCAAAGACGAAGAAGTCATACAGAAAATGACAAAATTTCTCGAAATGGTATTATGGATACGACATTTCAGTTGTTATGGAATCTATATATTAGGTTGTCCGAAAAGTATCTTTCAACGTGTTTTTTACAACAGTGCACCTTTATACAAACGTGAAACCAAGTCTGTGAAATGTCGCGGTGTTTGTCTCAACAGAATAAAATAGATCGTACGTAATATAAAACAAAAAACGTTGTGCGTCTATTATTTCCTCATACAACGAAAGAAACTTTTCGGACAACCTAATAATATAACTTACCTTTATCGTTACAAAAGATGGTGTTTTATCTTTTCACCATTCATATCACTCACCGTTTCAATTTCTCCGTATTTCGATGCTTTGCTTTCTTATTTAATTCGTTTTCGATTTTCAATTTGTACCACATCATGTAGCAACCATTCTCGATTAGCAAATATGTAGCAGACCCTCGGTAAACATACGAAACATTATCAAAACAATATTCTAGATACCGACGATACCAGAGAGCAACGTTAAGTGTAGAGAGCCCCATCTGATAGCCGGAATATGTTAATGACGCGTCGACCGGCAAAGTCATGCACGGATTGTGCGCAGTGACATTTTTGAATAGATTGAAATTGGGGTGACATCGCTCCAATTTGTCCTCTTACGCTTTACTAAATCGAATCATTTCAAACATTTTGATCGTGTCAACAAATCATATCAACTACAGTGGCAGCGATTTCGTGGTGCAGGTGAAACCAAGGAGATCCTGTGGCTCAAAATACGAGAAAAGTTAAGAATAATGAAATTACGTTGGAGATTTTATATTTTAGAAAATCGAGTTCGAAAACTTCGATTCCTCCAAGTTACACATATGACCAGGCATTTTGTACATTTAAAGTATATTTACTTTAAAAACGGTCTTCTTAATCGACTAAAATTACAAACTTTTGTTCACCATATCGTAGAGTTGGTAGTTGGAAAATATGGCGTTATCACGATGCGTTTGCTAGTTAAAGTCCGTGTTACTTTCCACAATGTCGTCGTTGTTACTATAAACCAATGATTAATTCGTTTACTGACAATTTTCCATTCAAATCTGTCTTGTATCGTTGTCTCGTCCAATTATCTGTCGACGTGTTTACGTATTGAAACTTCACGCATTCAATTCTCGACGAGATTGCTACGAGTAATCTTGTTTTCCCATTAAAATCAACATAGACAAGTAGAGAATTTTCAGATATGAATTTTCGAAGAATTTGATACATGTGTTGAAATTTACTGTACGATGAATGTACATTTATATCAAATTCATATTAAAATTTCACAGAAACATTATTTCATAAACGTCAAGATTAATAAAATTAAGTGGAAATTCTGGACGCGTAATTTCGATATTCAGACCGATGATTATTAAAAATCTTGGGTCATCGGAAGATTGGATTCATTTTGGTCGCGTGTAGTACAAGGTATTTCTGAGTCACTCGCTTATATAACGTTTCAAACAAATTGTACATTCAGTGTCGCACAGTATAGTAGAAATCTTTTTTGTACGACATGTACATACTTCGTAGATTTAATTATTAGAATATTATAAATACGTATAGTGGCTCATAAAAGTGATAGAATACTTACGTTTGAACGTATTGTTTATATAAAATATTTTATAATTTCATTAACCTGAGAAAACGATTATATTGATAAAATTTGTAAATGTTTATAGGAGTTACGAGATACTGCAAACATGTATTTAGTAAGAAAACAATGTACATGGTGAATAGCCATTACGACTCTATAAATACATCTCTGCAAAATAAAAACACTGTACCTATTGTATTTCATTTTTTACTGAATTTTATTTAACCTGAGATATTAAAAATCTACTCGTCAAATCAAAATAAACTTGTTATCGCACAATTTTAGGAGCAACAAAATTTAGATTATTCGTCACATTGAATAGGAAGAAAAAACAAAGATATCAAAAGAACCTTGGAGTTTTTCTTTTATTACTTTATTCATCTATCACTATATTCATGTATAATTCATATTATTTAGTTGATTTTTTTTTTTTTTTTGGAAGAGAACCGAAACACTGCGACGTGGATGACATGGAAGCCAAACGAGATGGAGATACAGAACAATTTTCTAGCGAGGTTTACTGTTTCGAGCGTAATTGCATTGTACCCAGTTGGAGAAGCCGGAGAATCGTCGAAAGAACGACGTTAATCTTCGGCTAAAAAAGATTCGATTAAAGGCGAACTTTTTGCATTAATTCAACTTTAATTAATTTACAAAAGGCTTCATTTAACATTATGTACCTTTTCGCCGGGTTTTGTCTTTCCTTCCTTTTTCTTTCTCATCTTCTTTTTTATCTTTTCCAAGAGAAAGACGTTCACTCGTCTCGAAGTAATTTGAATGCATCGAGGAACGAGATAAAAATGTAAGTTTAACTTTCTCCGACTAAGACAAAATTTCATTGAGCTTTTCGTGTAATTTGACTTTAATTAATTTATCAAAGCTGCTATTCAACATTGGCTTTTCCCCTCTTTTTTCTCTTATTTTTCGTCCTTTTTTTTTAATGTCGGTTTGAAAAGAAATAATTACGTCTGCGTACAATTTCAAGGTAGCGGTAGGCGAAAGGACGATGAATTTAGTCTCGTTTAGGTCTAAAACCTCGTGTAAAATACGCTTGGCTGGCCGCGTCTCTACACATTAATTTTCATTTCTTTTGATTCTAAGGATGCCCTTCGCGTTCCTTTCAACGAAGCTCCGAGTTATCTTTCATGTATAGAGGAGTCAGAAATTTTATTACTTCATTTATTTTGCGACATGTCTCAGTGCGTGACGTCTCTCATCATCGCCTGATTTTATCGTAATAATACATAAGAATATTCTATCGTGTTGCGATGTAGATTAGTTGACACGAATTGAATAATAGAGATCATGAGTGGCGCTTCAAAATTTATAAAAGCTATTTTCCACAAATTTGAGGAATGTCTGATACCCTGTGCTAAATCACAATTTAATTTATCTTGGGGCTATTAATAAAATTATATTACAATATCGTATAAAAATATTCTATTTTGCTGTCGTATAAATTAATTAAAATATAGATCTATTATTCGCACACAATAATTTTCGTAGATTTAAAAAATATATCATGGCCTTTATTGATCAATGCAAATTGTATAATCTTGTACAAGAACGTTCTATTGCATTATAACGTAAATTAAGTTAAAATGTAAATAAAGATAAAAGCTGAATGTTCGTGTATGTTTATCTGAAAGTAAATGTTTCAATGATTTTGGACGACCATTGGGAAAATCAATCTTATCAGAACACAAGTCAGTACTCGTAGCAAACAAGATTAGCGCAGGTCGGAACTATCGTTTATCGTTTTGTTTGGAAACGAGTCATTCATTAAATTCTATGAAATAACTTTATCGTAATAGTCACAATCAAGTACCATTTCTAAAAGATCTGCTAAAGGATCTAACCAGCCCTTTGTAACGTTACAAAAGAAAAAAATGACTCGATAAGAAAGCCACGCGCATACTACCCTTTAAAGTACTCAATTAATTCTCATAAAGATTCCAGTTAACAATACTTTGCAATTACTTGAATAATAAACTATATCGTTGCGTTAGAAAGCAAATAACCATTGCTACAAATGAACGGCCCACAGTATCCCGAATAATATACAGGGTGTTTCTAATTTTTCCAGACAAATTACATAGACACAGTACGATGAATAGCAAGAGAAGCAGTGCTAATTATGCAGTTTAGTCGCTTTTTCCAATGTTAGCTATTTTCATTCGACCCAGGAGTGTTTTTACCTTAAATATTGAAGTGATTTTCATAAAATTGGAAGGGAAAAACATTATTATAATTCTCCCGCATAATTAATCAAATAATCCACCAATGATCCTCCAGCAATTTTCTACTCCGGAATAACAAAATTTATTCCGCCTGAAACGACCAGGCAATCTACTTCCTCTACCCCGATCCGCCATAAAATTCCATCCCACGGAACACCTGCACCCCAAAACCGTCTACCAAAGCCACCTAAATCACCCATTACGATCATTCCCCGATCTCCTTCGTTGCCAATAAAAACACCTAAGACCTCGTTCATTCATTCGAACAGTGCACAAGAGAATAACAAACGGGTGACGAATAGCAAGTACCACAAGGCATATGCCGAAGACGGTATGATCAGCTGTTCGAAAGGCACAAAGGATATTCTCGACTTGATTGTCGACGTGTGTAATATCAGGTAAATTGCTTAGATGTTTAGACATTAGACATCAATCGAGTGATTCGCTTCGTCTGTTTTGTCTACTCAGTTTGTTCATTCATTCACAATTACGTAGGTGTTTCCTTAATCGACCTACACACATTGAAATATAATATGTCGCGAAAATATTTGAACACATACAGTAGAAAATTCTCTTTTATGTGTATATCATGCTTGCTATATAAAATGATTTTGAACGATTATATTGGCAAGATTTGAAACCAATCTGAAATTGAAAAAAATATAAAAATTACAAGATATAGTAAAAAGTTAGTATACGGCATGGGTAGTCATCATATCATCTTGAATATGTAACAAGTGTTAACGATAATTTTGCTGAATATCGGAGCCTATTGATACAGGCTATCCCAACAATCATGCTACACTAACAAAAGTAACAAATTTTCAAACTCGTTTTTCTCGAAAAGGAAACGTTACATGAAACAATTTTATTCTATATGTAGTAACTCATGGATCTTAGAGTAAGGACAAGTAATGATGTTTTATTTAGAGTTTAATGTAGTTTAATAAGCGATACTCAATAACAAAAGACCGATTACAATATCGTCGTACGTCTTATTATCATACTATCCCGCTCCTCTACTTACACTCTCTGACTTCCCGATTCACACTCCGTGACCTCTCAACTCACACTGCGCTTCTCCACTCGCATTCTCTCCGCTATAGAGCAAATGCACAGACTGGTCAACGAAATAATAATAACACTGGAAAGCAAGCAATACCGTACAGCCTTCTTTATGGACATAGAGAAGGCATTCGACAAAATAAACCACAAATGCTTTCTACAAACAATCAGGAAACAATTCCCGGAACAAATATACCAATTAATAAAATCCTACTTAAGCAGCAGAACCTTCGTAATAAAAATCAAGGACACATACTCCGAAGTCAAAGACATCAAGGCAGGGGTTCCGCAAGGAAGCGTCTTAGGACCAATATTATACACACTATACACGGCCAACATATCAACGACTACCAATAGCAAAATACTGACATTCGCGGACGACACAGCGGTACTAGTCAGGCATAGTAACCCTGTAACAGCAGTCACATTACTACAAGAACATATCACAAAAATAGAAAAGTGGCTACAAGTTAAACAAATTAAAGCAAACCCCAGTAAATGCAACCATATTACATTCACACTGCGAAAACAGATACCACCAAACATCTTTCTTAACGGCACGCGCATATTACAAACAAGGCAAGTCAAATACCTAGGACTCCACATAAATATTCAGTGCAATATTCAGTAAAGTTCGTTACGTGTTATAATTTTTTATTTTCAATAGATAATTGTTGAAACTTTTGCGCGATTTCTATGAAATAAATAGCTACCTCAAATATCCTACAAGATCTATGTATATTTTCAGAAATTTTTCAAAACCAGTACCATGATTTTCAATCGTAACAATGGAATGTCAGGGAGGACAATGAAATTTGAGAATGTTTCATGTATAACACACATATTCATAAAACGTGTCCACATCTTGCTTGATCTGAGATATGTAAAATCAATTCGTCTACATAAATTACAAATAAACTTGTCGTAGCAAATATCAGAAGAAACTCAAGGTTATTTGTTACTTTGGAAAAAAAAGAGGATACAAAGGTATCAATTTTCCGAATGTCCAGTTGGACAAATTGTAAAGTACAAATTAAATAATGATAATAAAAAAAAGAACAAAGGTATCAAAGAAACATCAAAATTCTCTTCTCTTTCACCGTGTAATAGTTTTTTCTTTTTTTCGAGAGAGAGAGAGAGAGAGAGAAACCGAAACACTGTAAGTGAAAACCAAACGAGGTGCAAAAGTTCAAAATAATTTCCCAGCGGGACTGTATCTCAGTAAGTGAATACTAGTGGAAAGTCGAACCCGAAGTGTTTTAACGAAACCTCAAAGCCGATGGATCGCAACATGTTACAGCGTGTGTAAGCCACTTTATGCGACCTGCCACGGGGTCTCGTTATCTCAGTGTCAGCGTGACGAATGGAGCACACACGAACCGTATGCCAATGTCCAGCAGCTTGGTCAAGTGGTAAAGTGCGAGAGGGGGGCCGCAAGAGCATAAAAGCACGGACGAAGAAAAGCATCCATGCTTTTGTGGTGTTTCTCCCGTGGTCGCATCTCCCGTGCCCCAGGCTGATATACATTGTGCGACAGTGCGAGACTTATCTGCCTACTAGGACAACGATCATGGGACATCCACCTCGACTTAGGAAAGCGACCCTCGTTTGCCTCTTATTTCTGTTCGTGGTTACCGAATCAGCATGTAAGTACCACTTATAATCTTATCTTCAATGCTTACTGCAACCAAAATTCTCCGGTTCATCCAAGAAGCGTATAATTTTCAAACTTGAATACTTCATGCATATTTCTGCATAAATTTTTGCGTGAGAGCATGATGTAAAGAACGTAGATCCGGAACCGCTTCGTCATATTTTCGTTAGAAAATTTCTAAATTGTGAAAACAAATACGAGTGTTCGGATACTCGACTGCCTACATTACAGTTAATTAAGGGAACGAAAATTGTCTTTATTGGATTCATCATTCTCTATAGTAATTCCTGTATTTCATTGACTCTTAGTTGTTTAAATCTTTATTTTTGTTCTATTTTTCTGAGGTGTCTTTTAAACGTTATACTTACGAATCAATTGTATAATATAATAAAAAGTATGTAAAACTGTAGTAATACAAAATATGTATAGTAAAAAATGTACAGTAATACAAAACCATAGTAATATTTGTATATTTTTCATACCGTTGGAATCTCAGAATGTGTTAGTTAGAAAATTAGATGTATGAATGTAAGGGTCACAGCTTGTATAAATGGAGTTTAAACAAATTAGAAGTCTACTGTATTGAGTTGCGTTAGAAAGTTGATCTTTCGAGGTTGTAATAATGTATTATTGAGACTGAACAATCGAAAATAGGATTAGCAATGGAGGCGTTAGGATTTCCTCGAAAGTAGCTAAATTAGAAAGAGAATGTTGTAGTTTCGGGATATAACTGGAACTTCTTTTAAAAGTAATTTTCTCTATGCACTCTCTCATAGTCAACTTTTTCACATTTTTGTCGCCTACACATTGTGATATATTATTTGATCTTTGCAGCGCAATATTTTAATTAAAGATTAAAATTTTTTAGCGTTCATGTGCTTATGCGCGAATCATAAGAACTAAATTCTGGTGAAGATAGGTAACGAAACAAAGACCAGCGGTAGACTCTTTTTTTTAAATAAAGAGGGGCAAATGTGAACATGTGTATACATTCGAAATGAAATGAGAAAGCTCGTAGAATAAATTTATAATATCCTATACTTTTAAATTATTATTTCATATAAATAACTGTCTGTAAAATAGTAATATAATCTTATCGGAGAGAAATATGAAGCCTCGATGAAACAAAAACGAACGACAAGTATTCTCTTTTATCTCTAAAATGGCCTTTTTGCGAGACGACGAATTAGGAGATAAATGACACGCTCGCGTTAACCAAAGTTTCTCGGGGTCTTCTGTGACTCTCAGAAGGGAAGAAACAACGACTCTTCTTTGTCATAAAAACGGTTCCTTTGGAGCAGGATATTTCAGAAGAAAGAAGATAGCACATCTTCGTTAGAACTTAAGTCACTTTCTTCCGTTAAGAAACTCTTTTGTTGGGAATGTGCTAAAAAAATTGGATGTCTCAAAACAGTTTTCCTTTGAATGGAAGTAGCTCGTTTTAAAACATTCTTAAAGATTCCTTTCTATATGAAAATTTGTTATCCTTTCATATAGAAAATGATAGAACTATCTTTTCGTTGAACTTTTACTGAAAAAGTTCACGATATCGGAATTGCAAGAATAAACACATATATCGCAATCTTTTTTATCTCAAAGAATGATAATTATTTTTAAAAATTTCAAAACATTTATTAAAAAAAAAAAAAAGAAATGTTCAGAAATAAGTAGATTCGTTTAAAAAGAAAAAATTATGTACATTACAGTTGAATTATGATATAACATAAATAATTGACGAATCGGGGGCAAAATTCATGGAATTGGATGATATCGAACTCCTGAATATTCCATATATTTTTGACAAGCGATAAAAGACATATAAATATAAACAGATAAAATCCATCGCTCTTTTTTTAAGTATTTCGATGATATTAGTATCATTTTAGACACAAAATTTTAAGAAATACTCTTCCCTGAATCGAATTATTCGTGGAAATATCTTCCATTCGAGATATATGAAAGGAAGAAACCAATGACAACAAAACTGGTTCGATCAACTAGTTATCTAGCTTGCGAAATAGTTAGCATAAGCTCTTGTAAGCGTTATCTAACTCGCAGATTAGCAATATGTATTTGGCGAGTCTTTCTTTTTATCGTTAAAAGCTATAATCATTAAGAAATCGTAATAGAATTTTAACCTCTTGGAACCTCTTAATTTCTTCGAAACTTTTTTAATTCGAAGACTTGTTCGTTATCGGACGAATCTCGATAGCTCGAAAATCGAATTGAATTTCAATATTTTAATCGAAATTATAGTATTTCAAATCGGATTACTTAATGGTTCCTATTCTATTGTAATTTCACTGTCACTGCAAAAGATGGATTAATGTTATTTAAGAATTTATAACAATGTTAACGTAACAACAGGTCAAATTACTTATGCACGTTACACAAAATTATTTCAAATCGGATGACTTAATAATTTCTATTCAGTTGTAATTTCACTGTCACTGCAAAAATAGATCAATGTTATTTAAGAATTTATAACAAGATTAACGCAACAACAGGTCAAATTAGTTCTGCGACGTTATACAAAATTCCATACACATTCGCATATCTTATCGTTGCTTTTTTCCATTTCTTCTTCGTTTGAATTAAATTTAACCTCGTCTTGTCGAAATAAGATGACAGTCATTTTCTTCGTTAGGGAACTTTTCTAGATTATGTTATGATTTTTCAACTTAACAACGAGCCCCGTGGAAATGCAGTTTCTTATTTTAATTTACGGTTGAAGAGACCCGTAACTAAACTTAAACTTTCATAAATACATCCGTAATGTTTATAAAGTTTCTTTCATACTAAAATACATTACTATAATCAGATTGTAATATACATCATCATCATCAATCCTCCATAGGAAAATGCTGAGATTTCATTCTTGAATTTGTCTTTAGAATTTTTATCCTCATTTGTATGTCTTATTTTTTATATTCCAATTTCACTTTCGTTTTATCAAACAAAAGCTTTCAATAATTCAACTTAGCATAAAATTGAAACAGGAAATCACGCAGTTCCCAGACCACTGTCGACGCGATGGAACGTGCTTGATTGTATCGGTACCTTCCGCGAGTGCCATGCACAGTGAGAGTTAGAACAAGAGAAAGTGTAATAGTGTTAGTGACAACGGGATAGTGATGGTGATCCCACCACTGACACGCGATTTATCACAGGCACGTGCATACATACACTCGTCTGTATAAACACACACAAACAGAATCCCTGAGCACAGTAATCCTCCGACAGCTATCCGCACACTGAAAATTCAAACTCGCAACGGAACAGAACCAAAATCATCCTACGCAAACGCCATGAAACATGAATACGATCCGTAACATGGCACTGAAACGAACCACTGGAAGCTATCGCACAACACCAATAAACAGTATACCCTTCGAAGCTATAAAAACCTCACTAGAGAACGAAGAAGAAAGCACGTGAGCCTAAAATACGCTGCTAAATTATCTTCTACCCCAAACAACCCCTACAATGACGTAACTACACGTGGATACGCAGACCCATAGGACAAAAAGACCAAAAATGCCACACCCTTTCTCCATATCAACATATCGAAAATATTCGAATATAACTGAAGGTACACATCGATAGCGGTTATAACGGGCAGCTACGGAAAATTAGCACCCTGGGTCGTAAAGATCCCCCAAATAAACACGAGTCTAACAAAAATAACAATTAACATAGAGCATAAAATTGGATTTTCCAGCTTAGACAACAAATACTCTTATCACAATGAAACATATATCGATGCATGAAAAACAGACCAGTTACATTCGGTTTTATTTGCAACGACATAACCAGAAAACAATAACTTCCTAAAGCCACGTCTGCTTTTACAGTTGAAGCATAGGCCGTCCTCGGATCCCTCAAATAGATACAAAGAAATAGCAATCATTATACATAATATACTGACTACAATGACATGAGTTTAATGAACGTTATAGGGGAAATCCAAATAATAAGAACGAACGCGAAATCATAGGAAACATCCAAGAGACTTACAAAGAATTTAACAAGAATGGCAAACGCGTGATTTTTACGTGGGTTCCATTTCACCAAGCCCAAAGAGGCAACATTCCTTCCAGCGAACGAAACTGCGTATGAAAATCTTGCCATCTCGCTGCACGTAGCCGGAAAAGAAGAATGAAACAGAATATTGACCAAGTCAAGAGAAACGAAAAACCACGACATTGTAGAGAACTTTTAGCGACAAAGGTCCACCCACAATATGACTGAAAAGGAAGGAACAATTGTGACAATGCAGGCTCACTGCAGGATGCTGCAAAATAATACACCAACACGTACTGGAAAAAACGGAATTAATCTTTTACAGCTTGCGTAACCAAACTTTGACAACCAACTACTATTGTTCGACTGTAAAAAATACAAAAACCAAAGAGCGAAATACAAATTGCATTCACCACGCAATCTCGATGTCGCAAGCCCACGTAACAAGTAGTTTAAACTTCCTAGAGGATAGAAAGCTGTATCAAGAAATACGTATAATTTTCCAATCTAATGAGTGGCTAATGACAAAGAAATCATCATTCGAGGCGACGGTAAACATGCAACAAAAGAGAGTGGAGAAATCACGCGTATATTAACAATTTAACAAATTTTCGAACTTGAAGAATTTTTTAATAACGAATAAATTATATCAGCTATAGTACTTTCTACTACTAAAGATAAAAATGCTTGAAACTTCACTTAATTACAACTTAAATTCTTGAAAATAACCTGAAACTGAATTTAAGTTACATATCGTACTCCCCAAATTTTTTAGTTTCTCTTCTTTTTTTTCTTAAATGTTTGGACAATAAAAGAATCCTAAGATTGATTTGGAAACAACGTGAAAAGTAGAATCAGATCATGGTACTTCTGGAATTTAAAAAATCTCAGAAGAATGAAAACGTACGAATAGCAAAAAAAAAAAAACAACTTTAGAAACAGACCTAAATCACCGTGCATGCTTCTTTCGCTTGATGCAAACTTGCAAAGTGAAAACAAACTCGGCGCTGAAAACCGGAACTTCCTCTCTTCAAGAGAAAGAAAAAAGAAACGGAGCTCGCTCACTATCCATAGACAAGCAAAATATCTTCCGTTTTTTCTAACGACGTGATAAACAACGTCTCCGCGTCCCATCACGATCCATCAATTTTTCAAGTCGCCATACGGCCGACGGGTGTCTGCTACGTAACTCCATATACCCGAACTCGAAACTCGTTACACCGTCGTGAAACTTTTTCCCAGGCCCATTACCACGTTGATAACGTGACGAAGATAAAGGCAGGCAGAAAAACAGAGAAAGTGTGTAGGGGAGACGGTGGCGAAATATTTTTTAACAGGCTGATAAATTGAATTTATGCGAGAAAAGCATCAGGGGCGAGTCACAATGGGGTGAGGAGTCACCCTCACGTCACAACAACATTCCGTTAGAAGTTTGTTCAGTGTGGCTCAGGCCACCTCTAAAATGCATGGAACTACCCCTTTGCAGTCCCACAGGAATTCTGTGTAGACCAGGTAAATAAGTTCCACCCTCGCAGATACGTATCTCGCATAAAAGTTTTCGTGGAAACGCAGGGTATCCAGGGTAGGGACGCGTCTAAGGTGTTTTTTCGACGATACCACGGTTCGACGAACTGTATACAATTTGAATGAGAATACGGTATAATACGGTCGTATATTAAAATATACAGTGAAATGTGCGGTATATGAATTAATAGGGAAACACGACTGTTCAGAGAATAGCAAAATACTCGTATGTCTTTAAAGTAATTGCTTTGTGTTTTAAGTGGAATAGCATAGTCATGAATGCAAATGAGTATATGGTCACAGATATTTATGGAAATTCATATTTTTCTGAAGGTAAATAAAGTGATAAAACTTGAACAGAAATTTGTTTTATCTACTGAATATTCTAATAGGCGATGAACTTTATTTTTGTTGTTTTCTATGTTTTAAACTTTCCTCTTTTTCTGATTTAAATTTCCTATAAGTGCATCAAAATTCGTAGTTTAATGATAATGTGTCATATTTAAATTTTCAATATTTACGAACCTTTAAAGTTTAGATAGGTCTTGACAATCTTTCCTGAAAATCTAGGCGAGTATTAATTTTTCTAACGAAAATTTTATATTTACGCTAAGCTCTCGAGACTTCCAAGACGAAACTTATATTTTGTATAAAATATTAGAGATACATAAGATATAAGAGATAGATAGAAGATAAGATCTTGCAGATAAGATACTGTAGGTGGAATATAATGTAAGAGTTTGTAGATATAAAATCGAAGATGTAAGATGCAGAATATCCGTCTATTTCAAGATTGCCGAGATTCCAAAAGCTTTCAAGATCTGACAAGACTTTCGAGTCTTATCAAAGTTCAAACATAGAAAAACATATTAAAGCTTATCAAGATTTTCAACATTCTTAAATAGCGTATCATATTTGAAGTGATTCGATCTGTCATATTATTTACGCAGATTCTTATTTTTATGAACACGATTAAAAAAGAAGAATATTAAATATTGTAACAAGTACATTACTTTGAATATTTTATATATTTCTCTCTACACGCCATACGTATAAAATGAAGATTTTTATGCAATTCTGCACTTTTATGAACAATACTAAAGAAATGGAGCTTTTGTAGAAATATGTTTCATCTACTGAAAATTATAGCAATATATATCACTATGGATATTTTATATATCCTTGTGTATCATATACGTTCTGTGCGTATGTGCAACTTCAAATTTATCACAAATACATAAAAATCCCCAATATAATATATATACCGCCAGCCATAAACAGCGGGACACTTACTCGTTACATTTATTAAAAAACTCCAACAAATTCTATTTCACATCATATTTTCCACACTAATGCGACCCAAGTAACAGATTTATACCGAGATAATTCGAAAGTATGAACAATGAAAACCATCACAGCTTGTTACATCATATACATCAGCTTGTTCCTTAATACTTGTAGTCAACAGCGTATTTCCCAATCTTCTACAAATGCATAAATGCACAATCAGTTGATCGTTAATCGTACTTTCAACTTTACGCAAATTTCTCGACCAATGATATACATTGTGGTATCCCGAACGATAGAAAGGGTCAACGAGCTTCAAGCTCCGTGCGGTTCGTCGTGTTAAAAGGTTATTCGCCGTGTCAAGGATGCAGAGATTAACGTTAACAGACGGATGTCGAAATCAGAGATTAATTTCGACAGATAGGACTCGAACAAATTAACGGCGGTTACCGCGAAATTCTTGTTTTTTTTTCTGGTTTTGAATACACATTTCTCCTCGATTATAAAAGACTTTATGTACCGCTGTCTTTTTTTTTATTTTTTTTTTTTTTTAGGAATATTTGGTTCGTTTTGTCATGTCAAGTCTTTTGTCATGCTTGGTCTAGTTTAGCTTCAGTGACTATTCATAGAGTAAGCTGCGTCACTCTAGACGCCGGTATACTTTGCTAATGGCTACTAAAGTATTCTGCGTCCAATGGCTTTGCCATAATGCAGCATGCTTTTGTTTCAATCGAATTTCTACTAGTTATTTGTCTTTATTCTTGTCGCTTGAAATGCAACTTACCATTTTTCTACTTTTCTTGACTGTTTACGTTTCTTTGTGCTTATCTTAAACCCGTTTTAATAGTCTATTTTTGTATAAGGAATGTTTTTACATGTGCAATCGATGAGTTCTTCAATATCTGTAACTATATTTACTTTAATTTTGATACTTCTTTTGTTAATTCTTATAGCTTTTTATGGAGTTATTTGGAATTATTTGTTAGATATTAATTTTTTTTTTATTTCACATCTATTTGAAGATATTCAGAATTAATTGAATCTTTTACGAAATAACTTTTCTTCGAAATTCTTATAATCCTTATATCCTATAGATTCTTATAATCCTATTAATAACGACAAATAAACACGTACTGTAAGAGCACAGATATAAAAGCCGGTCGGCGTAGCAATAATCTGCAAAGCAACGCAGATAACAAAATCGATTCGTTTGATTATTATTGACCCGTAAACTCACGATTTTTTGGCCTTTACAAAAAGTTCAAATCGGTTGAGATCACAGTGTGGACTTTGAAACCGATCGACGGATTCTTCGAAAGGAAATCCAAAAGGAGTAGTAAATAATAGATAATATCTGATTTGAAGAATATTTTCTTTCATGAATATGTTTGTAACATTTTCCTTATTTTTGTTTAAATTCTTTTATGATAACGTCTAGCACTTTTAAAATATTTGAAGTTTCAATTTTTCAAATATTCCTTTCTATTGAGATTAATAAGAAATAATTTTGAATAAGAGATTTTAAATATTAAAAAGAAGTTAATAGAAATGTAGTCTTGATATTTCTCTTATCACTCTTCATAGCTTCACAGAAGATGTAATTATTTCTTTTTTTTTTATTAAAATAACATAACGTTTAAACAGTTTTAATATCTGTTGATCTAGGAGAAATAGAATGAAGCAAAATATTAGCAGTGTATTAATAACAGAAACGTATAATTTTCGATTTTTATCTCGTAGCTTCAGTGCCTTCATATTTTTAAAAATTTCAAAATGTGATCGTTTCCTTAAAATTCTATCAATTAAAAAAGAACCTAATATTAGTAACCTTTTTTAAATTAATTAAAACAGAGAATAGTAGTAGAGTAGAACTTTCATTTTCTATTCTTGCAGATTAGTATCTTTCTTATCTGTTTAATATCTTGTACGAAAATTGCGTTCAGTTAAGGAAAAATTCTAATTTCTGTGAATTTGATAAAAGAAAAAGAAAATAGCGTAATGTAACAAGAGAAACGTAGAGGGTATTCCCTTCCTCTTTTTCGTTCTTTATTTTATTTCGCGATAAAACTTATCCGTGACATTTAACTTATTATTACGCTCTTACCGTCATGGACTTACGTGCGTTTCCTGACAATCGTTACAGACGATGCATCAAGGGAAAAAGCTTTTTCAACGTGTTTCGTTTTCCGACGAACCATCAGCGTTGCGTGTTCGCTATCTTTATTTCCGCTGATCGTAAAACACTGTATAAACCACTACACTTATCAGGCAGTAATATCGAAAATGAAATGAATAATTTACGACCGTGGAGACACTTGCCATGAAATAACAAGCATGCTACTTATAGTTAACATTTCTTAAATAATCCTTCGAACTGGTGCAATTAAACTATTAAACTGCTTCTGCTATATTTTTGTATTTGAAAACACCAGTCCATATATATATATATATATATATATATATATATATATATATATATATATATATATATATATATATCTCTAGTTTATAAAATTGTACTCTATGATCTTTGTTCTTCTTAATTTGATGAGAAATTTGATGTAATTACACTGTTCATAAAATGGATAGATAGATCAAAATAGATGCTTAATTGAAAAAATTATTGAAGAAGTTTTTATCACAAAATAGATCCTGACTTTGTAGTATAACCATATATAAATTGTATGATTATATAATAATTAAACTCTTGTCATTGTTATATTTGTCGAAACTAGATCATTTGTAAGTTAATACGAATTATATACTTATTGCATTCAATATTTAATACTGTAGCAATCAATTCTTTTTATTCACACGACAGAATTATGTAATTTATAAAAGTACTATGGATACAAAGTATCGTGGATTATTTATTCAAAATTTGATTGTCAACTGATCAAACGTTTTTTTTATTGTTATTTTATCAGAGTTTCTAAAATTTTGATAAATTATTATTCAGCTTTTCATTCACAAGTAAAACCTCGTGTTGGAGAAAGAAGACAAATTTTATAGAGCCAGTATAAATTCCTATCGCATAAACAAATCCTCAACGAAATTTCTACGATAAAAGAGAGAGTAACATAATTGATTTTATAATATAATATAATATAATATAATATAGTAAAATCACATTTGAAATTACATAAATCCCTACATACATTCTCCACTAACAAACGAAATTTACCCTTACGAAGAAGAAGAAATCTTTAAGATGGGAATAGAATAAATTCCTATGGTACATCTTTATACATCGTAAAGATTTTAAAAAGGAAAAAATGGGTATATCAAGCAAACAGGGCGAAAAAAGGAAGAAACGCATTGTCGAGTTTCGAATAAATTTTTCAAAGTTCCATCTTGAAAATGGAATGTTACGAAGAAATGGGTCGAGTCCCTGAGGACATGCGAAGCTACGTTGGCGTTTGATCGAAGCTGGAAATTTCCAAGAACTCAAAATTACCAATTTTCTCCAAAATAAACGGTATATCGTATGTCAAAAAATTGAATAGTTCGCGTTTCTCGATTTTTTGTTCTTTTTTATTAGTTTGGTATTTTGAACGAGTGTTTACAAAACGTGACACGGATCAGCGAGATCAATGATCTAAGAGACTTCCTCCACTTGGCGCGATCCCATTGCCGGAGTTAGATGGACGATGATGGACAATGATTAGCCCGCGAGTTCTTTGAATCATTGTCAATGGCCGTCGTTTATTGTTGTCCCACATCCGCGGCAGCTAGACAATGTTTAAAGTTCATTACGTGTCGCTTTAAATAATAGGTTTTGAAATCATAGAATATGAGAATATTTTTTTAACAGCTTCGTTTGCTCTTCAATCACAGGAAGTGAGATAAAGAAATTCACGTATATTTGATTTGATAAAAAATCTCATTGAAGGATCTAATTAAACAGGGAATAATAAAGAGTGCATGCGACGTTTATTCAAAGAGAATAAAAAATAAATTGTTAGAAATAATGATTTAAATGGAAAAAGAATATGAAAATACTTATAAAAAAGAAAGAAGAAAATTAAAGAAATTTTTTAATGATTTGAGTACCTGCGACAAAAATAATGAAAAAACGAGAATCATTTTCAAAGAAATTATATAATATTTTTGAAGAAGGAAAATTACCTGAATAATTTGAGTAAAATGTGAATAACGAAGAAAAACACTATTATAATTTTTTAAAAAATTGGAAGATTTTTTTAGAACAGAAAAAGGTTTGATTCGATAAGAAAATTAAAAATTTAAACGAAACTAGCAAGTAACATAAATCGATATTTATACTAAAATAAATATTTGTTAACTCTTAAAATGATTTAGAAGAGCGAAAACAACAAAAGAGTACAAATCACCTTTGAAACCAAAAAACCTTTAGAATAACTTAAATACATAAAACTAGAATAGTAAGAAACAGCCGAGACGATACTGTTATTTCCTTTCTTATTTAAGCAAAATAAGAGTAGCGAAATTATGATGGAAAAATATGAAAAAGTTTTTACAAGAAGTTTAAAGAACTGAAAAGTGAAATGAATATTAATATTCGTATGAATTAACAATCGTCCGAATTTTAAAGGGAAAGAGCCAAAAGCAACTCCCATAAATTCTCCTTCACAACTGTACAGTAATTTTGAATTAATCAAAATTTCATTTTCCTCCGAGGTGTAATCGTAGAAAATGAGAAAAGTCGCTTTCGAACTAGTCCGCATAAAATGAGTACCAGTGCGGCGAGGAGTTCTTATTAAGACCCGTCATGATTAGCTAGATCGAGCTTCTCCTATGGTGGCTGTTCTACCGATTTATCGAGCCCCATGGAACGAACAAAGTGTGCTTTATCGCGCGTTAGAGATAGACAAATAATTATGACTTGGTAAACAATATTGTTAATCTTCCACGCGTGTAAACATCATTGCGCGTTATTTTTCCAGTGTCATAGGAATTCTATTAATAGGTAGACTGTGAACTGTTACGCAAACTCATATTTTTATGATGAAATAATTAAGAAAAATTAACCTAGAGACATATTTGTTCCGTCCTAATGTTATAACGAATACTCGATGCATATTTAGATTTCTCGTAAACATTTTACGTTATATTACGTTTGAGTAAATTTTATTTTCTATAAATGCGTAAACATTCCCAGTTAGTCGTTAAGTACCGACAGTTACTTGCGTTCGAGCATCTATGTTCGAGATATTCTTAAGAATAATTTTACATTAAATTACTAAGAATCTTTTTCCATTGATAAAGAATTTCCTTTCACGTGTACAATCAACTTAATATGAATGAGTTGCCCTCTTCACTCCTTCAGAGATATTAATAAATACTACAAATACTGCAAGAGGTGTGTAAAAGATTTTCAAAGCTACTACAAATATTATTAGCTACGAATATTTACGAGTGGTCTGTAAAATGGTTGCGTACGAATACTTTGATTTTTATTTCAGACAACGACAGGCTACCCAATTATTTCTGAATGAATAAAATCCTTCTACGAATGTGTATTAAATCTCAATGTCCATGACTACATATTTGAATATTATTTTTGTGAAGAAAGATAGAAAATATCTATCTTTCTTCACAAAATGTAGTCTTAAAAAAGATTAAATGCTAAATTTTGTATCAAACTTTTTATTGGAATGTATAACAGCATTAAACTTTCAAGGAGCAATGAGCGGTTTTCCTTCATCAACCGAAGAAACATTTGCTATTTAAATATTTACAAGGGACCATCGGTTTCTCTGAGAAATATACATTTCAGCACAAGACACCAGGAGTTAAGAAGTTTCGAGGTCCAAGTAAATGAAGAAATAAAGAGCACTTGGGGCTATTGCGTGGCTTATGATTCCTGTTGGACGCAATGAAAGTTACTTTACAATTACAAGAATTTCGGTCTTGAAGCAACCTTTGGTTCGTTATATTAGAGAATCAATTATTTCACACGTCGTTGCTCTACTAAAGAAAGCTTCCATCGCTTGTCTACTTGTCATTATCATTCTTTAAGCGAATACATAAAAAATTCTTAAATATTTTTCAAGTTCGCAGAATTCTCCATAGACGTGAATTAATCGTTTTCTACAAATTAACGAATTATTACTTAAAAAGGTAAAAAGTCACGACTCGTTTTTGTTCCAAGTTAGATTTCACATTTCTGAGAATTTTGTATAAATGAACTTCTATGAATATTATATTTGTACGATGAATACATTACTAGTTTTTTATATCAAATGACGTTCCAATACGTAATACGTTTTCGAACGTGTACAATAACGTGCAAGAGACATCATTTGACGTCAAGGAGCTTTTTATTATTCCTTACCTAGCCAATTTCATTATTCCGTATGTTCATTAAATGTTATTCGTAAGAAATAGATTGTGCAAATTTATAAAAGTTCGTATTATCGTTAAATTTGAAATTTCTTTTACTATTCAAATGCCGCTGAATATTTTTGCGCAAAAGATCGAATAAAATAATAATTAAAGGATTTGTATATTTAAATCGTATTTGTTGAAGAAGAGGAAAGATAGAAATTTCATATCGATGAATGTAATACTTTACCTATTACAAATATCAAATTTTGATGATACGAATAAGAATTCATGAATTTGTAACACATTCGAAAAAGTATTTGATTTATGGTTAGATCTTGTGGGTTCACTCAAATTGATGGAAAGCGAGGCTTGTCTTCTTATCGCATTGCAGCTTCCTCGCCTCTTTATACCCTTCATGCGTGTTTCAATTTTTTCCAAAGTCGAAGTTGATGTAGGTACGGCGATGCAACCGGCCCTATGTCGTATCTCGTCTGTTTTATTGGGAAGTCGAGATCAAATCAATTTACCAAATGTCCGGTTGAACATAGGGGACCTGTAATCGTTTCAATGATATAGACCTCGTTCCAGCCAGTTATATGCCGCGAACTATGTGCATTAGCGGTCCAAGATGATTTTAGGTACTCTTGATACAGTGTTAAATTACCACAGAATAGACTGAACCGCGAGACGTTGTCGCTGCATTTTACGACGAATCTTCGATTAACTTAATTCTACAGGGACAACCGTGTTTCTTAACCGTTTGAGTTCCAAGCAGCGGGATCGCGCTGTTTAGATTTTGTGCCGAAAAGTCCCAGTACATTTGAACGCTACAGACGACTGATGGTATTTTATACTTCATTGTTATCTTCTGAATAATTTTTATTGAACAAAACTTGGAATATTTATAAACTAATAGCACGCATATATAATAATATAGATGTATTTCATAAAATAACAAATATGATGATCGCTATTGCTCCGTTCGGCATTTTTCGACCCTGTGTTTTCAAAGACTCCTGGGACTCAAACAGTTAATTACCTTAATGGAGTATTTTATCTTAGAACTTAAAAAAACTAGGTTTCATTGTATTTTATATCTTTGAATTTTTAGTTTTAAATGAGAAGTATGCTTAGACAATTTTTTCCAAACAACTTATAGACTTAGAGTATGACAAAAGGTAGGGCTTTATTGATAAAATAAATTAAGATACAGCTATTTAAGGAAAACAAAGTGAGGTGATAGGCGTGGTAGGTACTGAGAAAACACGATATCTAACAACAATATATTTAACAACAAATATTTATTAACAATATATTCTCTGTGTACACCTGGCGTAAAACTCGCGGTTACTAATTTCGGTTCGCGGTTCGCGATTACAAGTTCGAACATGGGTCCATGCGAAAATATTCCGTAAAAATGTATCGACATCTAGTAATCATCTTGTCCGAAGGATAGGGTCTTTGTGTAGCGAGCCACGGAACAGAAACCGTTGGAAAGTTTACTGTCGAGTGCCGCTACGAAAGAATAGGAAAGAATGAAATGAGAGAGGAATGTATTCTACGTTTGGAAATTTCCTTTCATAGCCTATTAGAGAGATATTTTGCAAATATCCTTGTGGAAGGCGCTAAAGAGAAACAGTAAAACGCAATAAGCAAAAACAAAGGAAATGGAAGGTTTTCGAAGCAATATCATTTGCAAGTCGCTCTGTCGATTCAACTGTTCCAGACAATGTGTCTTCATTAGCAGAATTATAGTCGTTTAAAACGAAAGTTAGATTGTAAGGCTAAGTTGTGTGCAACCTTCAGCCGTAATTTACGCCACTTATAATTCCCGGGTGATACATTGTTGGAAGCCATGGAGCTTTCACGTGCTCATCGCGTGGAAAACTACACGGCTGCACATCCGCTTATCGCGGCTGCAGTGCTGCAATTATCCCAGGTCGACTACAGTTGCACGAGTCGCATCGAAAATTCATTTCTACCATCACTCGAGACGCCCTTAAACGATCCGCTGTCTTCCGTCGGATTTTCCGCGCGATTTTCCCTGTGATTCGCGCGAAAATGCCGCCATGGGAAGAATAAAACGCGAGGGAGCTGCTTTTCCATATCTACACGTGTAATCTGAAGATAATTTATCGGAAGAAGCGAGCTAAAGTCTCGAATAATGATAATTTCTTAAAAATGATATCCACGTGAAAAAATTGTAAAAACTTCTTAAGGTATTTAGTAATAAATTTCTAAACAATTCGTGGAAAAAGTTATCTAAACTTTTAGTAACAATCTTAATCTTTAAATATTTTAAATTTTGTGTTCCTCTTGACAACACGTTGACAGTAATTGTATCGATATGCAAGTACAAGTAGTTTTGTGACAAAAGTGTGTTTTCAATGTGTTCTAGAACTCAAACACACGAAATTCAATAAGTGTACGCAGACTATCGTGACTGACTGTATTATAAAATTCCATGCTATTTCTTCTCACGAACAAACTTCGATAAATTACACTATGTAAATTTATTTCGACACGTGATATATAACATACGAAAGTGGTCACATAAAACAACAGCTGGCATTTCCACGGGACTAAAATTTCAAGCACTGCAGAGCGCGTGACACTTGCAATTTTCATGTGCAACCCAGCGGCGATTACGCGAGCCGCGACGCTACGCCGACCGGCGAATCTCTGATAATCGGATAATGGAAGAGCAGGGGGAGAGAGAAAGAGAGAGAAAGAGACTGCGATTGCGGCCGACCGATTAATTTGCCGCCCCATTGCGAGCTCCCTGCTGCTCGTTCGAAACGAGACGGAAGCCTCGAGGTTCTTTCGAGGATCGTTTCATTTCGTTTTGAGATTGCGTCGGGGATTTGTTCGATAAAAATTGCTCGCAGTTGCTGCCTTATCCTTAACGTTGAGTAGGCCATTTTACGAGATTCTTCCAGTCAATAGGAATGTCCTGCCTCCAGATTTCCGCTTTCTACATTTCCAACTCTATTTGAAGATTCGTATAAATTGTAGGTGGTTGGAACATATTAAATCGTAGGATGTGAAATTGCTAATTTAAAATAAAATCTATGTACATTGTACATACGTCGAAATACGAAGTTAGATTGTAAATTCGCAAAATCATTATCCGATTCTTTATTGCAGAAATTTCTTCTTTTATAGGAAACTGATAATCGAAGAACACAGAGAAAAGAAATGACATTGTTTGGTTTTGACATTTTCAGATGACGTTACAGAAGAGAGCGATTTTAATATTCGATGCGCCGTTTATCAAACCCATAAAACGAAAACTATGTTTTTGTCTAGCTTTCGGATTAAATATATATGTTTACCGCCTTCCAAAATATCTCAAATATATTAATTGTCATCCGTGAGAACGATTAATTTCGATGGAATTGATTCTATTTTTAGTAAAAGAAATTAGTAAAAAATTGACCAATTTGATTTTGGTACGCGTAAACAAATAATTTATCGATTTCCTTCAAAATAAGTAGGAAAATAGATCGATAGAAAATATCTGTCAATCCGCGATTTCAAAATGATTTTCAGATTTTTGGGATTTTGATGGTTTCTGAATGTATCGAGATGTTTCTGTTTGAGGAACTGGAGGGTTTGATCACCCGTCAAAAATAATTCAACGATATGCGTTCGACAGAACATTACGAATGTTATATGAAAGAGTCATTCCCCTCTTCGCTGCTGTCATATAGTATCGGTTATAATGATTTAAACATGTCCGGCAAAACAAGAATTATTCTCTCGGGGGAGAAGTATATTTAATCATTTTTACAGTTTACGACGAGCGTTGCGAAGGAATTTATGTTGTTGCACGAAAACATTTAAAAATGAAAAAGGAGAATTTTTCGATACAAGTAAAAATTCTTCTTGCATATAAACTTTAGCAAAACGTTTCCATAATTCCACTGTGTCTTGCGTTATCAATTTAACAATTTTTCAATCTCTCTCTAAAAACTTATTTCTAGTCTCTTAAGAGTATTACATAGTATTATAATCCGAAGATCTGGCAAAAATATTTCTTAACCAACATAATGGAAGAAATGTTCCCATTTTTCTTACAAGATATAAAAGAATACGGCTATTAAGAATATAAAAGGGCTATCAATTCACGAAAATATGAGAAGAGAAGAGAAATTATTAAATCACATATATTTAAAAAAAAAACGAAACAAATTAGTTAATCCATGAAAATATGAAGGAATAAATCAAGTAATTAACCAACCAAAATATACAAGATAAAATAAATGATTAATCAGGGAAATTATAAAAAATGGGAAGGAAGGATTAAATAAATACAAATGACCCAAATCATTAATTTACGAAAATATAAAGTGGTTGAAAAAATTATTTATTCGCGTGAATATCAAAAAATGATCCAAATTATCAATCTTTATATGCTGATATATAAATGAATCAAATTATTAAGCCTCGTGAATAGACAACTGACTTTTGCGCAATTTCATGTTTTTACGAACAGAACTGAAAAAATGGAAGTCCCATAAAAATCTGTTTCATCTACTAAAAATTGTAAAGAGTATCCTACGTCGAATATTTTATATACCTTTTGTATACTCATAAATATGGAAAAAGTGAGAAATATTATTAGTCGACAAAAAATGTACGAAGAAGAGAAAGATTATTAATTCACGAAATCGTAAAACGCGAAATAAATTATTAATACGGATAAAAGAGAAGCATTAACGATGATAAAATGGTTGATCGTCTTTTTTCGTATTATAGTTCCTATCTAGATAATACTGTTGACCAGAAGGATTGTGCTTATATGAGGATCGGTATTAATTTCAATCTTCTGTGACCAACAGACTCCATTCTAGCTAAATCCAATCTGGATTCAGTAAAAGGGAGAAATAGCGAAGCACTACGTGACAGGAAACGCTCAGAGGTCCAGAGCACTCTTTATCGTAATTTATCATGACCTTTCTTACAAAAGAGTACCGACGTTACGTTATTTATTTCAGAAAAACGTTAGCAGAATACCGAAATAATCTCTTTACATTCAAAAATTGCTGTCATTATTAAAAAAACAGGAAGAAGAAGGAAAAAGTAGATTGCAGCAGAACACGTAGAGGATGTTTGCTCTTGCTTTTTACCATCTTATTATGATAAACTTGGAGATGGAAAAATGGAATTCCTTGAAATATTTGAATCATATTCTCAGCGATCTAAAATCTTCATATTTAATTCAATCTGAGACTAACGACAAGAGAATAAAAGATTTTAGAAATCTTCTTTGACAATTTCCTAAAGAAGTTACAAATTGGTATATTGCTATATTAAACGTGCACATCAGAAAACAAAATTTCTTGAAATATTCCTATTATATTGTTAATAGTTTGAAATCTCTGAGATTTCATTCAATCGGAAATAAAAAAGGAACAACTATATTATGAACTATTATTGCTTTATAATTATTAGTTTATAATAATATACTTATTGGAAAATAGTTCCTAAATAATTTATCTACTGCAATTTAGTATATTAGCGTTATGAATATTTCGATCTTTTTAAACTTCATGAAATTATCGGATCTAAATGGAAGCAAACATAATGACAGAAAACAAATCATTGGAATTCCCTTTCACTGTGACAATTAAAAAAAAAACAGGGTTTGATAATATAAAATGTCAGAAAAAATGTAAATGAAATTGTATCAATGATAACGATGCAATTAATTAAATAATTATTGTTATTCTTATTAAGGTTATAGGCAATATCTCTAACGTTACTTTTGTATGTTACGAAAATATCACCAGTGGTAAAAGAAAATCATTGCAATAACTTCGACGTAGTTTTTGTTCAGCTAAAACCCGAGAAAAACGCTATGTTAAGCATGCAGTTTATCGGCAGTCATTGTACTCGTAATCGTTTACCAAGTTCTATCAGAAACAAAATAACAAATGACACCATATTTTAAAATTGAAGTGTCAACGTTATAAATACATTACAGGACGTTAAGATATTTCGAAAACGCTACTTTAGATTGTGAAACTAATATTACAGAAGTCTGCACTTAATAAATAATCAATATCACGTTAATTGCCTGTTTGCGCTACAACTCTTTTATGTTTTATTTGGATTTAGTAAAAAACATGTAGCTGATTACGATACATAGAGATCACAATATAAATATTCCGGACAAGTAAACTTGTTTGGCAATTCTATTCATTTCTTTTCTTCGCGATACCGTTTTAATTTTTTCTTAGTGCCACACAGCTTTAAACAACTTAGCTGATATCGGCATAATTAATAGAAAAAAATGTTGTCGTTCCTTTTGATCTAAGTCAAATTACAACACAGAAATCGAAAGCAATTCGAATTATAATCATAGACGTGAAAAACAGTAACGATATTATATTTGTTTCTTGCATTATTTTCGATCGAACTCTGTATTTTTCTAATAAAGACATTTCTTTTCGTGATTTTTCGTTTCAATTTCACGTTGATCGTATTTTTACAATCGTTGAAACTACTTTGTTCTCGTGTGTAACGAAGAGCAGGTTGAAATGCACAAAGCTTGAGGATCGTGATAAAGTGAAAATATCGGTAACTGTAAGAACTTCACGTTTCACGTAAGATGATTCGAGAGTTTAAAAAAGAATCAGCTGGAATATTAACGTCGATTGGGTAGTGTCGTTTGTTTCTAAAAATCTCAAAGGCCATGATAAAGTCTAAATGACGGATCACTTAGCCTCTCGCAATGCACGATACACTGCCGACAAGAAGGAAAACCCTGCGGACACGATAAAAAATCTTATTGACTCGTTTTATAATCGATAACATTTTTACGCGAGACACTGATTAGCCCCCGGGGGGAAGAGCGACATATTTGTGCAAAAGAGGCCTGAACCTCGTAGTAAGGTCGTGTCGATAACACGATAATCGCTGACTTTGCTGACCCTCGATCTTGAAACGCTTATTTTTAGTCGATTGGTTCTTGATGCTGGGACGCAAAATTAGGTATATGTGTTTTATAGAAATTATCACGATCGCGAGTTTCTGTAAAACATCCAACTATATTCCAATATACTTCTTATATCCTGATAAAATACTAATACAACTTACATTTTAATATTTTTCAATAAGTTTGCGTTTAAACAACATGTACGCATATTTCCATTGGTTAGTCCATTGTTTCAAATTAATTAATACATTCGAAACACGAAGATAAATCATTGATATCGATATAAAATACAATACTTGAGCAATTATAATAATGCATTTTAAAGAACGAGAATATACCTTGTTTATAAAAATTTCGGATCTTTCCTGACGACAAGTATAGCTATCGAATGAAAAATGTTTAGGTTGAAAGTGTAAAGATGAAAAGAGGTTCAAGGTACAAGCTTTTTAAACGTTTAACGTCAAAGGGCTTAAAAAGTGTAATAATCTAAAATTCTTGTTTAAAGGGTCACTTAAGTAAACGAAGAAGAAACGTTGTGCTAATGGAAAGGGCAAGAGATAGTAAAATATTGCTCGATAAAGAAGGCAAGAGTTATTAAAAGTTTTCCAGCGAATGAAGCCGCCGTAAGCCTCCTATGCGCGCATTTTCTACGACGTTATCTACTTTCTACATTATTATCCGCTGGAAATCTACATGGTGGATAAAAATGGGATAAAGTAGCTCGGTGATAGAACCTTCTTAAACACGAGACTTTTCATAAACATTCGCCGTGCATATTTTTTATATCGTTTGCCTAGCTATCTTCTGCATGCATCGCTGAATTTTAACGAGTCTTATAGAACAAAAAATTCGTTACTTTAATATTTTATAGAGTGGCCGAGTTTTCCCAAACGAATTTTACTTCTACATTCAAATGATGATGAAAGATGTTATCGAATTTTTGCTTAATATAATATTCTATTCATTTTTCTATAGAAGTTAATCGATTATTTCGTTCCGATAAATAAAATTTCTAATATTTCGCTTATTGTACAAATCATTTATTCTAAATTTTAATTAAGATTAAGCTCAATCTTTGCCATTAGAATTAAGTAGAGTCAATTATTTTACAAAATTTTATGCGAAACTTTAATTAGATATATAAATCTTAATTTTTACCATTGGAACTAATTAAAATTAATATCGTAACATTCAGTTTTTATTTTCAATTAATCTTAAATTAAATAATCTTAATTCAGATTTCGGACAGAAATAAGACAAGAAAAATATGCAGCATTTAAGAAATTTAATTTATCAAATGGCAACGAATAATGGAAATACAAACGATCATATAATTATATATTTGTATTTCCATTATCATATTCGATTATATTATATATACGAATTAATTATATAAACGAATATATAATTATCAACGGAAGATCTTTCAAACGATACCAACAAAATAATTATTCGTCAAATTATCGATTCGTCGATATCTCTATAAATTATTTATTCGTTGATAATTTCTTGATACACAAAGGTGTAACAGACGAATGCTTGTGACTGATAAATAATTTAAACGACGTTAGAACAAAATGATGAAGGACTCTGAAGGTAATAACTTTATAGGAAAAAATAATTAATAATCCTAAATAATCTAAAGATCCCTAAATAAGTTTTTATCACAGTAATAATTTGTGAAGCAACTCAAATCACTGTTTCAACTTTATTACATGAACATACTATGTCAACAACATTATTCTACTCCAATCTATGATCCAAACTATCGAACTACCCCGAGTGAATTGGAAATTTCATCGGGATATCGCTTCGCTGACAAGCCGAAATATTCGGTAGAACTGTCGAACAGACTCTGAATTTCGAGCGCGTGACTACCACTGGACCGAGGGTGAAGCGTATTTTCTTTTTCGTTTCTCGCCGACCAATTTATCAGAACCAACTCGAAACGAGTCTAGATTTCGCGTCACGTGCCGAAATCCTTCAGCAACGCAGAAGTTTCACTGCGTGTGCCACGGCAAGAAGAACAAAATGGTTCTCGAGGGAGTCTAGTGGCTATACAGCGAAAGTCGATTAAATACGACGGACGAATTAATTTCGACTAAGTTGCGAGTAATATTAGACCAGCCTAATGGAGACAATGTTTCATCGTTTCTATTATTGCAATAACGTACTGACGAATGGACTGCGAGTTTTTATGTAATTTGATATTTTCCTAAACGTAGCTAAGAAAATAGAATTTATGTCTATAGATATTTGTTCCACTCGCTAAATATTATAACGAATGATTTTTCTTAATTATTTTATGTATTTTTTATATTATATGCATTCTCTACATTTTTATAATCTTACATTTCGTATAAGTAAATAAATATCCATGCAAAATAGCGATGAACAAGAACATTCATACTTTTAGCGTAGAATATGATCTTTCGTTAAACTCTTTTGCGAAAGCACGAGTTTCAGTGGTTGAAAATAGCTGTGGTATCAACTTTAGCTCTTAAAACAGTCATATAGAATTTGAGCCTATTTGAACCACGACGTGGCTTTGAGAAGTGGAGAACGATAATTTGTTGAAGATGGATAATGAAAAACGACAGGACCTATGAAACGATCAAAGATATTATTGTGGATTACGATACGATTAGTATCGTTGTTATGCTATTACATTGGGTGATTGGGTATGATTTAGTTATTATGCTGTTACACATTATTATGCACTGGCTGGCCCGTGTTTATGCGACGTCAAAACAAATCTCGATGTGACCAACTATTGGCCCCTTAATGACGAATTCAAGTGGGCGTTTTAAGCACCGGCCCGACTTATTCAATGCAACTCTCCCTCTTTGGTGCTCTATTGAGCGTTATAAATCGTTACCAAAATTGACTGACAACGTCCAGCGATGGAATAAGTTAGGGCAATTAAAATTAATGCCGACAATAGGACCGTGGTTGAACACTGAAGATTAAGATCTTTTGTTACTTTGTTGCGATTCTGAGATTCTTTAATTGATGTCTGCGAAGATTTTATTGTAGCAGTGAATTCTGATCGTTTTCGATAACAATAGACGATGACGAGCAGAATGTTTATGCATTCATCAATGGAAAATCTAAATATGCAAAGATATACAGAGCATATTTAATATACAGGGATATACAAAATATTCAAAGTAAAATACTGTTTATATAATAATACTTAAAGAATGAAACAAATCTCCATTTAGGTTACATTTCGTTAGTTTCGTTTAGAAAAATTTGAATTTGCATAAACATTCATAGTCTAATGATAATAAGATCTATCGTTAGTACAATCTTTTTAATGTACTCTTTATTTCTATTGTTGCAGCTAAATCAGGATGCACAGTCGGTTGCCGTGGAAGTAAGTATTTGATCTTAAACATTTTTTATCCCTTTGCCTTATAACGTTCAATCAAAATCCACGATATATTCGTATCATTTTATCATTTGATAATTACAATTCAACAAATACAGACTTCGTGTGTGATGATGCTCAGTTTCAACTCTAACTGTAACTTTAACTTTTCGAAATGATTATATTACATACAAATATTTTGCATATATTTCGATATTTTGTTTTCGAGATTTAATTTGCATTCGATGTTACAATATGTTAATGCATGAAAAATCTTCCAAAAGATCGTAAACGGGCAGACGGTTAATTCGAAAAGCCACGACACTCGTAGTTTGTTTAACAAAGCTTCTTTGTCTTTTTAAATAGTGCACCCAAAAAAGGCGTATCAGGAAGGGCATACGTACGTATACAACTTAGAGGGTACATCGGTGACGTCTGTCACTGGCGCGCAAGGAGATGCAACTCTTAAACTGGCAGCCACCGTAGAATTGTCTGTGAAACCGGATTGTGTGCATCAACTACGGTTGAAGAACGTCCAAATCAACGGAGCGGTACTATTTTAACTTTCTTTTTTCTCTATTTCTGCATTCTAATCTGACGTCAATTTTTCCATACATATAAATAAGGTGATACCAATAGCTGCCTTCTTATCGATTTCGATGCCTTAACATAAACATAGTTTCGTGTATCACACTTTGTAGACGCTTGATGCATTTTTGAAATTTGAAGATGATAGAATGCACAGAGTACATGTAATATACAAAAATATGATACACCTATCAGCAGAATATTCATTATAATTTTTAATAAGTAATATGAATCCCTATTTAATTTCTTCCTTTTTACTTGCTCTACTTATTCTTTTACTTCTTTACCTACTCTATCTGCAAAGTCATAAATTTTCAATGATATCCGCAATCCACATATAACATACAAAATAGATATGTACTTACATTTGCTGACGATGTGAAATACATTTTTCAGCCACCGTCGACACCAGACGTTGAACAATTTCCGATTCAATTCAATTACCACGATGGCCATATTGACACTCAGCTCTGCACCGACTCAGCTGACTCCCAAGCATCTCTTAATATCAAGAGAGCAGCTGTTTCCATGTTTCAATCGGCTGTTATGCAGGATAACGGTGTAACCACGCGTCACGAGGTTCGTGAAACCTGAAATAATATTATTCAACATGATTCATAGCTAATTTCCTTTCTCAACAATAACCTTATATAACCTTTAGAAATTTAGTGAATTTTCTAATATAAACTTAATTTTATAGGGACAAAAATATTAATCACAGGTCCAAAGTACTTTACTTTATATAAAATATTTTTATTTGCTAATGTTCAGTCATAATCAAATGGCTGACTACAATTTAGGATAACAGACATAAATAGTCTTCATTGTTTACACTATGGGATATGTAATAAAAGTGGATATCTCAAAAATCTAGAATCTAATCAAAATCCTTTGTATTTGCTTATAACAATGATGAAATTAATATAATAAATTTCAAATTGCAATAACTTTGAAACTAATATATTCTTTAACGCTTAAGATTTTTAGAATTTTAGAGTTTTCCTGTAGTGAATTGAAGAATGTATCGACTGCGTTCAAAAGCATAGAATACAATTTAAATAAAAGCTGCAGTTTCATTTTATACATACATCAATGCACAAAAATACACAAGATTAATACGACTAAATGCATCATCTCGATCTATTTAATTTTCCAAAAATATTGCTAAAATATTCTTTTCTATCTATAACTGTTTTAAAGATATCGCTAGTTCTAGTTATATGGAACACTTAGTATGTACATGAAAGATGAGTCTTTCGTCAATGTTTAGTGCATACTCACCTACGGCAATAGAGAGAAGAAAGTATAAATTTGATATATGAAGATTAGTAATTTCTATAGTATATATTTTTTATGCTGAGAGTAGTTATTCGTTATTCTTATCGAATATAACCTCAGTTTGTAAAATGATATATTTTTGCGCATTATCTATCTTCTAAACTTCCTTTCGTCGGCCACTGTACATAAACCAAACATTATCATAATCACATCAATCATCTTTTCAGACTGACGTGATGGGAACCTGTCCAACAGAGTTTAACTTCCGCAAGGAAGGTGACTCTCTGATCGTGAATAAGAATAGAAATCTTGCTATGTGTGCATTCCGGGAGAACGTGGACCAGGCACTCGTATCTGGCAGCATGGACACAGCGGCTGGTTGGAAATCCTCTCCAGTCCTCGGTTCGCAACAATCGATCGAGCAACGTTTCAAACGCGGTATTTTAACCAAGGCTGTATCCAAAGAAGTGTACAACCTCGTTCCATTCAGCCATGGAAGTGCTGGTGCCAAGACTATTGTAGAAACTACATTAACATTAAAGAACGAAAAGAGTGACAATCCCACCGCAGAAGTATCCCAGCCAAAGTCTATCATATTCGAAGCTCCACACCCAGTATTGAAATCCTCTCCGGAAGCCATTAACAATGCGTTGAAAGCTGCCAAAACTGAAGTAGCCTCACGGCGTACCGTGAGACCAGAAGCAGCTGCGAAATTCGCTGATCTTGTGAAGGTTCTCAGGTTAAGCAACAAGAATGACATCCTTTCAGTGTATCGGAAGGTTCGTTCCGACAAAAATGATCAGAAGCTATTACTGGATGCTCTGTTCCAAACTGGAAGCGGTGAAGCAGCTGAAGTTGGAGTAGAACTAATGAAGAGCAAAGATCTCTCAACTGTCCAAACTCTTCTCTTCTATGCCAGTCTAACTATCATTCGCCATGTTCATCTGCCATCAGTGTCAGCCATAACGACTCTTCTGGACCAGCCTAACCTACCCCGACTTGGCTACCTTGGAGTTGGTCAAGTAATCGGCAAGTACTGCCAAGTACACTCCTGTGACAATGTGCCAGAAGTGAAGCAGGCAGTGCACAAGATTCGTGAGAAAGTAGGTAACGGCAAAACCAAGACCAGGGAACAGGAGAACATCGTCGTCTCTGCTCTTAAAGCTCTAGGTAACACTCAGTTCCTTGATGACGCTACCTTGCAGAAATTGGCCAATATCGGTGCTGATAAGAACGTACGAAATCGTGTACGAGTCGCTGCTATTGAAGCTTTGCCAACCAGGTGCACGATGAAATGGAAGAATATCCTGTTTAAGGTGCTAGCTGATCGAGAGGAAGACAGTGAAATTAGGATCAAGTCTTATTTGTCTATGGTCGCCTGTCCTTGTCCACACACAGCCAGTCTTCTGAAAGAGGTGCTGGATAAGGAGACTGTCAATCAGGTAGGATCTTTCATCCAAAGTCACTTGAGAAACCTGAGAGCCTCGACAGATCCTAGCAAACTGAATGCCAAGAATCACCTTGGACTGATCAAGCCTCGAACAAAATTCCCGGAAGACTTCAGGAAATTCTCCTTCAACAACGAATTATCTTATAAGATGGACTCGCTTGGTATCGGTTCTACCCTTGAGAACAATGTTATATACAGTCAAAATAGTTTTGTGCCACGTTCCACAAACTTAAACATGACAATGGAGCTCTTCGGACGCAACTTCAATTTTCTTGAATTGAATACACGTGTGGAGAATTTGGACAGAGTGATTGAGCACTACTTTGGACCCAAGGGAAAAGTCTGGGAGGTCTTGGACGACTTGAACACTGAAAGTACCAATACCGCTACCTCGCTTGGTAAATATATTAAGGAACGGTATGAGAAAATTAGACCTAAACGTGATGTGAAACAGGCAGAATTGGATAAATTCGCGAAGAATGTGCACTTGAGAAACAACGAGGTCGATCAGGAATTAGATGTAGACTTATCTGCCAAATTGTTTGGTGTCGAACTCGCGCACTTGAGCTATCAAGGTGATACCCACAAGCTGAATCCTAAAGCCATCATCGACAAAATCTTCGACAGCCTCGAGAAAGGCTTCGGCGTTGTCAAAGACTTAGACTACGACTTTGAGAACTGTCTCCAGTTTCTCGACAGTGATTTAGTGTATCCCACCGGTTTGGGAAGCGCATTAAGTCTTGGCCTGACTGGAACAAGCGCACTTCGTTTGAAGACTGGTGGAAAACTAGATCTCAAAGCTATTTTGAATGATCCGAAGAACGCCGAATTTAAACTCCTTACTGAAGCAAGTGTTTCTGTCAACATCGTCGGAAATATGCTCGTAAAAGCACCTGGAGCCGAATCTGGAATGAAGATCGTTACCACTCTTCATTCAGCTACCAGCAATGAATTGATTGCCTCCGTATTAGACGGGCACGGCATTGATATCCACTATAGCATTCCTGAGAAGACGCAGGAGATCATCAACGTGGAGAGCGAGGTCCTACTCTCCTCTGGAGCCAAAGGAAGTGAATATGTAGCTCCTAAATTCGCAAAGGGCAAGGAACACTCCGGTTGCTTCGAACAACTAGCCAGTATTCTTGGTATAACCATCTGCGGAAAAGTATCATATCCTTATCAAGATCTAGGTACCGTTATCCAAAAGCCTCTGTTCCCCCTAAGCGGACCAGCCAAATTTGCAATCACCTTGAATAATCCACAAATCAACAAATATCACTTCAAACTTGACCTCAATATCAAAGACGAGAAGAAACGTTCCTTCGAACTTTTGCTGGACAATGAAAGTAGCGGGTCTAACAAGCGTCTAGCGTTGATCGTCGAAACAGGTGTCGAACCTAACAGGTACATCAAAGCAGCTTTGGACACGCCTATTAAGAAAGCTTCCGTGGAAGCTGTACTTAAGAATACTCCAAAGGAACGTACTGTGAGTGTCACTATTCTTCACGATCAGGTAGAATACTACGGTGTTATAGGGGTAATAGCTAGTGGAAGCAAATACAAGCCTGTATTGGAGTACAAGGTACCCGAGCATGTCGTAAAACTTGCTGGCCCAGGGAAGCTGACACCATACAAATACAATCTGGAAGGCACGATAGATGTTTCTGATTACGAAGGTGGTCAAAAGTACGTGTTCGAAAAGGTAGCTTTCGTTATTGGTGGTGCAAAAGTAATTGTTGTTGATGGTAATCTCGCATGGACACCTACCAGCATTAACGTGGACACGGTTATCAGTCAAGAATCAAACAGGAACATAGTATTCAAATTGGATGGCAAGAAAAGCAACGACGACTACAAGCTCTCAGTTTCTGCCATTCCAAACGATCCGAACAGTGCATTCAACCTGAACTGGGAGTTCAACAGAGAACCGAATGAAATGGGACAAAAGCTCGTGTTCATTTACGGACCTGATCCAAAGTCTGAAACCAATCGCTTGTCCTTAACACAGAAAGTTGTTTACAAATTAGATCCCAAGGATCTCCTTTGGTCTGTATACAGCGAGCTCACGTACCCGGTGATCAATCTCAAATTGAAGTACGATGGAAAGCTAACCCGCAAATCGGTCAATACTGACATCGAAGTGAAATATAAGTTGTTCAAGTATGGGACCGAATTATCTGCCAAGAGAGACACGGAGAAACCTGGTGACTATGAAGTTGAACTGGAAGTTGAATTTATGGAAAACAGCATCGAAGTGAAAGGCAAGCGCATCATTCTGGATGGACACAAGAGCCAATTCACCAATTCTCTCGAAATGAAACCAGGTGGCAAATACAGCGCCGATGGGATGGTGATCCATGATATTGGCAAGAACAACGTGAACCTACAACTGGATGGACACTTAAATCTGAATGGAGTGAAGGTGAAAGTTGACACTGGTCTGGAGGCTAATCCTCAACTTCTTAACTCTGTCATCGAAATGAAAGTCGATGGTGCGACCTACATCAACTTCCAATTGAAGACCAAACATAGTCCAAATCCAAGTGGTACACTGAGTGTTAACTTGAAGAACTATTTAACAGCTAATGGTCATTACTCTTATAAAGGTGGTCAAGGAGACGCAAACCTGAACGTGGATATTCCTAAGATCAACCGAAAAATCAAGGCTACCGGTACTTTAACTGTTTCTGGATCTCAACATGTAGGCAATCTCGAGCTTTTGTACGATGCTGAGAAGGATCCTAGCAAACGTCTCAAAGTTTCTACTGTATCTGATATCACAAAGACGTCCGTAGACACGAAGAACGTGATAGAGTTCTTGAAATACAAGTTGGAAGCTAACGCCAAAGGTCAGTTGCAAGGCACCCTACAGGATGGCCAGTTACAACTAGAAGCTGACGTTACTTTACCCAATGGTCGACACCTCGTGTACAAAGGAAAACGTAACAGCGCGAAGAAGGAGAACAAATATGATATACGCGTGTCGAGTGAATTGGCAGATTACGAACAAAAGGGTGGACCATCGAGGAAATTCATTTACGATACTAACATACAAGATCTTGATCTGGTGGCGATAACGTTCAAAGGCAACGCTAACTTGAAGTACATCAATAAGGACGGAAAGGATGTGCGATTAACATGGAGTGGAAAGAACGTGGAACAAGCGGATAAGGGAAAGCTGAGAGAATTGAGCATAAACTTGGACGGAGCGAATATTCCGAAGAAGCTACAAGTTCAGCTTGGCTGCGTTCATGATGCCAATACTGGAACGTACAACGTCGAGTCGTCTGTCGGAGATGATTTCTCGTTGGCGGTAAGAAATTTCCTGAATTTTTTTCCAATTCTAAAGGCTATTTTGAACAAATTTGAAAGCTAAATATGCGAGTTCTTTCAAATTAAAAGAATTAATAAAGCTACCCATCTAGGGCACTTAATAAGAGTAACTATATTTAAGTAGATATTTTTAATAACTTTTCAACTACTAAATAACATTAAAAATCAGAAAATCAACAAAATTGTAGTTATCAATAATATTAATTGAGATTAATTTCCAATTTTATAGAGCAAGGTAAATCTAAGACACGGAAACAATGTCGATAAACCATACAGAGCGGATTGTGATCTGGAAATGAAATTGCCTAGCGAAAAGCTCCAAAACCTGAAGCTCGAGCTGTCCTCAAGTATGTTGGACTCTGATGAGGCGGATATCATGAAAGCTACAGACAACATAAAGCTAACATACAACAACGATCACAAGATCGAATTAAATTCAGAAATCGAGCTGAAAGGATTAAATAAGGACATGGAAGGTCCCAGCGAAGGTCAAGGAAGACTTACTTTGGACATTGTGAATCTCCCTCGTATACAATTATCGAGCAACTATAAGTACAATCCAACGCCAGAGAAGAAGACAGCTATGGTGAATTTAGATGGCCAGTTTGGAGAGAAGGCAATTTCGTTTAGATCTGATAACGAATACCTTCCTACAGTCGCTATCGTCAACATCAAGGCTAAAGCCAACTTACTCCATGAGAAATTGCGCAACGTTGATTTGCAACTCGCTTACAAGGTATTTTACGATTTAAGTATTTTTATTTTGGCTTTGATTCTTTAACCTTCTCGTAATCCTTGGATCGTTATATGTTATATGAAATATGAAAGGAATATTTCTCAGGATGGGATAAAATATATGAGAAATATATGTGTAAAAGACGTAAATAAAAAATTATGTTGTGCTATTCACAACTTCTAATATAGTGGACTAGAAAATAAGAAAGAATTACTTGGTCACACAAAACAGGCCTCAAAATGAAAAAAATCTGACTAAAGTTTGGAAAACAATGCTAATATAGAAAACTCGACAAAATTTGATAAATTTACTAGCAGGATACTTGTTCATCTAATTTCTTATTTCGTGTGATTTTACAGAGACTGAAAGAAGAAAACAAGCTAACAATCGACAGTAAAGCAGTTGCTGACGGTAACAAATATACTCTGAATGGTGAAATGCAGTATTTGGACACGAGCAGTCTGTTCCATGTAACATCTGCATGTCCGAATGGAAAAACCGAGATATTCTCCAAATTCCAAAAGCTAAATGAGAAGGAATACAAAGGTGATTCGAGCATCGATATATCAATAGTATTCTTCTAGAAAGATCACTGCAATTTTGATTTACAATTTCTCACTCCACTGTTTATAGCATTTAGTATTGTACTTTTGTTAGAACAGTTAACTAATAAGATTTGCTGAAGAACTGGTTAACAATTACAAGAATGTATTCAATACTTTTAATTTAAATCTAAAATGGAGGAAAGATAATATTATTAGACTGTGATATATGTATAAAGTGAGCAATTTCAATTTTCCACGTCTTTTTTCTTTTTGATAAATATTTTTATCTTTTCGTAGATCATTTTATATGTTGTTTTAAAATTGAGAATTTTTGTTTGAATTAATTACAAATGGCCAAATTTTTGTATCATGTCACAGGTGAATGGATAGTGGACACTCCTAAAGGATTCGCGAAGGCTGATGCGCATGTGGATCTCGAAAGCATCGACAATTTCGTGATTAACGCGAACTTTGATAGCGACAAAATCAAACACCGCAAGATCCATGCTGAAATCGCCAACAAACCAACACCAAAGAACGGCAAGCTCATCACCATGGCTGTGACCAGCGATGGCAAGAACATCGTAACTGGGAGGTATTTCCCACAAATTTTTTTTATGATCTTTATGAATAGACTGTGGATATTTAAGCAAATTTATATTTTTCCGAACGTAATTAATGAAATGAAACGTAGTGAAATAGATACTTATTCCGCGTATTAAATATAATTACGTGTGTTTTAATTCCTATATTTTCTCATTCGTTTTCCATATTTTTATAAATGGAATTAAAAGATGTAAAAATAAATCTACTCTATGCTTTTCTACATTGCACATATAGACTACATATGGAATTTTATTTTTACATATATAAATGTGTCTGTATTTTAGACATCGGTGAAATACAATTCCCTAAAAATTGGCCATTTTATATATGTATCCTAAAATTTTTCATAAATGCATAAGAAGAAAATCCGCAGTTTATTTATCAATTTAATACAATGTACCCAATCAGGATGTAAATATAGGTACATGTTGTATTATATATCCAGCACAAACTACAAACGTCGCGATGAGGATGGAAAGATCGTGGTGGAGGGCAATGGAAGCATGAAGGTCGGCGATGATACAAGGAGCTCCTCCTTCAAATATACTCGTCAACAATTGAGTCAAGAAAAAGATGGAGAAGTTGGCGTGGCAATAGTGTTGAACGTGAATTTCGAGCCATCTGCCATCGTGGGTGAACTAAAACTATCGAACAAAGAGCTGCACGTGTTCAATAGCTACTGCGAGCAGAACAAGGACTGCGCTCAGTTCAAACTTCAATCGATTATGAACGTAGAACGTGAGTAATGTTTCCATAGCCTTAAACGTCGTTTAGATTA
Organism: Bombus vosnesenskii; assembly: GCF_011952255.1. NCBI lineage: Eukaryota > Metazoa > Arthropoda > Insecta > Hymenoptera > Apidae > Bombus > Bombus vosnesenskii. The sequence continues at coordinate 387,945 of NW_022883056.1, forward strand.
GGCAGGTTACTTGACTTCAGATCGTATCGATTCAACTTCAAGTTTAGGTTCGTATCAACAGGTCGAATTATCCGATTTAGAATCGGAGTTCGAGTTCAAGCAACTAAATTGGAATGACTATTGCAGTGAGAAAAAGAATTCTCAAAATTGTTAGAAAACGAGTTAAAAGAAATACTCAACTTAAGTCAATCTTAGATTTCGTTGAAAAAGTTAGTGGCAAAAAATCCTGTAAAAAATCAATTCAAAATGTCTAGAATAATTTCATGATTTATTTTTATTTATTTTAACTATTAATCTAATAATACTTATTGCAATTACTAATTTAGATAAAATCGTATCAGAATCGTATAAGAATTTTCAATGAGATTTTCAATGAAACTTCGAATGCTTTATTTTCAGAGAAAAAATTACTAAAACATCAAGTAACGGTAGAAGTCGATCTGAAGAAGTTCAACGTACCTGTAGAATTCGGTCTGAAGACCAGGACGGAGTTGAAAAACCCGATATTCGACCACAAAACGAATCTCTATCTCCATTCTTCAAAGGACAAGACCGAATACACTTATCAATTATACATTCATCCCAAAGAAGCTGGTAAAAACGAGGAATAATTATTGAAATAATTTCAAACGTTAATGGAACTAATACGTTAATAATATCTATGATTGCAGCTTCCATTGTATCTTTGCCTTCCCGTGAAGTAGCTGCCATTTTCACATACGATCTACCTAAGACCAAACAGACCGCGTCATACAAGGTCGATGCGTCTCTTTATCTGGACAGAAAGAACAAACCATCTGATAAGACCAGTTTGTCTGTCAATGGAGACATTAATATCGACAAGAACAGCATGTCCCTTAATGGGGAAACAAAATTCTCGTATCCAACGCAGTCCAAGGTAAAATTAATATGATACATAATGACGAACAGTCACATTTCATTTGTATCTGTATAACTTCGATTCGAAACGCAACATCCTGTATAGAAAATCCAGAATAATCTTTCAAAATGTACACGATGATTCGTACTGTGAATGAAAAATTTTCAATGGAAAATTTAAATTAACTCGCGACCCAGTTACACTTTATCTAAAAATAAAAAAAGGGAAAAGTAAAAATTTCGTAGTGAAAAATGTACAATACAAATGTCGAATATTTTGTGTATTCTCATTTGCAGGACATGGTAGTGAAAGGAAATGTGCACTGTAACAAGGAGCAACAACTATTGAACGCTAATTTGGACATAGACGTGTTCGCCAAGAAAAGTCAGAAGATCACGATTGCGGTGAATGTGCAAAACCAAGAACTTCCAGAAGGCAAAAACCTGACCAGTTCGGTCGAAGTGAATAGCCGTGGCCAGCAATTGAAGCTCGATCTGAAATCTCATTTGACAATATCTACCAAACAAATAGGATTCGGCAATTTCTTCACCTACAATGACGTGAAACAAAAACCAAAAACTTTGGGTGCTCTTTTCTCTGCTGATACAAGCCATGTTTATCTGTTTGTCACTTTACCTGACAAAGAACTGATCAAGGATGATTGGAAGCTGGATATCTCCAAGAACAAGCAAAAAATATACAGAGAACTGTCTCTTTTGGGCGAGGCTCCTCGCGTTATGAGTTACGAGGCCAATAACTTGAACCCATTCAAGTTTGAAGCATACTTCAAAGGTAAGCTTGATATTTTGACACGAACAGTGCCTGACCCGATTAGCTACCTCGCTCGAGTTACTTCGAACCGTAACTTAAAGTACGCGAGGCAAGCAAACCAGTCAGGATGCCCTGCAGTTGCATACACGTTTTCAAGTCGTTTCAGATTTACAGAACGCAAAATTATCGAACTCATAAAAATTTGTCAAAAAATTTATGTCGACGTTCGAAAGTTCATCTCAATGTGTGTTCATTTTGAATGCATTAATTTCAGGTAACCCTAAGGTCAAATTTAGCGTCAACGGACAAGTTGTTCTTGGTCAACTGGCGGAGATCCATGGGAATGCTATCATAAATGGGGCGAAGAAGGAGCTATTCCACGGTTTGGTTCATTTGGACGAGAAACAATTCCTGAAACCCGATTTTGGTTTCAACAAAGAAAATGTTGCCGAGTTAGTGGTAAGTAAACTTGATTGTCCAGCGATAAATTGAGTTAGGGCAATTTACTAGAGTTCGATAATGACGATAGGGATCTTTATTATATTATTGTGATTCTGCGATTCTTTGATCAAGTAATGTTTGCGTTCTTCGTAAGAGCGAATTGTTGTCTCTACAGAGATAAATGACAAGTAAACACCACTGATGTTTATGCATTTAAATATGAAGAAATGCGCAAAATTCGTATAACATACAAAAAATATCCTATAGAAAATATCCTAAGAAAAGACACTAGCTATTAAATTTGATGAATGAAACAAATCGCTGCTTACGTGTTTCATTTCTCTTTAAAAATAAGAATTTTCATTAACATCCATAGTCTGATCATCATTAAATTGTTAATACGATCGATCACACATCGTAAAATTATCCCATAAATGTTCGCTATCTACGTTGATTTGACTTTTTACAGGAAATTAACAAAAATAAGATTCTCGAGCTTGTGAAGAAATTAAAAGACGTCGACGACTACGCATTGAACCAAGTGAAAGCAGAAGGCACAGACTTCATCGAACATCTGAAGAAGGCGCAACCAAATATGAAGCCACTTTTAGATTATTATCAAACAGAATTGAACAAAATAAAGGACGAACTCAATGCTGACGAGAGCATCAAAGAAATCCAGGCTACCTTGTGAGTATTCTTACGAGATTCTATTTCCTATAGTGACATTTAACATGAGCCAAAGGATATTGCGCATAAAATAGACACTTAATCGTATTCTGTACTAACTTGTGATGATACAGAAACTATTGGAAAAATATAATTTAAATATATTTTAAATATAGTTAAATATAGTTTAGATTACGTGAAGTCATTTAAACAGTATCACGGTAATCGTTATCAAATAATTTTTCCCTTTTTTTAAACTTACCGATGTTCTTTAATAAATGTATAATATATGTAGAGAAAAGTTAGTTTAGACTATTTTGAATGAGATATCTTGTATATTGAAATTGATAACAGTGAAACTTTCATTAGGTGGACAAAATTATTTACTAGTAAAAATATATATAAAACAAATTGAAATGATACTATTATCTTTGTCTAGTCCATACTAAGCGAAGTATTTGTTTATTTAGAAAACATTATAAACTATGTATTATATAGTATTATATTACCTACTATGTAATATATACTACAATAGTCACCAAACAGTGCTAGTATACTCTATGAATAAAATTAAGAAAAGAGTAAAGTTAAGAAAAGAGTACACTAAGCATAGACTCATAAATGCTTAAATATAAAAAATTATAATAAAAATACGAATATAACAACGGATTGGTTTTTGGTTTTGGTTAAAACATAAAGGTGAATCGGCGATATTTAGTTCCATTTCGGGATATTGCCTTGTAAATACAGAATTTATTATATTACAAATTTCTTATTGATTTCCTATAATTTTATCGAACATATTACAAATTCTTTATGTTAATTCTTATCTAGTAAACTTTGGAATTACTTTTGAAACTTCCCAAGTGATCTTCCATAAGTGATAATTTGTTTAACCATTATATCGAAAAAAATATAATTCACTGTTATTTCGTATTTCTATTATAACATTTTAACAAAGCATTCGTGAGCTTATGTTTACATGACATCTTTTTCTTATTTTCACTCATAGAATATGCTGGTACCATTTCGCTGCAATATCCTGGGACATCGTGTATGTACATATATACATTATAGTATTCTATATTAGAATCTATATAGATCTATATTATGTATAAAGATAACGTCCATATTAGAATATTAGGAAACTTTTAACTAAAAATAGGTCAAAACCAGAGTTTGAAACTCGAAACTGAACTTAAAGCTCAAAATCTGGAACGTTTATTTCTTTCTTCCTTACTTTCTAAACTGTTAAATTTTTATCAAAAAATTCTTTATTGGAAAAATTATAGTAATTAAAATAAGTCTAAAGTCTCAAAACACGAACTTAATTGCATCGTTATTAGTTGAACAGAACTAAATTCATATAATTACAACATTCACCTAAGTTATTTATAAAGATTGTCATTTACCTGAGTCTCGAATCACAAAAATAGTAGAAAGTTTCGTGTGTCGAAAATTTATCCCTAATTAGTGCTAGGATCTACCAAACCAAAATGACTGGTATGAGACTTTTTATCTTTGCAATTACTATAAACATGCGAGTGTTTTTAACGATATCAAAATACTTGCTTTTCTTGCGACAGAAATATGATTACACGCATTAGGGAATTTTCATTATACTGCTTTAATTCCAATCAACTACTATATGATATACTTAAATAGATATTAAAGATCGATAGTTCCAATGTTAGAATAAGAAGACAAATTAAGGATTACGTGAAATGTTTAAAAACGTTCATTCTCTTCAAGGAACAAATACTTTGGCGTCCTTGTGACAGCTATAACGGAGATGATGAAAGAAATTGCGAAAGGTCTGGATAAACTTCAAGAACAATTAACCAACATAACGGCCAACCTAAAGGAAGCCATTAAGTCGATTTGTCCTAAATTGAAACAATCATACGAAAAGATATTCCATCAAGCTATGGATATCCTCGAGACCTTGGCAAAACTCGCCAATATTTATCTTAACGCGGTTCTTGACTTGATAAATCAGCATCAAAAGGAAATAAATGATACCATAGGTTTAGTCTCTGGAATAGTTCAAGACTCCGCGAAGGTTGTATTGATAGCATTGGAACAGGCCAAACGAAGCGTCGAAGAATTCTATACTTTGCTGATGAACGAACTGAAGGCCCTGCCTGTTTACGAAGTGCTGAAGGAGAAATTGGAAGATCTGAAGAACTTTGAGATACCGCAAACTGTTCTGGTTCCGATCGAAGAACTGTGCAGGGTCACAAAGAGTATTCTGCCTACTGCGGAATTACAGCATCTTGTCGACAGCATTTGCCAGTATGTTTTCAAGCATATCAAACAAGAGAAGGTATGTTTCCTCGAGCATACATATGCAAATTTGATAGATTTGATATTCAGAAGAAGTCGCATCTATTAAGTCGTCCAATAAGTTTACACTCTTCCAGACCGTTGATCTTCTAGATCTAGACTGTTGTCGTTATCTATGAATACGTAATTAGATTAATTCATAACGTAAATTCCATGTTATAATAATAATCTCATGAAACCAATGAAAGTATTAATTTTGACAAATCAAAGAAGAATTGACAAAACTGTTACAGGTCGACGAGGCGAACGAACTGAAGAAGATCTACTCGCAACTCTCGTCCGCAATTCAATCAGTTCTGACTCTGTTGCAAAAACAGTCTTCGTGGGGCAACTTGCTCTCTTTCGTTCAAGTCCAACCACTCGATTTCACTCTTTTGTCCAGACTCCCAGGTATTTCCGCCATCCAATCCTCTGTTGTGAATCTCTTACGTAACAGAGAGCTACCAACGCCTTTGGATCTGTATCGCGCTTACAGGTAAATAACTTGATAAACGATCTTGTAAAACGTTTAAATGTCTCGCTCTATTCTTTCTATATCGTCCACATTGGAAGGATGGAAACAACGCTCATACTTGAGAGTTAAAACAGCATTTTTTGACAACTGTAATTTGAAAATTGACACAGACAAATAGAATTACAAAAATGTTCGTTTGTCATTTAGGCCGACCGCTCATCTAAAAGATCTCATACCACCCTTCAGCAAATCAGGAGTCGTCACTCATGGAGGACACTTCTTCACGTTTGATGGACGTCATTTGAGCTTGCCGGGTACCTGCACTTATGTTCTAGCACAAGATATGCAGGATGGAAATTTCTCTGTCATAGCAAACTTCAATGAAGGAAATCTGGTCAGCATCACGGTTACCGAGCTGAAAGAGAGCATCACCCTCAAGAGCAATGGAAACGTAAGTGAGAAAATTTTCTTCTGACAAATGATTCGTAATTTATGGTAATTTATGAAATCGTTTGCAAAAAGGAAAGTTGAACGAAATTGCTTAAAAATATCTAAAATTAGAGTTGAACTGTTATTAGCTAATAGCCTAAAATTCAAAGAGTTCCACTTTTATCCAATTTCTTCGTAAGGTTAATTTTCTCCTTTTAATTTCCTTTTGAGTTTATAGTCAAATCATATTAAAAGTATCAATTAATAATAAATCTGTATTATCTGTGACATTTGAATACAAGTGTGACTGTTCATTCAGATCCTGATGAACAACAAACCGGCCGAGTTCCCAACGAGCACGAAGAATCTGCACGCTTATCTCTTCCCACCATTCAGCAACATCAAGTCCGATTATGGTGTCCGAGTTACATGCTCCAATAAATCACCTATGATTTGCGCCGTCCATGTTTCTGGCTTCTACTTGGGTAAACTCCGTGGAATCCTTGGCGATGGCAACAACGAGCCATACGATGATTTTACTCTGCCCTCCGGAAAGGTATGTGTCTTGTATCACGAAGTCTCTAAAGAGCTTCTGAGTTCGTGGAAATGGATACTCGTGGAAACCGTACGGGCACCAAAGCTCACGCTCCAACCGGAGTATCGTTCGATCTTTAAAGGGTAACGCTTCCATTCGTGAGGTACATTTTCGAAAAGAGTTAACGAGATACAGATTTTTTCGCACTGGAATTACCGACGATTAGGCTACAAAATTTGTGTAAAAAAAGCAACACGAAGGATACACTTTCGTTCATACGTATCAGGATAATTATTAAAATTTAAGTAAATCTGAGAAATCATTAGGAAATTACCAGAATCTTTAAAAATTATTATCTAGTTTAAAACTAATTTTTAAGAATTATTATGTAGTTAGTATGTAAAGAATATATATTCATTTTAAATAGAACGACAATAATCTTATCCATTTAGGACAGGATAAAATTAGATTTCTCTTCATTTATGTTTGTTTCGTGTTTGGATAATTAAATAATAAAAATAATTGTTCTATATATAATTCGAAAATACGAATCTTTTTTGTATGTTTAGATCACCGAAAGTGGATCAGAATTTGGAAACGCGTACAAGCTAAAGGGTGAATGTCCAGAAGCGACTGCAATGGACCACAAAAACCATGCTCCAATCTGTACCGACTACTTTACTAGCTCCAATTCGCCTTTGAAGTACGTACACGTTTTCTTTTTACATAAAAGAAGTTTATGTAAGCTCGTACCACTTCTATTATTTGCTAATTGGATACACATTCTTCTTGATGTAATAACATTTAACGAAATAACACGAACAACTCTCTCATGGGTAAAACGTGATAACTCTACTTTCTGTTTGCAAGTTCCATTTTAAAGATGAACATACTTCGTGTGTGTGAACACAATCCTATATCACATAACTTGACGTTTCTACTTAGTATTAAGATAAGATATGTATCTTCCTTAGTTCATCGAACCTTTCAAAAATATTGATCGTCATAAAATTAGTTATCTTACTTTTTCACAAAATCCTTTTAATCGCTTATATCTTCGAACCTAACAAATTTGCATTAAGTTTCGGTGACGTTGCTCTCCTTTTTTGTCATGTGGCATAAAAATAAGAAATCTACGATATCTTTCCTCTATAGTTCAGTAACTTGACCTTGATTGTTAACATTAATTATCGTAATTTACAATTTCCTTGCAGTTATATCTAAAAACTCGTCTATACGTATTGAAAATATCGAACATAAAATTTTATACTTCTCTCACCGAGAAAATCAAAGTTTTCTTCTAATTTAATAAATAATCCCAAATTTTTCATCCATATTACAAATCACTCGTATTTATACTTTTTTATTTGAATAATATGATATTATTGTAATATCTAATCGAATATTAAATATGAATTAATGAATATTAAATTGAATATTAATTTCAAGTTTTTCTAATATTTGATAAAATATGATTATAGATCTTGCTTCAATATCGTCAATCCAGTACTGTATCGCGAAGCTTGCGATCATGCGACCGCCGTTAATACACCAAACGGAGCTTGCATAATTGCCACAGCTTATCACTATGCTTGTTACGAGCAAGGCGTCATGAGCACTCAGCTTCCAGCGTCTTGTGGTGAGTTCCCTCTAAAGCGTACCATTGACTCTAAACGTTCGAGATAAATGGAGCTAAGTATTTTCCTCCTATTTTCAGTGAATTGCAAGGTAGGAGCAAACGAAATCGAGGTAGGCGACACGTTCAGCGTGATAGTTCCGAAGAAAGAGGCTGACATTGTTTTCGTAATCGAACAACAGACACCGAACGACAAAATCTACAAAGAGATGATTGTTCCTTTGATGTCTGAGGTCAGGGAGGAATTGAAACAACAAGGAATTACGTGAGTTGGATTTTCGATTTATCACAGAAACAAATCTTTGAAATCTCTTCTTCTGATTCATATGCATTTCCTAATTCATTGCATTATACACATAAAAATAACTGCATTTTTTCAAGTAATTTCACAGTTAAATAAATATAAAATATTGTAACAAGTTTAGAAACGATATAGCTACTTATAGTTAATTATGCAATAATAAGACTATAAAAGCAACACCGCGTAATAAAAATTACAAAATTCGAACTATACAAAAATTACCAAAGTTATATTATTCGATAAATATTAGACTGTTTTAGACAAAGGTTATTAAAAATATATATTGGATGCCGATACGTAATATAAAATCAAACTATATTTGTTACGCCACGAGGCTTACCACAGGCTGTATTTTCTAACCGTCGCTCGCGGTCCTACAATGTCGCAGGCAGACCGTCTTATCTGCCCACCGGATCATATACAATGTATCGACGAGAGCATTGTTGTCGCCAAGCAGTGAGCTCTAGAAACGTCGATTTTTGACCGTTATGTTTTTCACGCAAAAAGAGGCATACGTGATCATAGTCTTTCAAATGAGACAAAGGAATAATCGAAGGACGTTCAGTTCCTTCTGACGAGTCAAACGTGACATTTCGACAAATCTGACGAGCAAACGAATTTATCTAGAGATATCGCAAAGTCGAGTCAAATTTCTGTAACATATTCATCATATTATTGTAAAATATATTATTCTATGTTAACCTGTTAATACAGTGTCACATTCATTAAACCACCTCTGTTATCTTAACCGAAACAGGGGAACGACTATTTCGCGGCGTCGATTAACATAATCGTAGCGAGAATTTACGCCTCTCGCTGACGCGTTTTCCTAGCGACCGCGTCTCTCCGCGAACGGTCGTAACAATATTATTAACATGTATTTTGTCTTTGAAGTGTAAAAATATGCGTACTTAAATCTCAATGTAGTAATGTCTCAAACAACTCAATCACAGTCTCAACTAAGGATTAAAAAGAAATTTAGAGAACACACTTCTTGTCTCCTTTTGTGTAGATTTCACTATATTTGACCGATTTTTTCCAGATTAATGTTTACCATTTTCCTTACAATTAATTTTACAGAGATGTACACATTGGACTTATTGGATTCAGCGAGAATATGAAGTGGCCACAACACTATACGTTGAATGGCGACACCAACATTGACGGTGAGGTGAAGAACATGAAGTTCCACGAAAAGAAACCAGCAGTTACTTGGCAGGTAATTCTACTTCTTTAAGGCATTATATAGGGAAACAGTAACTTTTCTCGACACGATAAACGAAGATATTAGATAAACAAAGTTATTTGAAAAGTTCGTCACGAAACTTTAAGTGGAAGATTCGTAGCGTTGTCGGATAAAATGCTGTCGAACGCGTTGCTTGGAAAACTTGTTTCTAACTTTAAAGCAATATTTCAGAAATTAGTAATTAAACGTGCCGTTCGATGGTATCTATTATACATTAATTTAAAGCTCGAAGCTAGTCGATTTTTTAAACTCCAAGTTAGTATTTTATTAACTATCATAACACAGCAAATTGTTTATTGGAACAAAACATAGATCCAAATAAAATTCCAGCATATTTCTTAAAGAGATGTAAACTTGGACGTAACGTAGGCAAAATATGTTCGTATAATGTTCGTAATATTAATACAGTTTTTGTACTGTATTAATATTACATAATACAATAAAAGTACAGATAAGTTGCTATTGATATAAAGGATTTAGATCGAGAGACACAAATGTAAAAAAGAACAAATAACCTGATCGACAAAAAGAAGTCACCTGTAACGATCAGGTAAAATAATTGTTTTGCATTATGATCAAGCTCTATTATTTTCATTGAAGGTTTTAGTAAAAATTCGCCTATTTCGTCTGTAATTTAATACATCCGATAAATGAGCTAAACGATCCAATTAAAATCAAGAGGTATCTTTTCAATAGATCAATTCCTCTTTGATCGAAGCATTTAGTTATTTATCAAAAACTTTATAATATCGTGAATATAATTTTTCATAGGCACCAAATACACAACAAAATATCATTAGCCATCAAAAAGGCTACGTTTTTCAAACGTCTCGAAGGAAATCGAATTATCCTTTCATTTACTCCACAAATGAACGCTTCGAATCTCATTAAAGAAACATGTGGCAGAAGTAGAGGCTGATGCAATGAACCGAACAGTAAAGATCATTCAAGAGTTCAATTACACTTCCGATCGACGTAATGATCGTTTTTTTACACGCCATTCACCGACATCATTAACTTTTTCTCTAGATGCGCGTGGAAATCACGTGGTCGGCGCCCCGCATGTTTTATACGATTCATTTTCAATAACAAGAAGTTGATTCACCGTTCAAAATTGATTTTCCTTGTTGTGACTTATAATTGGATACGTCTACTAGCAGTTGCCTGAGTTATATAAAATACTATCGCTAAATCGATTGAAAAACAAGAAAATCTGCGTGGATAAATACGACAGAAACTATTCGTAATACATAGTAGATCGTTGCTCGATGAATATTCTGTTTAGTAAATGAAGTCGAAGTCTATTAAACGCGTTTGCATTTGAAGAACGTATGAGCAATTTCAAAGCATATCGTTAACTATACAACATATGTATAGGAATGGTGACATGTCTTAACAATCGTGAACCTTAAGATATGTACAAAAATTAACAGTAAAAGTAATTTGTTTTCTGGAACGAGGTTCCACGTTATTTATTCTTATTTCATTTAATAGAAACAGTATTGATAATTAGAATAGAATATATACATATATGTAGTTAATTTTTGTAAATATCTTAAAATTGTTGATTTCTAAGACAATTTTCTACGTCTCTATAATAACAAGAAGTGTCAAAGTATAAAAACTACCCTAATTTCTTAGTTAGCAGTTTCTCAGTTAGAAATCCTCAAAACTCAGAGACTATTACCTAAATAATAAACGATAAACAACAATAATCAATTTCTATGTATTTTTTCGTTTCTGGTTTCTTGTTTTTTGATACACGTTAGCACGATTCATAGGATGTCCCGACATTTTTGTAGCTGGCGTGATTTATGTGTAGTAAAAAAGAAAATAACGATTTCTAGGAAGCAAAGACGGGCGATACGGAGAAGAGGCTTAATTATTTACGCCAGAAATTGGACGTCGAGCTGGGTACATTCAAGTTGACCGACGCTTACGAGACTGCGATTCGATATCCCTTCAGACCTGGTGCGGCCAAAGCTGTGATCGCAGTGATCGCGAACCCTTGTGAGAAGAGTCCTTTCCCTATTTCGGTAAGTAAGACTTTCTATGACGTTAAGTGCTAGTTTAACACGTTCGCTACACACATATAGTTGATGAATAGATAATCCATCATAAAATCGATCAGAAATTGAAAAATAATCCTCAATTATGATCATTAATCATTAGACTGTCCGCGAATAATTATGTAAATTTAAATTTTTTAATAATTAGATCGCGAATTTTTATGCGTTTATAAAAAATATGGAAGTAAAATATTATACAAAAGGTACATAATATGGCATGGTACAAGTGTATTGCTTCCTATGATACTTTTTAAATAAAACAAATTTTCTACTTTTTTAATTATATTCTCGAAGATATGTATTTGCATAAATATCTGCTAATAATCGTCAAGAAGAACGTACTTCGACTGTAGAATTTGATCGATTTGTGGAATTAAATAATATTTAAACCATGTTTTCTCTTTCAGTTGCAACATCTCAGGCTTTTGCTCGGTCACAAGATATATCGTGATTTGGGGCTCACCTACTACCATGTGTCGTATCCCGAAGAGCTGCTCGTCTCGGGCAAACCTCTAAAGAATATCGTCGGATACGACCAAGACAGCGTGTACACGTTCGCTGACAGCAAGAAGAAGCCTCTTACCGGAAATACCGACATGAAGAGCAATCTCTCACCGGCGATCAACGACGTCTGCGCTGACTTTGCGGTATCCGTAAGTGTTCAACAAGTGATCCTCATCTATTATTACGTAGCTCGTGAGCGTTTCGAAAGACAGAAACACATAGGAAGCTGAATCGAACATTTACCTGATATCATATTGTAGTCTGGTGGTGCTGCGTTCAGTTCTAACAACTTCTTGGAAGCCAAGCCGAATCAGAAGAAACAATTCATCCAAGTAGCGGCAAGAAGGGTCGTTGATGGACTCATTAATTTAGAACTCCAGAAAGATTGCTTATGTAACTACCAGTATGGTATGGTCGGTCGCCCTCAGTGCAAGATCATAGGCCGCAAAGAAGTTCTGGTGAGGAAAGCGATTTTATAGAGTTCTATAAATAGAAAAACGGAAGTTATTATTAACGTCAGTGTTTAACCTTACTTCGAACTTTTAATTTTTACGTTTCAACTTCGTTTTTCAACTTTTTTAGTAAATATAAGAAGTTTTTCACGCGTTTACTACCATGCGAGTTTTATATATTTTGCCTTCAGAGCAATAATAAATCGAAATATACTACAAGTTAATATTTAATTTTTGCAAAATGTTATATCGTATCCATGCACCTTTAGTCTGGTAAAGTAATCTAAGTCATTCGTATTGTTCGCGTCATATTTTATTCGCCGAAATGTATCATGTAATCATATGATTTCTTTTTAAGGAATATTTTCACTTAAATTTAATTCTTTTCCAATTTTCGTATTTGTATTTCAGAGACCCGCCAAGGGAGGAGCGAAGGCAGGTTAATTTAGGTGTATCATGTTTGTTACTTTGTTATAATACGACAGACGTATTTTCTATATTTGTAAACGAATGAAGATCGTTAGCGCTTCCCAGCGACAGGGAAGGCCACAATTATTACGTAATTCTTGTCGAGAACTGAGATTTCATTTCCCCTGCGTCGAAATCCGCTTCGACGAAAATTCGTCGGTCGCCGATTGTCCCTTTCTTTTTTCTTCTATTTTTATATTTCTTCGCAATTATCGTGTATATGTATGTATATGTATGTATATGTAGACGTTAAATATTTGTTCAACTTGTATCAGTCGTGACTTAGAGAATAAGTTTCTTACCCTGAGTAAACGCAGGTATTAATAGACGCAGGTATAAAGAACAGAATAATTATACGAAGAATAACGCGCGGTATACTCGCATCCATGTAATGCATGGGATATCGATTCGATTCACAGTACAATTTGTACGGCTTACCTTTATTAAATTAAGATACCGATGCTGTACGACTCGAGGCTAATCTGAATTCGATACCGACCACCGTATTCCGTTTATCCGATACGAATGAAAACGATTTTACGTGCTAGATGATACTGTATCTTATGGAGAAATATACATACAGTGTTCTTATATGTATTATGATCGACATTTATTAACCTCTGTTCATCAAAGTCTGCATTCCTGAGCCAACATGCAAATAAAATTACTATAAATAAAATTACTATGGAAATAATATTGATTATTATTTAATAAACGATCATTATTAAACTATTATGTATTAATTTCGAAGGGAAGTTCGTTTATGTATTGTATAATTTATTATCTATAAAGTCAAAATTTATATGTACAATATCGGCATAAATTACTAATTAAGATAATCAAGGTTATCTAAATACATATATTACGAAAGTTTTAGTCGAGACCAAATTGATTGTTTTTGTGATTAAAATACTGCCAATGTGAAAAATCGAAAGCTAAATTTGCTAAAAACGAATTGGCCGAAAGCAACGATTTCGAAACAAAGAAAACCGGTCCTGCTGATAGATAATCACGAGGAATCGGAGACAAAAACCTAAGATTGATCGTGTTCCACCGAATTTTATCGAATAAAACATCGTTTGTCATTGATTTTATCTATTGAACGCAACCCAGTTTCAAGTATAACAACCATCACACTTGCAACGTACGGAATCTTGTTTCGATAGTTCATGTATCTTTCCTTCGTATTTTTCTCTTTTCAAACTTCTCTCTAACCCTTAAACACGTAAAATTGCCATTCGACAACACAGATGTATTTCAAACGTAACGTAACACATCGAACATATATTTGCCATATTTACGTGATATAAGAGCTGTCTTAAATATCGCCCCTTCGCGGTGACGTTAATGCTACGCTAATGCTACGTCGCGATTACGTAAGTGAAGTGTGCAGACACACTATTTAAGTTTGTCGCGTAGTGTGTATCTATGTTTGAAATCAAAATTCCTTGCCGGGTTAATGAGGGAGGTTCATCAGATAACCGAGCCATCGACGAACCGGTGTACTTATTTTTAAAATGTTTGCCTTAATCATTTGTAAATTGCTGTTTTATGGTCAGCGATGAGAAAATTTTGAAAATTTATAAGGGAACCGCCGATAACGTGTTTCAGCCAGAAGAAAATAAACTAGCCATGATCGATCATTAAAATCACTAATCCTCCTTTTTTACACTTCTTAACGATGTTTTACACTAGATCTATTTATTCTTCGTACAGATGATTCTATCTTATTGAGGGTGCTCACGCTATTAGTTCACGAGGTTTCTTCTTTGTAAGTGGTAGATTTACGAAGATAATGAAAAAGAGTACAATTTTAATACCTTTTATCAAGATATTAAAAATTATTGAATTTATATTTTTTATTACAAATTACATATGCCGATGATCCAAAGAAAAGATATTTTTCAATTTGCAATGGTCGTCGCGAAATAGCAAGACACTGAAGCTTTCTAAATTATGAAATTTACTTTTCATGTCAAATAAAATGTAGATGACAATTGAATTATTTTTAGTTTAGTACGCGATCTATTCGTTTTATAAATTTGAATCCTTTCGAAATTAACGAAGATTAAATTGCTTACCCTAAATCACTTTGATCAAAGCAATGAAGCGCGCTTTGAGAAAATATTCAGTGTTCTAACAGCGACAATGTAAGTACGTTGTATGATAAGGCTCATCGTTGAATATACAGACATGCGCTAAGTGCACATTAAAATTGATTATTAGAGCGTAACTCTGCTCAACGATTCAATTCGAGAAACCTTACTCTCCGTCGTATAGCAAATCGAATTATTTGCAAATCTTCATTACATTTTTTCCAACTGTATTTTCCTCTTACATTAAAAAACTCACTTTCTATAGGTTCAGAAAAATTCATCTTACTTTTCCAAGCTCCTTTGCAAATATACTTGTGCAAAAAATAACCGATTACACAATTCTTAAAACTAACTCCTTAAAAAGCGTAAGCGATTAATTTCTAAAAAAAGGTTCTGTATTCTTCCTAGAGCAAACCAAATTTGCAATAAATCTCGATTTAAAAAACTTCATCCACAAAATTCGATCTCCCCTTTTTTTTAAATATTTACGTAACAATAACGTCACTGATCGCAATCGACACTTCGTTCTTAAAGCGAACTGATCTAATTTTGACTAAATTGATCGTAAAGAAATCGTACATGAGAGAATATTACTTAACGACGAAGTAATCCAGAAATAACCATAGAAGTCGAAGAAAAGGACCAACTGCCAATTATTCGATCCTTTTCATCATCGTTAAAAAGAGAATCAACTTTTACTACATAGAGGCTTCTAGATGAAGCAAAGGAACAGATACGCATCGTATAATCTGCAGCGGACAGATCTACTTCGCTGACCTACTTGGCTGATGTGAGACTATTTAACCCTTTGACGACCACTTCTGTAACTCGCGCTGGCCGTCTCTTCTATATACAACGCCGACATTATGGATCTACGAAACTATTTCTACGTCCATGCAGCTACGAACTGTAATTTTGCACTGCGTAATTTTACGGCTGATACGCTGTTCGTGAAACTCGTTTGTACTAACTTTTCACATCACACATAAGTACTTATAGAGGATTGGTTGAGGATACACAATATAAAATAACGGAAGCGAGATATTGCTGTCACAACCCGTCAAATATATCTGGAATAACTTAAATAAATAAATAAATAAATAAAAGTACAATCTGTCGAAAGACGCTCGTTTACTGTATTCACAACGATAGTGTATGTTCGCTTGCGGAAAACCCGACTCGTAGATATTGATCGCTAATTCGTGTCACTCGGTATATACTAACTCGCCTCCAATCGCGTCCCTTTATTTATACTGGTCGGGGGGCAGTCGAAAAATTTGAATTTGTCTAGGATCGATGGTTGCCCATAACGTTGACTTTGTTTTGGCTATTGATATGTTTCGAGCGTTGTGTCCGACGCTAAGATCCCTAATTGATGCACCTTGGTATGTTATCAACAAAACAATACACCGCGACCTCAAGTTACCCACAGTCAAAGAAGAAATAGCAAAATATAGCGACAGATATAGCAAAAGAGTCAACAAACACCGAAATCCCCTAATCACTGGACTACTTGATAAGACGGACCAGATCCGCAGGCTGAAGAGACACTACCCGCTAGACCTAAACGATAGATTCAACTAGTTATTTAAATTAAGTAACATTTACTTATTACAATACTTACGTGCAAATTATACTTATCTATAACAAGTATTAACTTATAATAAATAATTAGCCATGTTACTGCGCCACGCCAGAAAAATTACTGAAAATTCTCAACGCGAGAATTGATTGTAATTTTAATAAATATTAAAAAAAAAAAAAAAAGGTTGTGTCCGTGTTCCGAGGCACAACAATAACAATATGAATCGTTCTCGATCCGCTTCGTCTTATGACTCATGTGCCGCTACATACTTACGTATAAACTCTAGGTTTCATATTTTTGTTATAACTTTTTAACGAAGTATTTATTCGCGCCGAACAATTATATCGCGCCGTTGTTGCGTTCGCAATTAACTCCGCCCGCAGCAAGTGTCTTCGACGATTTCTCAGCCGCGTCTGAGTTACGTAAATTGAAATTTGCCTTTTAGAGCTACTTGTTCTATTTGCGATGCGCCGCGCGTGCCATATCGAGTTCCAATGGAGAGTGAAAAAAATATTGCGAAGAAACTCATTCACTACCACTGAAACTGGGATAAGATGATATGTAGGCAGTTTTTCATGTTTCGCAACAAAAGGTTGTGTCCGTGTATTTGACGGACAAACGCTTAGAGAAACAATGGAGCGGAAAGTAAAGTTATAAGGGAAATGTTCGAACAGCGAAGTGGAAGAATGATGGGAATGAAAATGATGTAATCGTGTTCGTGGTGGACGAAATTGCGAGTGGGATTGACTTCGGTTCAATAGTTAAATCATGTCATAAATTTCGAAAAAAATTATATGAAATTTATTCATAACCATTGAAATTAGATGATATATAGATAAGTTTCATGAATCGAAATGATGTACATTCGGCTGTGTTCGTTTTAATCGAAGCTATAAATAAAATTGACTTAGATTCGACAATTAAATTACGTCACAAATTTCGAAAAAGGTTAAACGAAATTTATGCACAACCACTGAGGAACTAGAATAAGTCAACATGTATATAAATAGAACCGTGGCGAAAGAATAACATAAATTATTACGTGTGCACATCCGAACGTGTTTATTCAACTCGGAACTGTGAATGAAATAAGCTTCAATATCACGATTAAATCATACTACAGATTTTAAAAAGAAAAACTTGTAAACTCGTTTACAAACACTGAAAATGAGATAAACTGATATAGGACCGAAAAGCAAGAACAACATGAATTAGAATGATATGTAGTGTGTATTCGTGGAAACTGAATGGCAACTGTATTCGTATTAGCAGAAAGTGTAGATCCGAAAAGATAGCAAGAGACTTTGTAAGAGATTTATGAACGCTGAAAATTATAGTTCTTATAATAATAGACCGTATGTAGACAATTTTTCATGTTACATGATAAGCTACCTGCGCGTATTTGAAAAGCAAACTACTAGAAATCACTTTATGACCGCTAAGGTAAATTTGAAATATTCTCCTAAGCCTTTACATTCATTGTTATCCGTTAATTTATTTGACTTCGAGTAATTTTAAACACTTGGATAATATAAACCTATTAAAACATTTTTTAGGTTTCATGTTTCTAATAAAATTAAGATTTCTTTGATAGTTGCTCGATTTCAAAGGAGCAACAGTTGATGTAATATTACTTCTATAGACATGGTCTCGATGCTGTACAATAATTTCATCACATTGTATGTGATATATATGGGTGATGCAATATTGTTTCTACATACAAGCTTGTAATTCATGATATTGAAATTTTCTAAACCAAATTTTCTGAATTTTATGTTTAGTCGTATCTCATGCACATGCTGTTCCTATTTGTAATTATAATTAATATCATAATACACGTGTAATTACTTCCTTTGGCGTCATTTTCCATTAAATATCCACTTGAAGAAAAGTTATTTTAATGCAGAAAATTCGGATTCAAGGAACTGGACTAAATTCAACGAAACTGAAAGAAAACAATGAAATAGGAGGTAAAATTACAAGGAAGGAGATAATAAACGAAGGACTTAAAGAGCAACGATGTGAATTAAAATGGCATATATACAGTATGTAATGTGAATTTTGATCGAAACCACGCGTGAAATTGGTGTGGATCGAAATATTAAAGAACGCCAAGAATTTCGAGAAAATGGGTTTATAATTTATAAATTAAAATACCATATACAAAGCTTCAAGTCTTCGCTACGGAATGAAAAATTGGTAAAAGACAAAATAACAACGGTATAAACAAAAAGAAATTCGAGTAATAACAGTGGAAATAACTAGCTACAAAAGTATGCATCATTCAGCGAAATAGACGTGAACAATGACGAGTGAACCACAAATTAATCTTGTCGATTTCATATAGAATAAAGCTCATTTCTTATTCGAGAAAATCCATGTCGATGTTACGTAATAGTCTCACCAATTTAACGAGAAAGAAATAATTTCCTTACGGTATTGTGAAAGGCAGTCTCGTTATTGCACGTCCTCAATCCTATATTCTCTGCTTGGATTTTAACAAAAAAAAAAAAAAAAGGAAAAGAAAGAACGAAGATTTACAACATCAGATCGATCTGCGAATAATCATGTAAAATAACGGAGGCGCAGGTTTTCTTTCTTAATGAACATCCTTTTATTTCTGTCTTGTTGCTTTCATGACAAGAAACGAAAGAAATTATGGAATTATCGTTGTACGAAAACAAGGATCGACGTTTTTCGGCTACCATCTGAACACGATATGTTCGAAATATTGTACAGCGAACGAACAATGCGAAACTTTAAGGTTTCGTAACTTTAACAACGGGAAGAATCGACGAAAAAACCTTAGAGATCTGCGCGCACCTCTTCAAACGCAAAAATCAGTCGATTACGCTCCGACCGGACGTAAAAAATAATAATTTAACGATACGCTGCTCGAAGATAAAGTGCATCTACTAATATTTAAATAATTTTTATTGAATATCATAGGTAATATGAATTAGCAAAGATCATACCCCACAGCGGCGTTTCATTTTAAATAAAGAACAATGACTGTTCAGAAACACTGATCATATATACCTGCACGTTCCGTGTGACCTTCATTCTCTTTCTCTTCCACGCCAGCATGATAACACTCTCTCGTTCTCTCTTCAAATTCTTCATTTGTCAATTTCTCTATATCTCTCGTCCTTTCTCAGAACTCATTCTTTCTTCTCTCATACATTCTATCGCTTTTTCTTTTCTTTGACAATTCACTCATTCACTCTGGCAACATCGTCTAATTAACACTTTAAATGGTACTTAGAGAGCTCGCGCATTTGTGTACCTAACACATAGTCACACGCAATTTGTATCCACACATGTACATATACACGGTGCCCATATGTACATGAACCACAGCTGCATCTGCATTTCGCACGCGTCTGCACCTAGAAGTTACATTTATTATTACATGATTGTACCTAACAAGCATGAACTTTCCACGATCGAATTGTCACCCAAATTCGGCTTACAATTATAAATATATATATATATTTATATCTATATTTATATTTATAGATATACAGAATGTTTTAGGGTTTAACGGTTGAACTTTAATCAAACACAAAATATTATATAAACGTAAGTCGTTTAAAGCTTTGTTAAAATGTAATTTACGGTATTAATAGCTAATGGTTATATCGATCGTAAATTTATTCTTATGTTGTATCATATTTAGTAATCGTAAGTCCATTACTGTTCCCTTCATATATCGTATGAAAATTGCAGGAAAAATATATAAGTACAATATTCTCGATTTTCTGATTCTCATATTATTTAATGGCTAAAAGAGTGTACTTTGATATAACATAGTTAAAAGCAGGAACAAACTGTTCAATTCAAATATACTGACCTTTTAGCAATAAATGATAAATGCATGAAGTTTTACGGAAAATCCAACATCTAAAATATGGATATTTTTTATATAAATATTTTTATAGAGAACCCAGGAACCGATAGGTTGACCAGATATTGGATTTTAAAATCGCACTCATATGAAAAACAACAGGTGTAATATATCGTATCATTCTTCTATGACCTACATTTATCGTAACTTTTTAATAAAACCTTAAATGACCTATATTTATATAACATTTTTTGCTTACTGATATCATAAGATACGTCGACACAGTTGTTAAACCCTGAGATATTCTGCATAAGTATCCTGGAAATCAAGGGGTCCTCTACGTTCGTTAAGCTGCGCTTAAATAAACCAGTACGTACAATAGTATTCTTCTTCGTCGTATCAGTAAATTTGTACCCGCAAGAACGAAGTTTCATTTCATCGACGCGCAGCGCGCTTAATCTTCGCCGCGATATGAACCACAAGAAGTACGTCTTCGTGTATCACAGAAGCCTCGGCAGGCGTCCTACCAATATCGATCGTTTCAACGAATCAATCGTTGACCTCAAATAATTTCGTATATCGTGAATACTCGCGACGCGAGACCTGCACGAAGTGTCCACCTTTTAGGCGCCCTTTTACAAAGTAATTAAAAACTAACACCTCGTGCAGCGGACGGGCCCCATTCGCGTTCGCCGAAGTATAAAATACTTCTAGGATTTGAACTTCTTTAGCGGAGAAAAAGGCCCTGAGATTGGTGTCGAAGATTGGAATGAAATTTGGACGAATCGCCTTAGAATATTCCATTTTAATACGTATTTTGCACGACTGTGTAGGATGCTTGAATAATTTTCCAATTACAGCGTCTCCTTGAGCATTCGAAGACTTACTGACCTAACATCGCGGTATCCGAATATTGTATTAACATATTATTATATGTTATTAGTATTAATAGATAATAGTGTTAATCGAGGAGCTCATAACAAAATGATCTGTGTAAAAATTTTTTACTTTTTAAACACGTTATAATAATCAAATTTACCATCGAACGAAAATTTACCGATACTTAAGATTATATGGTATAACAAATATATCGTTTAGAAGAATTGAAACGTATTAAATGCAACAAAAAAGTGCTCAAGTATCTTGTCACTCTGAAGAGAGACAAACACGAACAAGGATCATCTTTTATACGAGCCTTCGATTCGTAATGTTCTCGTCTAACGAGATCAAGTGCCTCGAAGTGCCAGGTACACAAATTAATAATTCTAAACGTCTACAACTATATTTCTCAGAAGCGTCCTATACGGTCGCAGACAAGAGCAATATTTAATCAAAATATCCAACCTTTAAATTCATCTAATTTCATTTGAACCCTCGCGAGACCAACCAAGAGATATTTCTTTTGCTAGTCTAACTTCTGAGAAAACAAACTCGGCAGTACATGAAGAGTACACCTAGTGATTCCATTTCGTTCGTCGAAACGAACGACCCGGTTAAGGGTGGTTATAGTTGCCATACAGTCCTTTTATCTCGTAGAAATCTTAAATAAATCTTGGTAAGGCAGTGCCAGCTCGGTGGTACATGTACGGAGGAGGAGGCGGGCCAGTGTAGTGCCTCTGATGGGGATGAGGAAGCGATGATCTGTGGGAACCCATCGTTCCATTCGATGGCGAAACGTGCTGCAGAAGATGAGAAGCTCCATCCCCTAGGTCTAGCTCCAGTTCTTGCTCCTCGATCAGCTGCAATGCTCCGAAAGAGGCTGTCGCCATCGCCACATCTGGCATCACACCCGATAGTTGTCCATCGCTACACGAATTGTTCTCTTGTTGCTGAAGCGAGATGGAAAGATAGAGATTGATTTTACAGATGTGTAATTTTTCCATTTGAGAGGAATTTGAAATTTCGAATTTTTATTTAATTTAATTTAATTTAACAATAGAACTACCGAAATATTTAATGGTATTGTTAATGTAATCGAAATGGCAGAACGTCGACTCGTGATTTTTTATAGAATTTGAAATTTTTTTAAGTTGAATTTTTTTTAGAATTGAAGCTATCAAAGTGGTCGAAATACTCGATTTTTCATCAAATTTATCATGATAATTTGGAATTTTAATTTAACATTAGAATTATCGAGGTAGTCAAAATAGGCAATGTAAGATTTTTCATATACTTCAGAATTTATTAAATCTTTTTCTTTAGAGAAAGAAGCGATAAAAATGATCGATCAATTCTCATAGCATGATCTTTTTACTTTGTTTTACAACTAGATAGCGAATATTTATGCAATTTCCTAGTTTTATGAGTGAAACTAAAAGTTGCATCCTACATAGACATTTATCCCACCTACTAAATATCACGAGCGTTTTATATGTACCGATATTTTATATATCTCTATATATTATGGGCATTCTAACATTTTTCAATTTCCCATAAATGCATAAACATACACAATGTAACGAAGTACATATAACTATTGTTATTCCTGACTAATAGTATCTGCTTACCTCCGCAAGACGTCTACAGCTTTCACCCTCGGTGACAATGGCTGGAAGCTCGTGTCTGTGGCTACAAGAAGAGGCTGGCCGCGGGAATGTCATGTTTCTTCCGTAGCACAATGGTGGAATTGTTCTTGCGTTGATCCCCATGCCAGGCGAATCCATGTCTTCGATATCAGTCAGCCTCTCGTTTTGCTCCTTCGCATTATATGCGGCTGTATTCTGGAAACAAGGCATGACAAAACTACAAAACTCCTATAATAAACGTGACACCTAATCGAGAGCTATTTAGCACCTTGTTACGAGTTAGTTCATTGTTAGCACATTGCGTACGGTCATGTTTCGTGTTTGACAGATCGAACGTTGAGGCCGGAAATTTCAATGAGTTGAACGCAATGCACGTCATACCACACAATTGTAGTCGCATATCTTTACTACTGTGTCGTTATTATAGTTATATATAGTTTTAAATTATAGCTATGCGGTAGAATTGAAACTAGTAGCGAACCATCGAGAACGTGTCCCTCTAACAAGAGAACAAGTGGAAAGTTGCCTGAGGACCAAAAGTGTGTTTAATTTGTAAACCGTAGCAGCGAGGCTTAACAAACTTCCTAACTAGAACCTTGAACGTAGGAAAGCTTACACCTAGTGACATTCATTAACTACCGAAATCCAAGGTATTTAGGCGCGCGGGTTTGCCCAAAATCCCGTGACTTAAAAGCTTCTCTAAAGTCTGACGTCAAACGACGAGTACAAAGTTATTAGATCACTTAGTAAGTTTTGCCCTTTTTATTTCATTAAGAATTTTAAATTACAGCAAATCATCAGGAGTTCGATCATCGATAATATCTTCTCTTGTCAGCCACTTATGAACAAATTTTTTACTTATTATGACACGCTTCAAGCATCAGTTTGAATCGGTAGAATAAATTGAAAAAGTGTCTTTGTTGCTGATCGTAACGAGGAATTAAATAAATGTTTTGGCAAAATTTAATTTGAAATGAAATTTATCTCACTTTAATCACTCGAAACGATTTAATAACGTGAGTCAGTATATCATAACGGCGAGCGTGTCAACGATCATCCCCCCGTGCTCCTCGCTCAGAGTGTAATCCGCGCTTCCTCTAACGCGTATCATTCGAATTTAATCCTTATCGAAGTTAGAGGATGGGGATACCATCAATGAACGTCGAAAAGAAGGAGAATAGGGGTCAAAGTCAAACGGTAACGAAGCTTGGCTCAGTTGTCACGACATCGCTGTACCAGCCGGCCGCATTCAGCCGTTTCTGCAATTACCTGTCAACTCTTTCGACGCTGCAACAGGTATTTCACTTGTTCGCAAATAAAGGGCAAACCCTTCTCTGTCAGTGATGACGTTTTGATAAAGAAAGATTCAGGCCGTTTCACTCAGTGTAGTTCGGTTTAGCTACGTCAACGAAGAATTTAGAAACTGGGTCGAGCTTCGAGCTGTTACGTATCCCAGCTTTGAGCATAATCTACCTGCCAAAAATATTTCTTTGTTTTCTTTTTTGCTAGAGTTTGGTGATATCTGTAGAATGTTTGGTGAGTTTAGTTGAGTGTCTAAGATTTGTTAACAATTGTTTGGACTTGCACGATTTGGGCTTAGATTTTAAGAATTGTTTGGGTTTTGAAGATTTGGTGCAAGATTGCTGACAATCGTTGTTTTGATTTCTAAGATTTTATGCAAGTTTCTAGCTTTTTGCGATTAGGATTTCGATTAATTACAAAAAAAGGCAGTTATAATTTATCACGGTTGAAGTCTGATGACTAATTATTATAATTGCAATAAAAAGATCGTTTAATCACAATGTTATGGAACGCATATACGCCTAACAAGATACAATGACACAGCAATAAGTTGTTAATACTATAGACGATTAAAGATTATTTGGATTTCGAAAATTTCGTTTAAGATCTTAGAAATTTTTTCAAACATTTGACACAAGGTTCTAAAGATTGTTAGGGTTCCTAAGATTTTGATGATAAGATTGTCTTCCTACGCAACTCGCAAGTCTTATTTATTTTTTTGTATTTTAGTTGATGTGCAGAATCGAGATTCGACGAGAATTCTAAATTCATCATCGTCCAACAACATTATATCGTAACGTACACTCGTCACATTTTTCCGTGAGTATAAAATACCTATATAGAAACAAGATGATAATATAATAAATAATTATACGTGTAATTGTCAAATTTTAAGATTTATTAAACTGAATCATCTCACAAAAACTTCCAAGTTTGAATGTCACGATTTCAATGTTTAATATTTCTTCAAAGCTTCAAATTTCCAAGATTTCTAGAACACCGAAGATTGTCATGCCAAAATTCTAAACTCTAAAGCTTCCAAAGTTCCGCTTGATACATCAAACGATCGATGCAACGCGATCACCGATCGCTCGTGCAGTCAGTTGTCTGACCGCGATTGCGTAATTGCAAAACTGACTGACAAGAAGACTTGCTGACTTGCCTATGTAAGTGATCGATTGGAAAACTACTGGAGTTATATCAGGAACATTGCTGCTTTTTCGTGTGCGATAAAACGATGTCACCTTGTCGGAACTTGCGAGACCTCGTTGCTTTAATAAATTTACATGCGATGCACGCTGATCAAGCATATTTTAAATGTGCATAATGTTTCCTGCTTAATATTTGCAACTTCTCAAGATTGATTTTTTGTTAAAATACTAAATGTTATTAAGATATTATTATTTGAATGTCTTTGAAAATTACTTTTATTCTTCAAATGCGAACAATTTTATTTTATTTTATTTTATGAACATGAATATTCATCATATTCTTTGTTCTTTATTTATTATTGAATTGCGAGCGTTCTAGGCCTCGTTTCACTAGAATTCATTATAGTCACACACAATTGTGATTTTATATAAGTATACAATATACATATAAGTATACGGATATACTATGTATACAGATGAACTGTTTTTAAATGAAAAATACAATTTGAATTTATATAAATAATAGTATTCGATATTATTAATATTACTATAGTAAATATATAGTACTATCACTTTATGTTAGCATACTCAGTGTATCTGGCAAATTATTCATAGATTTTATTATTACAAGTCTTGCGATAGTATTTATTTAATTTAGTAAAAGTCTTACATTGATAATAATGTCTTGATTCTTCCTTTGGAAAGCTTTTCTACATTTTCTAACAATAATTCGTATTAACTAATAACATCATTAAATAATGATATTGCAATGAATAACACTATCACCTCATTTCACATACACATATGTACATATTTAAATAACAGATTATCTTTACTTTACTACAATTTTTCTACTAAATTTCAAAGTGAGCAATTATTCAAATGAATAATTCAATGATTCACAGCGTATAGTATAACATTTACTTCTTCATTTTTTTATTTTTATTTTTTCAAAATGATACATAAATAATAAACTGTGCATACTTTATTATAACACTTCGGTGAAATCTATTCCTAATAGAAAATTTGATTAGCGGATATTTCCTCCAAAAATTTGTTTAAATTGTAAAGGACCAATATAGATGGTACATAATCTTCGCTTCGTTAAAGTATCCTTGAAGACAATGAGTTGACCCGAAGAGTTAAGAAAACTCAAGAACGAATCTAATTAAACCGTATAATGTTTTCGTCTCGTTTAGATATGGTCTGAAAGTCGTAAAAAGTTGTCAAATGTTAAGAGACAAGTAAATAATATAATGTTTCTCTTCTTCGTTAAGAGCTCCTTAAAAACTATGAAACTACCCCAAATGTCAAGGTAATCGGTAAAACTGTCTCGTATAAACAGAGTAACATGATCAATTGTCACCAGGTTTCCAAGTTTAAATTAGATATTATTAAGATTAATTATCATCCGACCGATGTAACGAAAGTGAGAAATAAATAAATAAAACAAAATAATAAACAGATAGATAGAAAAATAAATCAAAAGGGAAAAGTAAATTGTCAACAAATTGCAAATGATGAATAAAAGTAATAATAGAGAGAACAGAAAATGAATCGATCGGATAGTAAATAGATCGGATAGTAAAAAAGTATTGTAATTTTACTGGCCGACACTTTCTCTCGGTCAAATATCTTTATAATTAGAGAACTGCTGCAGAAAGGAAGTCAGTGAGTCACTTTTTACGTTCATTCAACGAGGTGTAAGGAACGGAACGCTTTTCTCCTATTGCAATTTCGTCGGAGCTACCAAAGACGTTTTGTTCTCGCTTATTTTATATTAAGTTGATATATATGAAATGTTATTTTTTCAAATAGAACTTTGACTAATTTAACGCAAGTAACAACTGGTTACTTTGAAGTTTCATACAGTATTTGATAAAAGCGATGTTCGTATAAATTCTGTGTATCTTTCTTAATAAGAAATTGGTCTACACTAGTTTCATTAGAAGCTAAAATACAAAAATTCTTCGAATCGAGCTGCTATAATTTCTTTTAAAGCATTTTATTTAAAGCATTACGTATTAAGAAATTATCTAGATGGGATAAAAGATACCTTTAACCATCCTCGTCATAATATTTCCAATCACTTTTATAACACTTTTTCCAGATATGAATTGATATAAGAAGAACACACGAATATGCAATTATTCCTGAGAGTCAATGTGTAATGAAATCTTAATGCCTTCGTTAGAAATTACATGAAAACATCTTCAAAACGAATCACCAGTTTATCGAACAAGTAACACGCAGAGATTATCGCAGAATCACGCGTTTAACCCTTTGCCCTTTTTCAAGTATGATTATAGGAAGAAATATTATAAAAACCACAAAAGTGTGTATTATTCTCAATTATGGAATTCGCCAGTTCATCAAAAACTACACCGCCAAAAAAGATTATTTTATCGTTATTAAGTAGAAAAAGATTTTATCGTTCTGTATACTCTGAATACAATTTATCCATAAAACGATATTATCTTTAATATCGTTCTATATCTAAAATATACAACTACGAAAGTATTCTAAAACGAGTCACCAATTTAGATAGCAACAGTTACGTCCTTAAGAAAGGTGATTCATAAACAAATAATTGCAACCTCTTTTTCCCTATCGTTAGCTTCTTACGTTTTGTTTGTTTCCCTTTTTACAAATTGAATTGATATAGATGAATTGTGTCATTAGAACTTCCGACGAGTGTGCGACAGTTATCGCATTACGTTAGATTTCTTGATGCGTTGCGCAGACTATAAATAGTGTCCGCTTCTAGCGACGTTAGTCTCGTCCAAACGACGGACTGTTTAACAGTGTTTTTTAAGCATTTGACGTGGTTGCATTTTATTCGTCCGATTCGCGTGAAGTCAAACAGAGAGTGCCAGTTATTGGAAACAACCGAGTGAACGATCGAAACCGATTTTGAATGTGCGGCTAGAGCTTAAAGGTATTTTTTTTTTTTGCGAAATAAAGAGCCACTTGAATTTTCTCAATTGTCCGAATGGAAAAGCTTCTTCTTATTAAAAATCATTTTAAACGACTTCAAAAGAAACATTGTCTCCACTACAGTGGTTGACAAGGGATATTTATGCAAATGCCAGACTTTTATGGAGAATCGAATGTTTATGTAAATGCATCCATTTATAGAAAATTGATACATTTATTCTGACATCTGTTATTAAGCTTTATAATCATACGCAATTAACCGTGCATCATTGCATACTCTGAATATTTTATGCTTTGCGCGTTTCTAAAATAGATTTTTTAATAGAAATTTTTAAATTGAAATGCGTTTTTTAAATAGAAATGCAATTATTAATAATGAATTTTATTGAAAAGAAAGAAATCAATTGAGGAGAGATTTATGGAAAAAGCGTGAATCGAGCAAATCCAACCGGAAGATTCAGACATAGATAGAATAGTTTCAGTCATTAGCTACGTTTCAATTGATAATTCTAATAGCTCTTAGAGAACTTTGTTAGTTTGTTTTAATCTAATCCAATAGTAATTTAATTTAATTGCTAGATTTAAACATTTATATTTACCAAACAAATAAAAATTCCATGGTATTCCAAATAATTGATTGAAAAATACATTTAACACGTATATGTAGGTATATTTACCTTAAACCTATAGACCTTTCTTCCTCGATTTTTTTGATTAAAATATCTATTAAGACTGAAGGATCTTTTCTTCGAAAATTCGACGCAGTGTATACTGTATACGACGATCATACACGCTCTTTTAAAAAAGATGCGAGGACTTGTTACACAATCTAATATTTATTGTATCTGCTTTAATTTAGCGAGCACATAATTCATTTTTTCAGTTCCTGCCTATCAAATTAACACCATTTAAAGCTTCCAATATTTTCCACTTTTTTAAGTAAAATTTAAAGATATGAGCAAACGTAATACGACGTTAAAGAAACGCAAACGATTTTATCAGAGAACCTAATAGAACATCGATTAAGATCTAATATTTCTTTTTTGATAATCTCATCAGGTGCAATCAACACAGTATATTTTCCTTCCTAACAGTTTAACTCTGTTTGTCTGTAGTAAAGGAACGTTGAAATACAAGGTATATCGTAAATATTTATGAGGGAAATGTAATTAACACAATAGGAAGTAGATATCTGATCAACTCGATGACAACAAGAATTACTGCTTGCTACTTTGATATCTTTTTCAAACGAAACAATAATCCATTAAAAGTCAAGGTTAAAAATTGTATCAGCGATCGTGTACAAAGAATTTTTCTTGAAAAGGACCGGTGAAATCGAACGCGTTTGAACGTTTGGAAAAATCGCGTTTCAAAAAACATACAAGTCAAGATGATATCGATTAATTAAGGCTCATCACGTTCAGTTTACATTATCACGTTTTCTCGAGTCTTGTCGCGATCGAGATGAAGATTGATTGAATGAGACGGCTTCTCGTGGCTATTGGCTGTTTCTCTACTTTAAGTGATTGCGTTATCTTGACAATATTGAAACCAGTCATTTTTAACTAACTTACTACGAAACTAATTATTTCATTGAAATAAACTCTTTATAGCGACTAAAGTATACGATGTATAATAAATTTAACAATATAGTAAAGTTTCATGGATATACTCACGTGTAAGGAAAGAAATTAGTGTTATCATTGACCACGTATTTTTTTCATTCATTGAAATGAACATTTACATTGTCCTAGTTAGACTGTGCATGCATATGGATTTATGACAAAATCTAACGTGCAGAAGTTAATCTTAAAAATTACAGAACATACATAATTTGGAAAAAAAAATAGAGAAAATATCCAGAATCGAGTAATTATTAAAAAATGTAAGAAGTAAAGAAGATTTCCTTGTTCATAAAAGTGGGAATTTGTATGTAATATTCTGGAATGTTTGTAAAAATGATAAGGTTATATCGTTTAGAAAAAATGAAGATTGTTTGTCACTGTATTTAACACACGTGTTGTTTCTAATTCTCCGGAAACTAATTGAAAACAAAACATGAAAAAAGTAGCGCCACCGTGATAATCGAGTCTTCTCGAAGGCAATACATGAAAATGTACCTTTTCTCACCATCACACTCATCCTCATAATTTTCTACAATCTTCTTCTTATTTATCATAATCATCTCATCATCTTGAATTTGTCTAATAAAAACCTTTACTACACATGCGTTGCATGAGTTTCGCGTGATTAGAATCGCGGAAAATTCAATGATCACTATTAAATAGAATAGTTATGAAGTAAATTGTACCTAACAATGCAACGGTTAGACGTTAATTGGGATAATGTTAAATCCAATTTCTATTCTTTTTTTACTTAGATTATACTTTCATAATCATGAACAGAAATTTTTGTTTGCAATTTCTACACGAAACTACGAAAATAGGAATAGAGAAAACGATCTTTGCTTCCTAGAAATTTAATGTCTATCACCGTTTTGCTCTCTACTCAAATACTGGGAGCTTACGTAAGATCGACTGTAATACAATATCGAACGAATTATCTCGCAATTTCCTTCTAACTGCGCTTACAGTTGCAACAGTCACTTTTGCTTTCTACTAGGATTTGCTCTTCCTACTTTACATATTTCAATACTTTTCAATCTATTTCCGATATACAGACTCGATATAACGTAAAACGGCAATACAACTGAAAGCTTTGTAACTCCTTCTAACACTACACAGTTTGGAAGTTCCAAGCGTCATAAATAATTTTTTTTTAGGAAAGGTCCTAAAGAACAACTTAACTGTAATAACTTTGCGTTATCGTGTACATCTATTCAGCTGTTAAATTATTATTTTTGCAAAAGAATCATGGTCGATATGTATCGTCTAAATAAATAAGAAGTCACAAGATTCTTCTGAAAATTATATAGTATACCATTGTATAGTTGTATACAGGGTGGTTGGTAACTGGTGGTACAAGCGGAAAGGGGGTGATTCCACGCGAAAAAGAAGTCGAAAATATAGAATAAAAATTTTTCGTTTGAGGCTTTGTTTTCGAGAAAATCGACTTTGAATTTTCGCTCGGTACGCGTGCGGTACGTTATAACGGATCTCACTGTAGACCGTTGTCTCGATGGAAAAATTAAAAAAAAAGTTTAAAAAAAATTTTATTTTGTATTTTCGACTTCTTTTTTCGCGTAGAATCACCCTCTTTCCGCTTGTACCACCAGTTACCAACCCTGTATAACGTACGTGTTGTCAGTGCTATCGTTATTGCAATGATAATATCTGTATCAGCACTGCTTCCAATAATAATATTGTAACAGTAGTCGAGAAACTAGTACATATCGATATCTCTGTTTGGATTGAGTAAGACTAATATCTAGATTTAAGTCTGAAAAATAGCAATATCATATCTCTAATATCTAGATATACTACTGAAAGAAAATAATCACTAATGTTACCAATATTAATCGAATATAACAACATATTGAACCGAACTTTGCATTTTGAAGCGTTATACGTGCATAAAACTGTAATCGATTAATTAGTTTCTTAACAATTGAACATTCAGAGAAATCTATATATATGATGTATTTGACGATAGAAACGCAAGAAATGTTGATAAAGAAATAATTATTTTCAAAATGATACACTTCAAATTCTTCGTTATTTTACTATCAAAGGATTAATCGCTTGATGCACATATTCCTAATATACAGTGGCATAGAGTGTCCTTAATTTTTCTAATTATTTTAACCATCGATCTTTACACATACAAGATACTTATTTTATACAATAAAAGATCTACATACATCGTACCTGGTAAAAGATAAGAATCTTCTATATGTGATGAGAGATTTTTCTCAGGTAGTTTCAAAATAATAAGAGAATAATTACTCCATCCTAATCTGTTCGGAATAGTCAATTCTAAAAAGTTTAATCATTTCCATTAATAAACCGAGAAAGAATGTGTGCGTTAAAAAGTTAAACATCAGTAATTCACTACTGGAAGAAACCGAAAACTTGCGTAAAAACTCTTGGAAAAATGGAAAAGGCGTCTCGACACTGCCGATAATAACCGACCTCTTAACACAAGAGCTGTTAATTATACGCTCTGCTCGATGGCGCATCATCGCGTTATGCAACGATGAAATGAAAATAAAAAAATTTTTTTTTAACAATACAGCAAAGACAAGCCGCGTAACGAATAACTCGACTAGACGGACAGCAGAGAATTTTAGCAATTTATTCGGACCCGCCACCGCTGTTCGCTTCTATTCGCGTACAAAAACATTACTCGAGAAGCACCGCGGAAGTCATTCGAGATAAATATCGCGTTGCTGTAGCAAATAATTTGTCACGAGCGTTTTGTATTCGAAAAACACCGGTCGACGTTTATCGCATGCAATTTTCGTGGACGAAAATTGCTATGCGCTCAACGTCTCGCATGTAACGGAAGTTCGTTCCCCGCAAATTCGTGGAAAAACGAAGAGATCAACGTAAAAGAGGCGTTGATGTTCCTTTATTGCACTATAAAGTTAATTTTCGCGTAGGAACACGGAAGCCGATCTTTTGTTACGGCAAGCAATATGTTAATGAAGGGTATATACACCTACGCATACACATACACATCTTCCGGTGTTTTCTATATGGTTTTGGAATGGAAGGATAAACGGTGAAGAAACTGAATACTGATTCTTGCTAAATGAATTGATAAATTGAGTATGAAATATAACGTGCGTACGAATTCATAAACTTCTTAGAATCCAAACTGATAGACTTCGCCTCTTGTACATGTCTCGATTATTAGTCATACATGTACAAATTATCGGTAGCAGTAGATTTTCTTACATAATCGGAACAGGTCTCGTAATAAAACAAAAAATGAAATTTAACAAGGAAATCTTATGTATAAACCACAAATTATCCGATTATCCTATTATAAAACCAAGGTCTATAACTATCAATGTGTTACTTGTCGATTCACGAATATTATTAGTTAGTACGTTATTGCAAGAAAGTCCAAGACTCTCTTAATACGATATACTTTTATTGCAAGGAAGAACTAATCATAATTAATTCCAAATTTTTATCAGTTAAAATTAGCTTCTAATTCGACATCAGTCAGACGGAGATATATTATATGTATTATATGAAATATATTATATGTAAACTTACTCCAGTAACGTTCTCAACAATTTTAGTTTCTCAACTAATTAATTTCTCTACAAAACTGCATTTCACTTCAGCATAAATTTTTTGCTAACATATCCACTTGTACTCGTTAGATCTTAGACGTCATTCAGTAATTGTGAAGAATCAATAAATAGTTTGTAAGTGGCAATTACTTGCTAATGAACTGCTTCTTTCAATAAATTCAGTAACCAATAGTTACTAAACTTTCCAAGATGAATATGGTGGATGAATATGAAATATGCAATACAATGCAATAAAATACAATATATATATACGTATTTGTTTGTATATTTGCTTTAAAAAACAATTTAAATATGTAAAATAAATAACAGGCGATTAAAAACTTTCTAAAGGTGAAACAAAGCTCTATTGAGGTTTCGCTTGAATTACAAATTTTCTAGAAAAATATGCATTTCCATACATATTTGCTGTTTACTGATAATGTTGCACTATGAGGAAGTTATCGTTGGAATTGAATCCAATAAGGAAGTTACGTGAGTCAAATATGATGGGGGGCGGGTAAAAAGTGAATCAATTGCGTAGATAGAATATTAATTCTAAATAGAATGAATAATAATTGATTGAGAAGTTCTACGGTATTTTAATTTCACGGACTAACCCTTTATAACTCCAATTTAGAGATCACACATCTATATACACGCATTTTATCAATTTTATTTCACTTGCTTCGTTGATAGACCCTTATATACCAACTTTAGATAATTCGTTAACAAAATTTTGTTAGGTAACAAAATAAAGTAAATTTTATTTCTGAATTCCAGATTAAAGTACAAATTTGCATGAATTATAATTTTTCTTTGCCGTACGTAACCAAATCCTGGTTATAATCTAATTATAATATGCATAAAGAAAAGAGCAAAATTAGAACTTGAATATAGTGTGTGTATATGTGTATATATCTGTCTAACATATTACAAACATAATACTGTAAAGCAATCGGTAAAAGATAGATTATAAAACGGAGGCGTGTTTAGAGATTAAAATGCACAAAGTGGCGGATTAGTAAAATAAACGTAGTCATAAATGTGAGTATTAAATCATCAAATGGTTTACACAATATTTTAAAATATGTAACGCTTCAAACAGTAGACCCTGAACTATTTCCAAACATACCTGCAACTGCTTCAGCGATCTGTTTAATTAACAGCTTAACATATTCACGATAACATCAGATTTGTTTGCTTACTCTGAATTATACGCAAATATTGAACTTGGTAATAACTTCGAAGCGTGATTAAGTTCCTTCATTCCATCGAGTATTATGGTGTAACGAATTTGGAAATCAATTTTCGTTGTCCTTAACATAGCTTAGGGAATCGCATTAAAAAATGGCTAAGAGCATCGATACTTATCACGTTCAGTTCGATGAAAATGCGACGCATTTGAAAATATATAATTTACATCGTGAAGCTACATTTCCCATCTATAAAGTCGATAACTTCTTTCACCTTATAACTCACGATGACTTACAATAGGTAACTGAATAGATAATTGTGAAGATTATCGTCGAATTGTATACCACTTTTGTGTCATTCAAACCTATCGAACACAATACATTATTTAAAAATATTGCATTTTCAATGTATCTTTATAATTGTTTTCCTTTTTTTAACAAAATTCCAAAAACTAGTTTATATCCTTTTAAACAGAAATATATCTAAATTATTTACACAATCTATTTCATAAAATACGTAATTCTCTCTTTTCCTCCCTGTCCCTTCCCCCGCCTCCCTCCTATGAAATATTGATTTTTTGGATTTTCAAATATCACTTTGCTAATGAGACCTTTCGAATTTGAGCGTACACCCACAAATTTAATAAGTTTCTTTTAAATATCTAGCTCAAGTAAGACTAAAACGCAAATGCATTTCAAATACATTTGCGTTTAAAAACAGCTAAACGTATTAACGAAATCCAGTATCTTACAAACACTTAACAATACGTAATGAATAACATATTCGTGATCTGTAATTTCGCTGACTAACTCAGGAAAGTTACAAAGTGAAAATTAAGCAAAGTTTTTTCTAATGTATCTTATATAAGCTATAATGTTTAATATTATTAATAATTTAATAATAATAAAAAAATCATAAGAATTTTATTTAATATAATCTAATATATTTAATCTATAAGCTTTATATCAAATGTCGTCCTACAGTCACTGATAATTAGCCGGCTTGACCTTACTTTAACTATGAAAATATACAACAATAGGAAATTACAGGCGATTTTAAGAATTCACGGTTGAACTGTAATTTCGCAAACATATAGGTAAAAATAAATGTGAGCTGACGAATCGTTTTCAATATATGAGCATAACAAATTATTATATATACATGTGTGACAAAAACGTTTTGTAAATAAATATATATCCCTTTATTTAAAAAATAGACGAAAAATATAGAAATACTTAATATATTGCTCGATCACTATTAATGACATTTTTCATTCTTTTCATCAGATTTTTCCAGATATATTTACTTATTTATATAAAAAGTTCTTTAAGAAGTCTTTATGAAGACTTAAAGCAAGCAGAAATTATCTACATAAGTCTAGATAAATATCAAAAAGCAAAAAGAATTGAGGTGCGTGCAAGAGAGCGTGTAAATACTTTACAATAACTAGGCAAAATAATGAATTACTATGCATTGTTTATGTATCCTTAAGCGGCTTGACGCGTCTTTACTTATATCGTTAGGCGTATAGACGATGCAATATGCTATGGAACACGCTATGTATGCATGGTAATTCGATGATGCAATTTTTTTCAAAATTACCAGCACGCAGAATTACGCATATACGCGCGCGTTTATCTGTCTCGATCGCATAGCGTAACTCGAACTATAAAACTAATTTACATTTCATATATGCGTCGAGACAATGAACAGATAGTTCATCGATACTTGGAATCGAATCGTTTAATTAGCTTTAATTATATGTTTTCTCTTCCTTGACCGTTTTCCATTCGAATGTTAGTTCTCTATTTAGCAAAAATCAACTGATTTAAAGCTCGATCAGAAATGAAAAATTACAATACTATACGACGACAGGATATAAAATACGTATACATGCCTGTGTCAACACCACTTGGTCATAAGTTACATGGTAAACATGACAAAAAGAAAAATGAATATTACTGATAAGCGTGTTATCACTTCTACTTAACTGACTTTGTTTTTCATTCGTATCTCTAATACGAAACATTCACATTCGCAATTAGCTTTGGTCTAAACCGTACCTAGGATATTGGATCCTCCAATAAACGGGAAATTATATAAATACGTACATACGTGTTTTTTCATCTATGTAAGTACTTGAATGAAAACGGAAGCCAGAAGAAACAAGTGAGTGTCGTAGAAGAACCATTATTCTCGTCATAGTGGAGGCGTTAAATATTACACAATTTCTGAGAGCAAGATGTTATTACAACTGTTGCAAGTGGCTGCAAAATAGATAACTAACGTGATGTGGAATTATTTATTAATCGTTTTACGACAATGGTTTTGTGAATAACGTGCTTCTGATATGACAAGATAAGTCAAGGCTTGTAGAGAACTTCAAAGATAACATCTTATGAAATTTGAATACAATAGAAAAACATCTAAGGAAAATAAGCAAAAAATAGAGGGAAAATATTGCAATTATGTTAGAAGAACACGATAAATCATATTTACCGATTTTCACGCCAAACAATCTTAACATCGGACGTATTGTCGAACAATCATATATGTATTATGAAAATTTGTTTATTACAAAATAATATCAAATTATTCTGTAACGTGTTTGATCGTAAGATAACAGAGATAGGAATTTGTAACCGGAAAAATAATCTCTGATATATCTAATATCGAAGTACTTCACTTTAACCATCTAGTGGTTAAGATTAAAACATTTTTCACACAAATAATATTAATTAAATAAATACAAAATGATAATGTAATTGGCTAATTGTAGAAAACAAAAAAATAGATAATGCAGCTAAAAGCAAAATCTACCATTAACTTTTTTAATTAGAATATTATTTAATCAATTAACAAAGTCCTTTAGTCGGAAAATTCTATAATCGCGAATTTCAAAATTAATGACAAATCATTCGTTCTTCTAAACACAAATATAACATTATTTATTTTATTAGACATTCAACGACATGTTAAAATATAGGTCATTCATAAGTAAAGAAATCATTATGTCCCGATTAATAAGTTAATTTTTATATGCAATAAAATATATTAGGATTTGTTGAAAGAACAACATCTCTTAATACTTCTTAAAATCAACATAACTTATTTATCTCATTTCGCTATAAATTTGTTTTTCATAAAAAAAATTCATAATATTTTTCGAAATGCAAACAGTAGTGGAAGGCGAGTGAAGTTATTATCCCAACCCAATAATAGTTTTCTTTAAACTCAAGCAAAAGCAGGTTTCAATATCTACAAGACAACAATGAGAACCATCAAATATTCTTTCAGATAAATAATGTACCCGTCAGTCGAGCCATTGTCAGTTCAAAAGTTGGACGTGCTTTTAAGACAAAGTCTTGGTAATGATCTTCAAATAAAGCATATTGAATGGAAGCCTCTAACCGCGCCAGGCGAGAACTTTGGAAGCGTTATGCTGGCCATCATTGTCACCTTAACGCGGTCAAGCAACAAAACGGAAACTCTTCATCTGGTCGCGAAACTTCCACCCACTTCCGCCTATCTATTGGGCTTGTTCAACAGTCCAGTGACATTCAGGAAGGAGCTACAATTCTACAGCGTGATGGTGAAGGAATTCACAAACCTTCAAATAGAAAGTGATGTCAACGAGAAGGACGCAAGAGATCTGGTACCAAAGTTCTTTGGGGGAAGACTAGGTTTGAAAAATCCAGAACAATTTGACGAACAAGCTGCTATCATTTTGGAGAACCTGAAACTCAGTGGCTACGATACGGGCGATCGAATCTTTGGATTGGATAAGAAGCACACAGAATTTGCAATCGAATCTCTAGCCAAGTTACACGCTCTCGCTATTGCTTTAAAGATGAAAAAACCTCAGTTATATGAAAGAATAGCGGCAGAAGTATTTTTAGACGTTTCAAATGAAATCACAGAAAAGTGTGTTAAGGACATGTTTGGGAAAAGTAAATCGGATTTAGAGAGCATGGAGGAAATTAGACCGTATTTAGATCGAGTTAATAAGACCATAGAGTACGGTCTTGAGGCAAACAAAAATCTTAAGAAACCGGAAGAACCTTGGGCAACATTTGTTCACAGTGACTTTTGGGTGAACAATATGATGTTCCGACACGATGAAAAAGGAGAGTTAGTCGATATGAAGATCGTAGATTTTCAATTATCCGCATATGATTACGGCGTGAAAGATCTGATCTTCTTTCTCGTGTCGAGCGCGAACGAAGAGATTCTGGATAACAAACTGGACCATATGTTTGACTTGTATTATTCTTGTTTCATTAAAATGTTAAAGACGCTAAAAGTAGACACGGAGAAATTTTCCAAGCAGAAGTTCGACGAAATTCTGAATCGTTGTGGGCCTGTAAAATTCAATCAATGTATCATGATGGCTCAAGTAATTCAGGCACCTAAGAAAAGTACCTCAGAGTCAGAGAACGTGGAGGGTAGCAATGTTTTCATAGATATATCTGATAATGTAATATATAAACGAAAATTATTGCACATTGTGACTCTATTCGACAAAAGGGGATGGCTGATATGTTGATATATGATGGGGTTAGGAGAGAGGGGAATGTTGATATATGATGTACTACTAAGATGTATATGATAAATTGTTTATAATATATAAAAGTGTATATAGAATTTTAAAGATGTTAGAGACTTTTACAATTTAAGAATTTAGTCTTAAGAAGACACCAAATATGTTCATAAAGGCTCTAATATTATTAAGCTTTAAAAATTAACTAGTTGTTTAAAAGTCAAATTCGAAGTAAGTGTTTACTTTATAAAACTGATTCTGTAATATTATTGTAGATACCTGCATCATGTTATTTTGCACGTAGATATACTTGTTTTTCAAAATAAAAATTCTATTTTATTACATGAAAATAATACGAATAAAATTTATCCAATCTATGAGGCCCCATGAATAATGTAACAATATTCTGAAGTTCATTATCGTTCGTTTCTTCTAATTTTCTAATTTATATTGTAATTATTATTGTATCGTAATTCTGAGAAGTTTCTAAAGGTTTCTAAAGGCGAATCGAGCAAAATCTTATTTCGTTTTGCATCGATATGCCCCTGCGGAACCCGATATAATGACACATGTTTTATGTAACATGACATTGAAACACATCAATCGAAACTAATTTTCATTCTCTCGATTAATCGAGTTAACTATGTTGAAACAATAAATAGCCAATTACAGCGAATACCATCATTTCTCGTTGATTGCAAGTGACATTTATGTAAATCATGTTTGTTAATAAAATAAAAAAATGAAATATAAACAGCAAGCAATAATTCAGGACATATTCGTTGACAGCGCAAAAATAATAAAAACACCAAGCAGTAACTGAAAATACATTCATTTATAACTTAAAAAATAAAAATTTTCTGTTTTGAATTCTGAGGAGTATGTTAACAAGACAATGTTTATGCAGATTATTTCGTTTACGTAAGATGTGCAGACTTTTATGTTTTTCAAAATATCCCAAAATTGTTTGTACAGGTGACTCTAGAATTATTCTACGAAACAGGAGGAGAAAAGTACTCACTTCTAACAGATCCGCCACCGTGTCAGGTAGGTTGAACTCCCTCACAACACGTAGTCGCACTTGCCTATTAATTTCGTGTCGCGATGAGAGCGGCAAACTGATAGCCCTCTGACAACTGGGAGACTGCCTCAATTTCTGCTCTCGCTTCAGCATAGCTGCCAAGGTCGCGGAATCTGGAACTTAAATAGAACACATAACAAATACCCATTCTCGTTTTGGAAGAGTGAATTTCTCCATATCTTGTCAAAACACAATAGAACTGTCAAACAGTTTGATAAGAAAATAGCGATCAAAATACCTGGAAACGCCGCGGCGAGAACATCCACTCCGGCTGTACCCATTGGTCTTGGTTTCTCATCAACCATGTACAAGGCATCGGGAATATCGGCCACATACCGTGGCCTTCGCAATCTCACTAAATCTGCTTCTTGGACCATTTGTTCCTCAACTAAAGACTGTAAAAAGATTTGTTTACCTTAGATTAGAATATATCAGCACAAACTAATTATATTGTATCTTGATAATTATTGAAAGATATATAATAATCTGTAACAGAAGAACTGATGATAAATGATTTGAATAAATCATTTCAGTTTAATTTTGAAAGATATTTCTGTATATTGATTCATGTTATAATGTAGAAATTTTCAAATCAACAATTTTGTTTACAATGCTCTATATGATAATTAATAAGCACCACTCTCAAAGTATCTTAATGGATTTAAATGATAATATTAGTAAACAACGTTGTCATCGATATAAAATAATTTTCATCATAACTAATCTTGCAGAATATAAATAAGTTTGTTTTTATTCGATACATTTGTTTTAGCAATGAGATTAATTTTCTTATAATTTCTTATTAAAAAACTCATTTCTTTTTTAAATAAAAATTACGTTTACCTTTATTTCCTCGTAATAAGGCATGAACAGGCGTGGCCTTACAAAAAATCCATTTTTCTTCCCTCCCCTTATCCATGCATTCATTCGTAAATTCTCCCTCTCATCTCCTATCATATGACTCGGTGGAGTTGAAACTAATCCTCTTCTAATAGCCTAAACACATAAAAATTTCATTGAGCATCATATGAAGATGGGTATCTATATTTGAGCGAGTTTAATGTTTCGTACTTGAGCCAGCGCTTCACTATTTGGGGGTAATATATGATCCATTCTGACAAGTGGTAGAAGCTCGCTAAGTATCTCTCGCAACTCTATATCGCTTAAATCCCTTTTCTTCAACCCCTTTCTTGTCACAGAGTGCACCGTATGACTGAGCAAATTTGGTTCCCGATCTTCCATACGACGCACCAATTCTTGTTCCCCCCACTTGAGTACCGCCTGCAGTATTTCAAGTTCGCTCGCTTGCAAGAAATGACTTTGCAAAACGTTCGCCAAATGTACGTGATCTAATTGATGGAGAATAGAAGAAGAAGCGACTGGCTGGAATTCCTCTCTTAAATAATGCAAGGCTTGTCTATGTACCCATGCCGATCCGTGAGGTTGACTACCCCACCTGTAAAAATATAATTGAAAATCGATAAGAACAATGAATTCTTGAAAGGTGCATTTCATTTAATAATGTTTCAAATTATGGGAAACTCACTTCAAAACAGTTGGGAGCGATTCCAATGTAAGGTATTCTAAAATAAGATCTTCACAACCCTGTGACAATATATCTAGTTCCAAAAATCTGCCGATTTGGTACAATTCCATCGCTTCTTCTAAGGGACTTGGTCGAACACGTCCAGTATGAGTAAGAGCCTGAACCTGAGAACAAACATATGGACAAGGATAATTTACAATCAAACGATAAATTACCTTTCTTGAAATTACTAATAGAACTTTCTTATTTAAATAATAAATAAAGTACTTAAAAAACAGCAATAAATATTCATATAGACGTAAGCTACATTTGATCTTGGCTCAAAAAATTAGTTAAGGTATATTTATGGAAATAATATAATTACCTCTCCAAGACTACCAGCGCTGTTCCCGCAACCATTACCTCTCATAATTAACGATAAATCAACTGTATCTAAATACACTGCATGTAACAATACTCTGGCGTATCGTTTGGGTATTACACTCTCATCCAAAACTATTCTAGTGGGTATATGAAGCGCTCTTTCTGTGTGATCTTCCCCAGATCTAGTCCGTCTTTGTATTAAGTTTCTGAAGAACGGGGATCTCGCAGAAAGTATCGCTTTATGACATGGCAGTTCTAACTTTGGCCGGAATCCATATTCTGAACTTCCACTATCTGGTCTCTGGTAATCACTGTCCGATGTGAACACTAACGCAGCGTCCGCGTAATCACCGGTGTCCAACAGGTATCTGAGATCATGTTCCAGCGGATTCGGTGTGCCGAATTCTTCGCTCAGTCGTCGCAAGAGATTCGCCTCCAGAGCTGCATCATGTGGACAAATATCACCAGTGTAGAGATATCGCAATAATGCTGAAAACATTTGTACTTCGAGATTCGGTGTTCTCAGCTCCAAACATATTCTAGCACCGTATCCTACGATTTAACAAAATTAAAATTAATTTGTTTAATTCAATCATCAAGTGATTAACGCGTCCACTGCAGTACTGATATAGAGTATAAATTAAAACATACAGAGTTCGGAAATAATCTTGCATAATAATTCATATAAATCATATACGAAAGTTACAAATGAAAAACATAATAAGGCACATTTCCCGTCTTTTATAAAAGAGCGATTTTAAAATACAATATGTTGATAACTAATTCCACATTAAAACTACCTTTCCATTTGATTTTAGGATTTTTAGCATTTTTGTTATCTTCTTGAGCATTTAAAAAATTATAATTACTTTGTATATGTATATATATGCAGAATGATAACCAAGCTAAAGTAACATGATTAAACTAATATTAGTCGTCTTTTAAAAATTATCATGGATGAACCATCTGTTTTCAAAATCTATCAAGTTGTCCTTCTCTTCTGCTATTTTATACTCAAATAAATTCTTTTAGTTGCTAAACGACATAAAAATAAAAAGATCAAGAAAAATGATCTTATCAATGTAGTATCGTGAA
The DNA here is from genome assembly GCF_011952255.1 of Bombus vosnesenskii. Lineage (NCBI taxonomy): Eukaryota > Metazoa > Arthropoda > Insecta > Hymenoptera > Apidae > Bombus > Bombus vosnesenskii. Next base: position 431,614 of record NW_022883056.1, read on the forward strand.
ATAACCGCGTAAAAATCGATGAACTTGTAAGGAGTACGAACTACAGTGCAAAAGCGAAAGTTCTGACGAGCCAGAAGGGATGGGAAATCCCCATAAGTCATCGAGCCCAACGACATGTCCGCGGCCCTTCCAGAAAAAGGAGTACCTGGGAAGGCGAACGTGACCATATTTGCTCATGGACAACTGTAAAAACGTGCGTGTGGTGGGAGTACAGAAACCGTTAAAAAGGGACGCTTTAGTGGAAAAAGTTGTTATTATCATTGATTGACATGAGTTGTGAGTTGTCATTAGTGGTTACGAGTTGATTAGTTGTATTGATTTAGTTACTCTAGTTGTAATACATTAATTTATTAAGAAAGTTTTAGTTAAATAATTATAATTTTCTGTTTTATCATTTGTAAATATATATATAAGATCAAATCAGGAAATTAGAGAAAAGGCACTGAAAAGAGCAGTAAGGTATGAGAAGAAAGCCTTGGAATCGAAGAAGGAATTGGTGAAAGAATGTATAAAGGAGAGAGAAAGGAATTGGGGAAAGGGCCAGGAAGGTAAAAGAGCAAGGAAAAGAAAGATGAGGCTAGAGGAGGTGAGGGAGGGAAGGACTCAAGGAGAGGCAGGAGATAGACAAGAAAGGATGACAGCGAACCAGATCATAGAAAAAAGAAGGAAAAGAGAAACAGAGGAGAGGGAGAAAAGAATAAGGAAATCTAAATACAACAGATACTACAGAAACATAGCAAAAGAAAGACTACCAAAGTACCTAGAAGGAAAGATGAAATGGGAGGACAGAAGTATGGTAGCAAGATTTAGATGTGGCAACGAAACCAGGGCAAGAGAACACTGGAAAGAGGAGGGAGAAAGAGGATGCAGATTATGCAAAAAAGGAGAGGAGGACTTGAGGCACATAGTAGAGGAATGCGAGATTACAGGAGGAGCAAGGAACATGGGGGAAGTGCTGAAGGAGACTGGAGAAGGACTGGCAGAACTGAAAGCAATAATAGTGAAGAGAAGAGCAGTAGAAGAGGGGGAGGAACGACAGGGAGGGAGCACAACAAGTCCAAAGCCAAAAGGCACGGACTAAGATTAATAAAAAAAAATATATATATATATATAAGATAAAATCACTATAATTTCTGGGGGCTCAAACCAAGATTGAACAAAACAGAAAACTATAATTATTTAGACAACAAAGCGTCCCTTTTAACGGTTTTCGTACTCCCACCACACACGCGTTTTTACAGTCTATGACCAAATATAGTCACGTTCGCCTTTCCAGATACCCCCTTTTCCGAAAGGGGCATGGACTTGTCGCTGAGCCCGATGACCCATGAGGATTTCCTATCCCTTCTGGCCCATCAGCACTTTCACTTTTATCTGCACTATAGTTCGCACTCCTTACAAGTTCATCGAGTTTTACATGATTATTTCATAATACTATATCATATTTTTCACATGTTATATTCATATATAAAATCTTACGTTATAAAGATAGGATTTATATAAAAATGACTTGCTAAGATACAGATAGTAAGTAATAGAAGGCTAACAAGCAGTGAACGTGTTAAATTACTCCAAAGACAAAAAAAATTATATACCCGGGCATCCAGCCAGCAAATCCCTAAAGTAGGGACAACGGGCTGACAACAGGGCTCTGTGAACAGGGAAGCATGCCCCTCGGTAGACGAGATCCACATCAGAACAATGTTTATAGTCGTACAACATCGACAAATCCTGTTTGTATGTGGCAGCCGGTGGTCTAGCTAATTCGGCTTGAACATGGAGATCCTTTAATGCAGCCAACGCCTCGTACTCCTCCAAAAGCGCCGTTGCCTCTAAATGGCTCCATGTTGAGACCAAATCTCGGATTATCCTACCATGGTCGCAGGCCTTTGAAGACCGACGTCTTCGAATGAACTTCTTCCGTAAAGTCGCGAACCCCGTCATTTTCTTCTTCTTTTCCCTGCAAATTGGACATACGATTTTTAAGATCAAAGATCAGAGCTCATTAAAGCGCATCTAAAGATACCCGCAGTTGTGCGAATATCGTTAAAATAAGGTCTCTATAGTATACAGATCTAGCCGATGAAGAGAAACGGAGCGATTCAAATAACGAGATCCAATGTTAAATGTTTAAATACCTGATAGCAATGCCATGTTGATCAGGTGGATTACCAGAGGATGAAAGTCTAGCTGCTTGGACCGAATCTCCACCTACACTGGTAATGCTTGACGATGCAGAAGCACCCATTCTATGTATCATGTAGGAAGCATCTCCACGCCGTCTTTTCACGAACCAGCAATCCCTTTTATCGGAATTATCAACCTCCTTTGGTCGTCTACGTTGCAATACACACGGTGTCAAAATTCGGAATACATTCATTGCTCACCCAGACAACAGCCTGAAATCATTGTGCACCTTTTATACGATAAACACATCTCCTTAATTCCACTCGTGTTTATCACGCGTAATTACCACGCTCGAACTTCGAATATTGTTTTCCAAAATTGTTTATGAAAATTTGTTCGAAGGTCTCTCTTATCTTTTCGTAATTAATAGATATTTTAAACATAAATTTAATTGCAAATTAAATTTATAAATTAAATTTTGTCAGAATATTAACACGTTTCGTATCATAGAATTTCTCAAAGAGTATCTGTTTCTAATAATTATTTTCATTTGTCAAATAGAAATTCTCACTGAAAATATGTTCAAACATTTTATTTTCCATTAACAATGTATAGACATTATGCGACATTAATAAATTTTATACCATATCAAATTTAATATTTTTTTCTAAAGTTTTAACGATCTGCAAATAAATCCTAAGAATGATCTTCTTCTTTAGATTCATTTCGTTTAAATATTTTAATCATTTACACGTGACACAAAACATGTTAAACATCCACATCAGCGCATAAAGATACTTTAATGATAAAAGACGAAAGACAAAAATATTATTTGCAAAAACTTCTTATTCGATGTTATTTTATTGAAAAGTTTACAATGTCTGCGCTGGACAAATGTTTTGTTAAAAAACTTCTTTCCGGTCTCGTTCTTATCTAAGTCCACGCAGACGGGTCACTTTAAACATTGACCAAATATGCGATCGTATATTTTGAGTGATGATGTAAAAAAGAAAATATAGCAACTTGGAAAAAAATAATTATCAGTTGCTATTTTATCTTAACACACGCACACACACATATAGACATCGAATTTTTTTGCTTTCTTTTTTTTCTTTAAATATCTTTCTTCCTTTCTATTTGTTTTATTATACACGGTATTCATTACCTGTGCATATTTGTTAAAATGTTGAAAACTAATGCATATCAAGGTCAATATTTCAAAGCAACGATGTCAAATGCATTCTTGTTTTCCGTAATACAATTAAAATTTTAACCATGCACAACGATCGATTCTATATATACTACCTAAAAAATTCATTTTGTCGAATTTACTGCCTACAAAAAAAAAGCTCGAATTATTTTAAACGTCTTCGAATGTATATCATTCAAAGTGTTTTTTATTTATTCATTGTGTTGCTCCAACTTTTTCGTTTACAAAAAGAAAAAAGGAAGAAAAAAAAGGAACGTGTAAGCACGTGACGAAACGATTTACGTAAAAATAACGAAAGTTGCTGATCGCATCTTAAACTTTCACTTTCTTAGCCAACATACGATATTTACCTAGAAAGTACACTGCATTGAATTCGGAAGCGCCTTTTAAATGGATACGCTCAATGCTCGATACATTTTTCATCCATTTCCGACGAAATTATCGAGGCTTGAAATGAACAAATTTTTGGAAGTCATCAAATGCTGAATGACATATTAAAGTCATATAATAATCTTACGAGGATTATTCTTATCAAGCTGTTCTAGGAGGTAAAGATTTCTTTTTAAAACTCTCTAATTTGCCTCATCTATGCAGAAGCCTTGGAAATAAGCACTAATCTCTATTAAAAGTAACTGCTCGCAGGCAAATGCAATGAAACAAATACTTTGAATTAGCTTAGTAGCGTAATATTGATAACACTGATGTATTTGTGACCTCTTTGGACTAGTTTCTTTTATTGTATAATGTCACAAGTGTACTAGTGCAGTTGCAATCTTTATTTGATTATTTTAAGTGACAGATATGACTCGATGATGAAACTGGTTTTGTCGAATGCTATACAAAGCATCTAAATGCTGTATAATAATCATCAGTGTCTATTACATTTGAATGTAACAAATATTCAAGTGATTACAACTATTAATTATTATAGGTACAACTTTTTGCACATTCTGATATCTTTAATGATAAGAATGAAAATATTTATAATATAATCAATTAAATAAAAGGCCAATGACATTGTAATGCTGAATGCATAAAAACTGCATTCATTAATTTACGCTAAAGATGAAATGCTAATACCAATGGCAATCCCAATCAACTTTGCCCTTTGAAACTTAAAATAAGCAATTGGAAGTACATGGAACAAACTTTAAATATAACCTTATTCCAACATTTATAAATATCTAAATGACCTTTAAAATTTAATCTACTTTACATACAAAAAATAAAATATGATGATATCAAGGAGAAAACTTTATTTCAAAATATTATTAAAGAAAGTGAGTATTAAAAATCTTGCTACCAAAGTGCTATCAAAGCTTACAAAATATATAATTTTTAAAAAATATGTTACTTATATATTAATATATACTATATAATATTAAACAAAAATATAAATTCAAATATACTTTTTATTATTACATAATATTTATTATGTATTTAGCTGATTTAACTGCCACTTATATTCTCCTACTAGACACTTTTTTTGCAAACATATATCCAATACACAATTTTTTAACATATTCATATACAAATTCAAAGTATAAGTAGAGCATTCATTTACAAATATCAAAATGGGTCAAAGTATTCCATCCCATATTTACATAAGCATAATTCTAAAGGAACATGTAATACACAATCAAAAATTGGTTTAACACAAATGTATTTCTCAAATATACTTTTTTTACATTTAAATATACACATTTTTAATTTTAATATACGTCAATACAAAATATAACTAATTCATAAAAACACAGAGACAATTAAAACCAAATATAAATCAAACAATAACTAAGAACTGTAAATAAATATTTACATTCCTATATACGATAAAAATATATTACTTGTACTACAAAATAAAAATAAAGCACTTATAATTGTACAATCAAACCCAATTGCACTAACACATTACATTAAACGAATATAACACAAAATTCACTAAAAACACCACTAATTCGACAAAGCAAGGGTGAAGAACACAACACAGGAAAAAATAAAAAGGCAGAACACCCAGTAACTCCATTACAAAACAGTAAGCCAGAGAACTTCTACTGACAGTAACACATCAATAGGTCAATAGTAGTCAGCTGAGCTATGATTGCAATCGCGTTACGTGTAACAATGCGTATGACGTACGCTTAGCAAGTTCAGTCACCTCCGCGATTACGTGGGGAAAGAATAGAGAACAAAAAAAAAAAAAAAAAGAGAATGAGGAGCACATATCTAATAACGAGCGTGCAGGTATACGTGGTAGACGATAATATCGAGATACAATAAGATCTTAAATAGAGATATAATCACAGAGTACGTCGGGAACGTCCAGGAAGCACGGAAGTGTTTCGTTACCTGGATATCTCGGGTGCATGCGTTCCATCCATTATTTCCATTCTCGAGGGACTTCCTTGAATTCAAACTGGCACAAGTAATCATCACAAAGCGCGACGGCCATGTTTATGCTCGTCAACTTAGTCTGCATGTAAATAAAAGTTAATCGCGGCACGATATGTATCATTTGTACCTCGCATTTCTGTATTAACGAAATCTATGAGACAGGTTTACGAGAGACGAGCATTCAGACACGTTAAGTAAATAGAGCCATACAGACGACAACGTATTATTGGGAACACAGAAGACCGTCTGGTCGCACGAAAACAAACCTCGACGGCAGTCATTGCTAACTGTAATGAGCTCGACGATAGGCGAAACGAAAATAACACGGAACGTTAAAAATAATGTGTGAAATAGTATTGTTTACGTTCACGACGCTTTCACAGATAACAGAATCGTTTAAGGCATACACACAGAGAAGGAATTTTTCTGACACCGAAAGATTTATATTACATCTGATCATGCGCGAATACACAATTCCGCGATGAAGTACTCCATGTCCAAATCTTGGTAGAATTGGAGCGACAAAGAGGTTAGGTTTACTGATCGTTAATGGCAGTGGCAATAAAATATATTTCTTTGATATCACCGAAGAATAACGCGGTTTGTTTTTGTTTAAACGAATTCCATGGAACGGTTGTTACGAACTGTTACCCTGCGTTTCCATGGAACTAATAGATTCTTCACCCTAAAGGTGGAGCCACAATGAACGCATTCGCAGCGTCATCTCCAACGAATTTTCGATTGGAATTGGAACTAAATTTGTTTCAAGCGCAGAAGAATGAATCGCCGAGGCTGGTAACAGTCAGATCTCGATTGAATCGTGCACAGTCAGGTGTTGAAAAAAGCGGGAGGGAAAGTGAGAGGTTCGCATGCTGTGTTATTCAACTCTGACGTGGGTGTCGAACGCGATTTCGATTTCAGGAGTATACGTCCTGCGAAGGGAAAACTACTGTTTGTAAAATGCAGTAAGTCTTTTCAGCCGTTTCTCGTTGAATCATCATAAATGCGCGTCTAGTCATTTGATGTTTTCTTTATCATATAGATCATTTTCAATTTTGCAATACATTCCCGTTTCGACAATAAGATCTTTTAACTCCGTAAATATCGTATTTGGCAGATACAATCGACCAACTGTGATCCATAAATACATCCTTGCTCGTGGATCACAAACAACTTTGTTTGCATACAGTTTTGTTTTCGTTTTCGTTGAGTCAAGCGATATTGCATATGTATATGTACAGCTGTTATAGCGTAGTGTGGATCCATTGATTTGGCGCGCTCGAGTATTTTACAAGTTGTTGTCCTCCTAAATATGTTTCGAAGTCTCCTTCAGAGAAATTTGTATAAACATGAATTAACGTGAGGGCAGAAAAAGCTATTTACATGAAATACTTTTGTAATGCATATATATCATTTATGTAAGCGATAGAATTTTATTTCACGAATAAAATGAATAAATAAATAAATAACGTAATTTTTAATTTAGCGCTTATTGCGAAAATGTATATTAATTGATATTGATTAACATTGCTCTGTATTACTCAACATTATGTAATTTGAAAATATTTTAGCAATGTAAAATTGTAAATTTTCAAGTAGATAAATTTCATTTATTTTTTATGAATTAATTCCAATCAATCATTTGAAAATCTTAAATATTAATTATTTTATTAGTTTAAATTTTTTAATGTTTTTGTATTAAGATTTTATTATACTCATGTTGCAAATTTATATTAAGCACACTTTTGTAATGTATAAAATGAATTAATAATATATATATGAACACTGCTTACTGTAATATTGCACTTTATATACACTACATATAACTTAAGGTATTTGAACATGATGCAATATCATATGATGTAACTTATAATTTATGAATTGGTAATGAACTAGATTTAAGTCAAGATTGTTGGCCACAATAACAAAAGAATGTTATGATCATTAATAGTTCAAGCTTTCAAAATGATTTTATGTGCATGTAAAATAATTTATTGTTTTGTTTATTAAATATAATCATTAAATATAGAACACTGTTTTAAATATTGTTCTAGATATATTTTATGATGGTTATTGTTTCTTATTTATAGATATGGAGTCATTCTTGGAATTGTTTGATCCAGATAATAACAAACACAGCCAGAAAGATACTTGGAATGATTCAGAGAATGAAGGAAATCGAATTTCAGACTGTGAAAATTCAAGTATTGATGATGATCAGGAGGAAAGACTGCCACCAGAACCTGAACAGGGTAATGTTGAATATAAACTAAAGCTAATAAATCCATCTAGTCAACGGTTTGAACATCTTGTAACACAAATGAAATGGCGTCTCAGAGAAGGCCACGGGGAAGCTATTTATCAAATTGGTATGAAACCGTTTTATAAATTATAATTATCTAATCATATATCTTTAGTGACTTTATTATTTATCATATCATTATTTAATTATTAGGTGTGGAAGATAATGGAAAATTAACAGGCTTATCAAGAGAAGACATGAAGGCATCATTAAAAACTCTAAATGATATGGCAGCTAGATTAGGTGCTACAACAAGTATACTACGTGAAAGACATGCCAATTCTAAAAATAAAGATATAACCACACATCACAATAAAGAGGAAAGACAGATAGCAGAAGTTTTAATAAGAAAGTTAAGGAAAGGGGATAGAGAGGATCAAGATAGTATTATTGATTTGAGACTTGCAGTCACTGGTGCCCAGGATGCTGGAAAATCAACTCTCTTAGGTGAGAGGATTAGCAGAGGACATTTAAGGTAGAGAAATATACTTAGAGTTTACTCTGCTAAATTCGTTGTTCATCTAGTTTATAACAATTGAATTGAAATGTAAATTTTAATGTATCTGAAATGTATATAGGTGTATTAACCCAGGGTGAGCTAGATAATGGTAGAGGGAGAGCAAGGCTGAATATGTTGCGACACCTTCATGAGATAAAAACAGGTCGTACATCATCGATATCCCACGAAATTATAGGCTTTGATAGCAAAGGGCATGTTCTAAATTATGCGGAAATGGCAACTGCAGAAGAAATATGCGAGCATGCGTCGAAAGTTGTTACATTTATAGATTTAGCCGGTCATCGTAAATATTTAAGGACTACGGTACTCGGTCTCACAGGTACGATAACTCGAGTTATCTTGGTAAATTGTAAATTTTATTAATGAGCAATTTATAACCTTATCTTTCAGGATATTCACCTCATCACGTGATGTTAGTTGTAGCACCGCCTATGAATGAAGCGTCGCAAGAACACATGGCGTTATGTCTTACATTGGGACTTCCATTTTTTATAGTTGTAAACAAGATCGATCTTGGTTTTTATAGTATATCCGAAACAATAAATCAATTAGAGAACGCCATTAATGCACAGGGATATTGTAAGCAATTAATAATGTATAATAACAGTCAAATGTCGTGGAATTATGAATCAGATATAATACCAGTTTTCAATGTGAGTTGCGTTACCGGGGAGGGTTTGGAAGATTTAACAAATTTTATTAAGAATTTATCACCATATAACGTGAATTCTGCAGATTCAGATCCTGAATCGTGTCTGTTTCAAATTGACGAAACTTTCAGGTGTATACTTTTTTCTAAAAATATAATTAGAATTATATTTAGTAACCATATGAATTATAAAGTCAAGCTGTTTTCTTTTATTTCATATAGAGTAGCAGGTTTGAACGAACCTGTTTTGGGAGGATTGCTTGTGAGAGGAGCAATCGCTCCTGGAACTCGATTGTTGGTAGGCCCTTTACCAGACGGTGAATTCAGTCCTGTTAAAGTTGTCAGCTTACATCGAAACAAAACTCCATGCTGTTTAGTAAGAGCATCGCAGAGTGCTAGCCTAACATTAGCACCACCAACAAATCGAAGCCCCCCTTTGCCCCATCTAAGACCTGGAATGGTTTTAATATCACTATGGGACCAACCTCATGCTACACTTTTTTTTCAAGTATGTTCAACATAATGATATCTCACTTAAAATACATATAAGATTCAAATAAAGTACTTATTACAATTTTATGTGCATATTCTTAGGCAACTGTATTAATAGTGTACCACGCAACTGCAATATATTCTGGTTTTCAAACAACTGTGCATGTAGGGAATGTAAGGCAGACGTGTATCATTAAAGGAATAATGGACGCTAAAGACAGAGGTTTACAAACGAACGATACGGCATCCGTGTTGTTTAGGTTCGTCAATCATCCGGAATATTTGCACGTCGGTATGCGATTATTATTGCGAGAGGGTCGTACTAAAGGAATCGGTAAAATAACACAGATATTTCCACTAATAGGTCAGCAGAACAGTATACAGTAAGTAAATCAAATAAAATTTTACGTGTAAAAAGTATTAAAGTATGCAATACATTTATGAAGATGATAAGAAAGTTACTGTAATATTAGATGTAATTATATCATGCGCCTGGCACAAGTATTTAAAAAATACCGGTAATATTCGTTATAAAACACACAGTGGTTTTGTTTGTTTTCGATTTTCTTCTTCTGTTTAATACAATGAATGTATGTACACGATTAAACTTGCTTTAATTTAGTTTTCTATGCTCTTAAAATAGAGAATTTTTTGTATATGAGAAAGCCAAGGAACAGTTGGTCTTGATAATATACTTTTTGCCTTTTTTGTTTTAAAAAAATGTGTTGTTCGGTAACGGAAGAAGTATAGAATGAACATTGTCAGATGAAAATTATTGATTGATAGCGAAAAAAAAAAGAATACTTCTGCTTCAGGTGCATAAGAGAAAATAAGTTTAGTTGTAAGAGAGAAAAATCTTAGAATCATAAAATTTCATGGACCTTAAATAGTACCTTTATTTCATTATAGTATTTATGAAGTCGCTGACGACTATGCTTATTTTGTGATATGCAATAAAAGGTCGCTTTATGTCATCCTTTTGTGTGTGACACTGCAGTTTAAAAATTCTTTGTGAGAACAGTCATTATAATAATGCAATGTTTCTCTATAAAATTTCATTTTGGCTATGAATCTATTTATTCTGCTAGTATTTAAGAAACGAAAGACTAAAAAAACGTTATAGTTGACAAACGCAGAATAAAAATTTTCGCAATAGACTACTATTGTGAAATGATAAGCATCGAGTGCTGTATCGTTTTTAATTCATAGAACTTTCAGAAAGGAAATTATATTACATACTTATACATATGTGTTATATATATAAAAAGAAAAAATGTTTTGTCAAAGAATCAAAAAATGTTACTTAAGACGGTTGTATTTGCGCACGTGTCTAAATTGCAAATGGTAAATTCTTCAAGATTATACGAGGTTACATATCATAACACATGTTAAAATGTTTTGTAATCATAAATCATTATGCAGCCGTCCAAAAAAAGATTTTGTTTTATTTACATTAAATCTCAAGTGTAATGCTGTATTATAAACTGTAAAATATTTTGAATAAAACAGAAAAATTTACATGTCTATTTGAAGCGAATTTAAAATATTGGAACCATATCTTTATATCTAAAAAAAAATCTGTCTTTATTGTCCAAAAATAAGTAGATCAAACAAAGTGATAACTAATATTTATATATATATATATATATGGCTTTGACAATAATAATGTCAAAACCTTTTTGATATTATTTTTGCTTCAATCAATTATTTCCACAATTGAAAAAAAGAAACGCAGACATTTATTCAATATGATTTCATAAAATCTCTCAATAACTTAATCCTACGCTAACAATATACCATTTAATATAACGTCAAATCGTAGTCGGAGGTAAAATAATATAATATTAAATTCTGAGAAAATACTGTTCCATTACAGGTAGGAAATACAGATATAGCATCTATAAATATAGTTTTCAATTTGATTATTTTCATAATTACGCGTATAACTCTAACCTACGAAGGCGGAGATTCAAGGAAAGAATCGTATAAATAAATAGCGCGTGAATATTTGTATCAACTTGTTGCGTGCAAAGGAAAAACCGTTTCCTTCGGCTAAACCGGTTTCTTTTATCGATCCTTCAAACGAAATTACTCATTCGAGGATGATAATCACCCGCATGACGAGTACTATTCACGAAGAAATGAATTTATGTACGGTCGTTACTGCGAAGATAAACTGTGATACATAATACCAATTGGAAGAAAGAATGTTAGTAATTGTTCAACGTGATTACTTTCTTCGATAGTTGTCTTCATCGTCATATTCTAAGGAAGACTTGTGTTTCAGATTACGTAGTCGGATAATTTGGCGTTGGAACGTTTATCGTGCCCCAGAAGAGCACGAGCTTCGATGGGTCGTGTCTGATGAAGAAGATGAAGGGTCGATTCGCAATGAACTTCTTCTGACTTCCATTACGCTCCAATACAACGCCAGTCACGGCTGCGGCTTCGGTACCTTTTTCTGTGATATCTATTTCTACCTTTTGAAGAACATCTGTAGCGAAGAGATGTGGGTTGACCAGATTTGCGCTATTTCTAAGACTATCCAGCCCGTATGATGGAAGATTCTGATGTCTCACAAAGTCCAGGAAGTTTTGATCAATTGGTCTGGTTTGCCTTCTATTTCTTCCTGTTTGTTCTTCGAAACGATACTTGTTTTCTTCGAGATTTACAATCTTTGTATTATCGTGATATTCTTTGGATCTGCCCTCCACTGTATACGAGCTCCTATCTTTCTTTCCTTTAATGTCACGAATATCACGAGTCTTTCTGAGGGAAAACCCATTCGTCCATTGTTCCACGTTATAACCACGAATTTTGTCCTCGTATGTAAAGTAATTTCGTTTTACCATACGACCCGTTTGACCTTGGTTTCTCGATCCTGAGGAAGGATAGAAACGAGAGGGGAAGTATATCTTGTCGTTGTATATTTGATTCTGTGGTCTTTTTTCGTTACCATTCTGTGAAGTAGTTATGGTAGGATTTGATTTCGGCCGTGATTCTGATGGCCTCACGTTCGTCTGGTTTCTGCCATTCATATTGGTTATGGCATTGGGTTGAGATATGAGGCTCAAATCTGCTGTTACTGGATCGAATAAAGACTCGAGACCCAAAGCAGCGAGCGTAGGCCTTAAACTTAGGCTGGTGCTTAACTTCATTCGTGGAAAACCGACGATACATGTTTCGTTCTTTGCATTCTTAATTAAATTCTCGATTATGTCAACTGTTAGTTTGTTCTTGAATTCTCGAAGAGCTTTTGCTCCTGGAGTTGTTGGAAGCAAAACGTACATCGAGAGCTGAAAAGAAATTATGGATTAATTTGATAAGATATGTATGTGTATGTAATAGAAATTTTTAAAGGATCGGATGAATTTTAATTTTAGTCACAGTAGACTGGAATAACTAATTTTGAATTGAAACAAAATAACATTATTTGAAAGCTTATATCTGTTGTGAATTTTTAAAATACTTACTTCGCGACCCTTGTATGGAAAACCAATGATCTTCGCGCCCAATTTCTTGTCTAAGTAGAACGGAAACGTTCCTCCATTGTACATCATGTTGACATTAACTGTCTCGTTTGGCTCAATGAAGAATGGTCTCCTATTTAAACAATCGAATTAATTATATAATGCGCCATAATTGCAACTGATTATTAACCCATTAAGAGTCAAACGGTGAAATGATGTATAAAAGCTTACATTACTAAAATACTTAAATGAAATAACTTATATTCTTTTGTTAATGTACAAAAAATGTAATAAAATAACAGGCACTTTACAGAAATCCATTACAACATGAATAGAACAAATATTTTTATAAAATTGAAGGAGCTTAGTAAAAAAAGAAATAGAAACGAAAAGAAATATTACACAAATCCTTGGTTTCTTTTTAATAATTATAATATTAAAAAACAAAATTCAATAATGCTAGTTGATTGAATCAAATTTTTCTTATTAAACCCTTTGAGTATTGAATACTCCCAGCGGAAACAACTCGTGTGGATGAATACTTCTTTTGCTAATGTGAACTATATTGGTTGGCAAGGCGCAACTGAGTTATAATGTATATGTACACCTGTACACTTACAACGTCACCATGGCGGCAACAATGGAATTGTTAATTCCTCTTATAACGTCGCCACGGCGGCGACAACGGAGTGAAAAGGGGTATTATTCATATTCACATACAGAAGATAAATGAACTTGCATTTTTTTGTTTATGTCGTTGCTAAGAAATGCACATGTATCATCTCATACACTAGTAAAAGAATCTCAAGCGCGGGAGAGGTCGAAAAAGTTGATAAACGTATATATGCGTCCTTAGTACACACAAATAGCTTCTGCTAGACGCATAGATTCGTTCATAGCGCTCAAAGAAAAGAGATTACAATGGTCTATGTTCTCTATATAAAACCTACATAAACTTCCTTCATAAAGGAAAATGATACCTTTTCGTAGCTCCATCCAAAAAGTATTGGTCCCATTCTCCATTAAAGTAGAGCGCTGATAAAAGAATCATTGCTGTTCCTGACCCCGGCACGTGGTTTAGAATACTTGTAATTTTGCCTTTCGTCTTCTGCCGCACCCACATGTTTATCATCTCCTCTGCCCCTTTTCCATTTCTAGCAAAATCCACGTTGAATATATCGGTTTGATAAATCTCTTTGCTAAGTAACTTGAATTGCGGCAGTATTGGAAATCCATCCTAAACCACAACCATTAAAATTATAGTCAATTACACGTTCGTTTTACTTCAAATGAAATCCAATTCCTTTTTCATTTTTCTAAAGTTTAATTCGCTCGTGAAAGGAAATTTTACCTGCACGTATGCCGCTGTGGCGAAATTCAATTGCGGTAGAAGTATCCCAGCAGATTCTTTACTTTGAAGTTGAGACAAAAGCACACCAAACATCTGGTGAACAACCTCAGAATTTTGTGAGATATCAATCCCGGCCTCTAATCCAAGAACCTTGGACGCTTCATCGAAAGTCCTACCCGCAGAACCTGCAAGAACGATTGCCAATATTGCGGCAAGGCTAGTTGGCGACAAAACTATATTGTCCCGTTGCTCGATCAAGGATACGCCTCGAGTTCTGTAAATCTCTTGTTCTACGTCCAGACCGAATTTCAGTACTCCATTAGCGATGATATTGTTCACCTGTAACGTAGTAACAAACACGTTATTATCCACTTCCAATAGTACATGTTCGTATATTCTATTGATGGAAGATTTTCTTAATTTTCTCAATAAATATCTTTTACGAGAGCTTCCGCTGATTTGAAAAAGAAACGTGCTCGTTTAATTGAAATAAACGTAAACTGTTTACGCGTCATCAGTGACTGCAAAGAAAAATGTGCAGTCAGAGTTAAACAACACTTGTAAACTTTTTCGACCCCAGTATGTATTCTATTGTGTAACGCGCTGTAAGCTATAAGATTGTGGCGATTTACACAAATTCAAAAACACTTCAAGACCTTTATTCGACGCATAATTACATTTTACGCTGGTAAAATACGAAAAAAGTGAAAACCCGCAAATTACCATCAAGGTATCATTAATCTATCCGTATGAAACTTCAAGATCACTGTTCAACTGTTAATGTTTACCGGGCAACTTGCATCACTGATGCTACCTTTTATTCTCATCATGAATTTCTCAAGAGTATTTCACAATTTCATAAGTTACACACTTCTGCTACTCTTCGTGACTCATGCGATAATGAATTGAATTGTAATCACCCAAAGCTTCTATCAAAACCTTTCACTGTATACCTTCTTAATTCTCTTGCATTATTTGTTTTTTTTTTTAGATTAAATTCTATTTTTTTGTCGTTGGAAAATTTCTTAGCGCGTTCACGATGCAGAACGAAAACGTACTTAATCTTTATACGTTAAGACGCTAAACAGAATTTCGTATATTTCCATCCATTAAACAATATTTCAAGCTCACAACAGAAAAACGTGATAAGTACTTTTTGGGTGATTCTATGATATTTTGAAGCTACTTTAGACTTAAAAAGGATTAATACACAGCGTGAATAATAGTCTTAAACGTACAGTGGCTACAAAAACAATTGCCACGTATCCTTATTTTCCAAAAAGCACATATACATATGTATAGTACATACAACTAGATATGTATCATTCATATGAATAAAGAAAAAATTACACTTAACCGGGTACAGTCTAAGTACTTATTTTAACAAGTGTTTTTATGCTTACATGATCGCCCCAGTCTTGCAACGTGTTTTCGGTAACAGCCGGATAGACCGTAGTTGGATATGATGCTTTTGTTCTTCGCGGTGCACCGAGTCCAAGTATTGGCGGTGAAGTTCGTGGTAATTGTGAATTTACTTGATAGGAATTGATTGTGCTCTTCACAGAATCTTGTGACTGTACATTTTGAGGGATATTTGGAAAAATGGACGAAGGAACGGTTGTAGACGCGAGCAATTTATCGTCCGGATAGATTAGTTGACCAAAGCAAGTGGCCGTGAGACACAGGAATATAAGCGCAGTCTTCATTTCTGCAAAAAAAAACAGATAATGGTAATTAGACATATTTTTGTGATATGTGCGTAATTATTTTTGTAGTTAAAATTGTAAGGTAAAGTATTAGAAACAGGCGCTTTGTGAAGGATTCGAATATTTTAATAGTATCGAAATATGAAAATTGAAATTTGTTATGAACAAAACTGTTAAAGTTAGTCAATGGAAAATATTATACGTAAATGATTGAGCACTCTAGTATACGAATATCAGCAAAATACGATGACACATAAATGACTGAAGACACTAACATTCCAATGTTATTATTAAAATAATGTGAATGCCCATAAATATCTGCACTCTAGTTATAGTTTCAAAGTTTTTTCTTTGTAAACTACCCTCCAATATACTAGAGGAGAGCGGTGATGTTTTAAAAACCAGTTTTAGAATTTTACCGTTGTTAATCAGTCGAGTGCAGGTATAAATATAATATGCTTTTAGTGGTCATCTTTTTCACGAATTGTAAATTCCGCAATCAACGTCGAATTATTAGTGCGATAAATGAGATGAAATAGGAATTTAAGCTTCGAAAAACTCAACGAGGATAAATACTTAATGGATGACTTAGCTGCTTTATTCCGATTCTTCGCGTATTTTTGTCAGTGACCGCGACAAATTTAATTTTGGACCGAAGAATATACATATTTAAAATCCATTAAAAAAGAATTTAAAGAATACTGATCAGAGAAAAATGAGAATTAAATTAAATTAAATAGGAGGATTGATGGGGGAAAAATATTGATAAAACAAGTCCTCGACGAAAAGTATAAGAACATTCGAAACAGTAGCTTCTGGTTCATAAATATTCATTTTCTCTGTATATTCGTAAAACTTATGATATCCATGCACTCTTTTTTTCTTTTTCTCTTTCTTTTTCTCTTATACGTGAAATTATAAGTATGTGCAGTAACGTAAACAACGTTTACGGAATCGCACAACTCTATTTGCATACTACACTTAACCCATCTGCTTTTAAAAGCGAAATTCCTTGAATTTAAGAATGCAGGGCTTCTTCATTCTTTCTACATATTTGTTAGGAAAGGAAAAAGGATGCTGAAGGAGAAAAGAAGAAGCAGAGAGGTATTATTTTTAACAAATACATTCATTTATAACGAAAAGTAATAGCAAATGAAAAGGAAGTAGCTCAATCGTTGTCAATTAATTGTTTTGCTGTAATGATATGCTACAACTGATTTAAACGTTTCGTTATCATTTCACCAAGATACATATGGTCATTTCAATTTCCTATTTGCATATGTTACTAACTAATAGTACTAACTATTCATATAAACACTGTAAATAAATTAGATTGAAAATATGGAAATATTAGCGTCAGTTTGTTAAAAGATATTGAAAAGTAGCTTCTAATTAACAGGTATTTTATCCTAAAAATTATTTTACCAAAAAAACTCTTTTTTCACAAATTCATATAAAAACAATAAAATTTATTTTCAACAAAAATTCCTGTTAAAAGTATTTTTTTTCAAATATTGAATTCATCGAAATTCTATATCTCTTTCGTTAACGACACAATTATGCAAAAAGAAAACATATTTAAGAACCTATTTTAAGACAAACTCAGAAAAATTTAACTTACCGATTTATTAGAATATCAATGTCAGTACGATTCCCATCTTATCTATTACCAAATCGAAAAATTAACGAACAGGATGAAAATTTATTAATAATTTTCTTTACATGCGATATTTGCTCTACCCTAACTTGTTCAACATCAATCATTAATTTTCAAGACGTAGCAATAATTACGATACAACAACGTCACTATCCATTATCATCATTAAGCGATTAAGAAAGCAACGATGCTAATTTTGGTATTATTTAACAGATACGTCGTTCCTCCACTGGCGAGAGAATAACGAAGATACTAATGTATTGTTACACGCACATAGCGTTAGGTATCGATCTGTCTGCGGATATTTCACGACACTATAAAATGTTTTTGCTCGCGTCATTGAAGATTAGAGTTGACATTATCGTGGTAGCGAGCATCCAGTGGGAAAACCCACATCAAACGTTATCCTTAGTCGGCTGCGAGATGAACGATGATGATGCATGGCCGAGACACATAAGTTCAACTGTACATTTTAAGTGAATGAAACGTATAAACGTGCACGAATATGCGTCGTAAAATCGTATTAACGGCCAGGTGCACTTTTACGGATCGATTGTTTCAGTGTTGTTTGAAAGAAACGTAAAAGGTAAATGTACTCAGCTGCTTACGAGATTTGATATTGGATGAGATAGTTAAAAGACATTGTTGAGATGTTTTGTAATTGTAGGAAGAACGTGGTTTATCCGTTTAATTCGCTTTTGGAAGGAAGGAGAAATGTTTCGTAATGCACGATAACTGAGATAGTTTATAATTTAATATTAGAAGTAGTGGAATAGTCGAAAGACCTAACTTGCAGATTTATAGAAATTTTTGTGATTACACGAGTACGTAATTGTAGTAAAAATTTAATAGATTTCGAGGAATTTGTGTTTTCGAAAATTTAAATAACCTTTTATAGAATATATGAATAAAAGCTTGTTTTTCTTCTGGTAATATATATTTTATCAAAAAGCCAGAAGTTTCGTATTTCTGATATTTTCAGAATTTTTTTTCCAATTGAAACTATGCATGGAGATTCTATTTTCAGAAATACAATTTTCACCTGGTCCAATTCAATATATCTCTAATATAATTATCTGCAGTTTCAAAACAATAGAAACCCAAAAGAAAGGTAACGCGGGATTATACCACGCGCCTGACCTTTTAAGAATCTCCTTTCCAATCAAAATGCTTGTTGCGAATTCTACTTTCAGAATTGAAAAATTCCGCTTGTTGTAACTCCTATATATAATTTCATACAAAATAAGAACAATGGAAGCCCAAAAGGAAACTGACTATCTAAATCCCCAGAATTCATCAATTAATATAATCGAACAGTAACAGAAATATCGAAGAATTCACCTTTATCTCTAAAAATTTTCTTAACCTTCGTTACAAATTGTCTTCTTGGAAGCAGGTGTCTATCTCAAAATTGCATCAATGACTAAGTCTACCATTCCTTGAAAGTTCGATTTTCCAATTATATCTTTCTCTATTTTATTGCCATGTATAGTCATGACAAGCGCATCTCCAATAAACTAGTCATTCGAGTGTAGGAATTTTATGCCTATCACGAACTCGATGACCCTCTATAATTATCCATCTTCGTTGAAGATCCGTGTCTGAAAGGATCATTGCTGATCACTGATAGAAGAAGATTTAACAGGATTCAAGTGTTATCCTTGATAAAGTGTAGGACAACGAGGCATAGAGAGAGAACGAAGATGAAGATGAAGAACTTAATATCATCGTAATTCATTAAGCGTCATAGTTTATATATCCTTGTATGAAGACCTTATCACCTGCTGATTCCGAATGTAATACGCTCGACCATAATTCTTCAATTTTTAGTTACGCGTCGATACAATCGATAAGTTTTATGAGTAATAAAACATGAATTGTGAAACTGAAAGAAAAAGAGAGAAAAGATGTTCAAGAGTGAGTTATACTTAAGAATGTATTCAATCATTGAGAAGTCAAATTAGTTGTTTCTACGTGCATTTTGATAATTCTTTGATTTTAATATCACATCGTACGTTTTATTTATTACTCTGACTATTCAGAAACCTAAGCGGCTAATTTTAGTGGTTATTTAGTCTGAGTCTTAAATGGCTCAATAAAATTGCAGAATGAAGTATACTGGCTAGAACTTTACCAAATTATGTCATCTAGTGTTGTATGACGGACCTGTACTACAAGATACAAAGAATAGTTATTAATAAAGAAGACAGATGATATAATGTATCTACTATTTGATGGTGAAGCTATGACGTGTTATTTGTCCTTTTTAATGTGTATTAAATCGTGTATCTTTCTTATTATGTATGATGTATACTCACTTATGCGAGGTGTATTGAATTTCAGGACTTTTAAATATTAACAACTGAAAAATAAAACCTTAAATACACTATACAACCCAGTTATAGAAAAACAAAACTACAATAAACTACAATGAATGAAAAATGAATTTCTTTGTTATACAAAGATTCAGCTTTGACTCAAATAACTTCTAGGCAAAATGTAAACAGTGAATTTGTAAACAGACAAATTTTATGTCAATATTAGAAGATAGTAGACAGAGGATTATAACTGGTAATGTGATGAAAATAAATAGATGTATATAACTATATATCTTAGTAAAGGTCAGGAATAATTCTGTCAAAAATTGTTCGTGCACACTTTCAATAACTGCAAAAATGTGAAGTTTAAGACCCGTTATTTCGAAAGGCACGGTAGTTTTATTATTCACAGATACTATCTTGCACGACAATTTCTCAATCAATAATATAATTTAAACTAGAAGTTGTATATTATAAATTCCTGTTTTACAATTTCGTAATCTTTTGTCGCATAATATCATCAAATAATTTATACAATGTAAAATTTATTTTCAAAACTTTCTTATTTTCTTTCATCGTCAAACTTATTATTGCTAATCAAAGATATTTATTACCAATGGTAACTTGTAACTGATAATCTGTAAAATTTCACCAATCATGATGGATGAATTGTGCAAGAGAACCTGAGGTTAATATATTATTTTACTGCTTTATAAATATTATAATTTGTTGCTATATTAATTAATCATTATATCAAACTAGTATGTTTATAATATTATATTATATTATATTATATTGCATTTTTATATCATTAATATATTGCTTTAGTGCGTAAATATTTTAGCCAAAGGAGAATGTGTCATACTTCTGTGAATCACTGTAACTGGAAATTTGGCGACGACCGGATGATCATTATTCGACGTAGTGAAATAATCATTGTTTGGGAACAATAAACAGCAAAATTGTTCCAAATCATATACGTATATCGTCGTTCCAATCGTGATATCCTTTGAATTACTTTCTGTTAAAAACGGAATCAAACGGTCGAGCGATTGTGCGTTCAGCTACAGGATACTGCAATTGTTGGCGACACAATCACGTGGATATCTGCTCCTTGTGAAATTGATTCCGCGAATAATATTTGGATTTTTCACATTCCCGGAAACTCCGCGGAATTTGCCTCCATCGGTTAGAATTCGCATCGTCTGACCAAACGCGACGATTTATCATTGCTACCATTATTTCTCTGTTTATTTGCTACTATCGCTCGTTTATCGCTACTTGTCGTTACTATCGCTAGTACTATGCCTCTTTAAAACTGGTTCACCGATTAGTTATTATACATTCGAGATTGCCTTTATTTGACGCAAAACGTAAATTATTAAATCATTGAATGTAACTGTGTCCTTTTGGAGAAAAAAAATTTGAATGGGAGAAGAATCCCAAATAAGTATTATTTCTTTCCTAAACGATGAAACGTATATCGTATTCGACGTAGAAAAAAATTCTTTAATGCATTAATTGCAATGATTTCTAAGCTGTCTCCTTTTTAATCAAAAATTGTCCTCCAGAATTCATCCGAACTTTCCAGATAATCTCATGTGCCTTCAAAATTTATATTCCCATAAAAATTTCCCGAATAATCACGAAAGTACTCCGAACTTCCATAAAACTTCCATTATAATCATGTAATCATGAAAGAAGCATTTATAACTTATTTCAGTTATTATTCAATTCCTCTTTCTCAAAATTCGTTGAAACATTCAAAATACCTGCACGTGTTACTTGAACTGTTCTATACCTAAACGATATTATCATCGAATTCTACTTTCCGAAAAATCGCCAAAATACTCGAATATCCTTTCACGTGTATGCAGAACTTAATAATCCCAAATTTTCAAGTCTTCTATAATTATTATCATAGAAATGTTTTATTAGCACTTAATTCTACCTTCTTAAAATTCATCAAAATGTCCAATATAATCCCATTCTATCAAAAAGCTTCTATAAATGATTCAACTTGCAATGAATATCTTTAGTCAAACGTCATATCTTAAAAAGAAAGGTATAAATATTCATGAATTTTTATTTACATACGATAGCTTTCTCTTCGAGATTAACCTCTAGTAATATCTTAACCTCTCTGCGATCTTGTATTTACAAAGTCATCTATAGATGTTCGAGCATTCTCTTTGAAATTATATTACGAATATATAAAATATATTCCTACTTTTCTCAAATGAAACTTTTTAATTCAGTCTCCCCTTTTAGTTTCAATCGAATCTATATTTGAGACATCGATAAAAACAATTGTCAATATTTATTAGTATAAATAAAAAAGTAATATATCAAAGATGAACGAAACCTGATAGTGCGAAAACACCTGAATTAGCTGATTAAACTTTGTATAGATTTTATGAAGCATCGGCTGTTGATTATAGATAGATATGAAATTTGAGTAATGGCAATATATTCCTTGTTTCAATTTAAATTTAGCAAAGTATTTGATTCCAGATTCCAGATATAGCATAATGTAAAAAATAGAACAATAGAGAAATATTGCTCTATCAATATTCCTCTGTCTAGATTATAGATTTTTGTGCATTTATGAGAAACTTGAAGATGAAGACAATTAAAATACGTTAAATATATAAGATATAGTAGTCGTTCTAATATCCAATAGGTGAAACAAATCGTTGCTAAAGTTTTACTTCCTTATAGTTTGCGTTTACAAAATTACAAGCTTACATAAAGATTCGCAGTCTAGGCATAACTTTGAAAATATAACAAAAACCTCAATGCTTTGATAGAATTACGCCAGGTATCAGAATATGTGACACAAGCTCCGCATTCTGATCACTGAATCCCTCGACCTCCTTCAACTATCTTTATACAGAACACTCTGATTCTTGTCCTGTTACATACCTTTTCAAATGTCTTCAGAGTATCTTCTTCCAAATGTCGCGTCTCTTTTTCTTGCAGCTTCTAGTGGATCACCGTGCGCTCTTTTCACTGATAAATTAAATCGTCGAGGCCAATTTACTTGTCGTAGTATCGTGAAAGACAGTGAAACGAGATAATGGATAAAGAATGGTGAAGAAAATGAAAATGTCACGTGCGTTTAATAAAAAGTCGAAGGTCTTCTGCGTGCGTGTCTTTGTCGGTTGAATGAAACACAGTACTCGTCTTATTCATAGATCGACAGCCACGAGACGACTGAGTTTCTACGGTCTCCGTTGCGCTTTATTGTATTTACCGGTTTCGTCTCTGCCACTTCCCCTTGCCGTACGCGGTGCTTCCTACAGTTTGTATATACGAAAGAGGGGATGTCACTGTACATCATTTCTAGAGACCGGATCGAACAACTTGGCGCTGGGGTCAGCCTATGAAAAACTAATATTGTTAAATATTGTTGACCCACGGATTTCTTAGATAAGTGACTGTTCCACAATCAAAAATTTATATATATCACGTTTTGAAAGCAGCTTCCGTGACGAGACAGAGTCAACGGTACTATATCTTTTTCTTGAAATCAGAGGCATTGGTGGACATATGGTGTGCGATTGTAAATATTATACGAGCACATAAGAAGTGCACTTTTTACTTTTATAGGGAAATACACAAAATGGGCATTACATGGAAAAATGTATCGATTATCTAAAGTAGAGTATGCTTTAACAAATAGGTGAAACTAATCTTTGCTACGGTTTATTAATATAATAATTTATAATATTAATAAATCTTTGCCCTTGTATTTCTTTTTTGTGAATAGGCCGAGAGTCAATGATTTTGTATGTTTTCATAAACTTAAAAGACCTACCGAATGCGATTGAAAATAAATCATATTTAGTTGCATTTATATAAATGCGGAATTTGCATAAATATTCGCAATGTATTGATGACTTATGTAACAAAATAAAATAAGTAGAGAACGTAGAATAAAATCTTTTCATTTAGACCTTGGTTTTTTAGAGAATCGATTTTGGTATCCTTGATAAAATTTTTCTTTGTGCTTTGTTGAATCTAATAATCTAATTATTTATAAAAGTCGCGTAGGCATTCTAAATATAGAAACAATGGTGTTACTGTACCGTATTGTATGCATATAATTACGTATGTAAGTGTATGCGTACTATTGTATACGCAGCTAATTTTCAAAGTCTGTTTTTGTATAAGAAATCATCTACCCGCTCCACAAACCTTCAAAAATTAATTTTCTTAAAATCTAGATAAGTTTTAGATGAAAAAAACTTTATTCTACATTTTTGGTGAAATGATTTCCCGTTTTTTCTATAAATTTCATTTCACTTACAAATGCATACTTACGTTAGCAGATTTTCAATATCAATTTGAAAGATAAACTCCAATTTTTTTTATTTCAATTCTGCATATTTTGGATCCACTTCTTATTATACAACACTTGATCCGAGCAATGATTGGCTTATGACGATTCAAATTTTCTTTTGTTTATTGACTGTGGTAAATTCTTATTATTTCTTTTTTATTGTTTTCGGCAGGTCGTTCATTTCTTGAGTTAGCTCTTTTTCGTAATTCTTAATGTATTGCATATGTATTGTATTTTCTATCTTTTATTTATTTTTGGATAAAGTAGCGTTTATACAAGACTTTACTTTGAGCCATATCTTGAGCATTTAGGAAGCAGGGGCGTTAAATTTGGCGTAAGTCAATATTACATAAAGGTTATTTGAAGTAATAAATACTTATGATAATTGGATTGGTTTGCTTGTTTCCCAAGAAGTAAAGAATACCTAGATTAATTGCCAATTATTTAACAAAAATTTATTCAACACACGCAAGCTATTTTCTGAGAAAGTTTGTTACATTTTACATTTTTCTGTAATGTTATACATGTTGTTATTTATTTTATGTATATTATTTTTCTGTTATATATAGCCGTGATATTTCGTGTTAGCGATGATAAGCTATAATCGTTCTGCGCATTACACGGATTAAAAGAGATTAATTTTATTCCGACAGAAAAACCCACAGAGGAACACTGTGAGGTCTTAGACGAAAATGTTTATAGTAAGGTTATACAGATGGACATTCGAATAGAATATTCCAACTTCCAATAAAACCCAGAAACTGTTTTAAACAAGTTTTACGAAGTGTAATTTAGAAGGAGTATTACGTTGACATGTATAAATATCTATTTGTATGTGACAATACAGATTGCCGAATTTTCTGAACTGAACCTTTCAGAAAAACCTAATCCCTGGCGTCAGTTCAGGTATCGCCCTGTCCTTGCCAAAAGAAGGTGCGCCAAGGGCATATAATAGAGTTGTCGTAACACTCAGGATGCTGTTAATTGAAAAATTAACATTTTCAAGGTATCAGCGTGCATTTAAAGCATGTGTGGCAAATCTTCGATAGTCGGAGAAAAACATTCATCGGACATTTTTCAACATTTCGATAGATATCATGCAATAGCAAAAACAAACAAACCAGTCAAACACTATCACACATTCAAACTCCAGGGCGTTATCTCCACTGAAACAACAACGACGAAATTTTTGTAGCCGCTTTATATTTCTTGGAAAATTCACCATTTGTTATCGAATGTTTCTCCAAACTTCTTCGTGTTCATATATTTTCTTTTATATTTAATATAAATATAAATATATATATTTCCAAATAGGGAAATCCTCAATTTGTTTATCTTTAATGGGTAATAACATTACACAATTTTTAATAATCTGCCAAATATGAATTAACTTCATGCGTCATATATCAATGGATTTCTCAACAAAAATGTGCGATAAAGGGGAAGCCACAAACGCCCATTATTATTATTATTATTTTTAGTAACATAATTAATAAGAATATCGCATAGCTTTTAATATTTTCGTAGAACATCAACTAATTTTGTGGTTTAACTGTGTATTTAACTTCTCCACGTAACTGACAATAAGGGTCGAATTGTAAACATCTAAATTATATTTCTAAATTATTACATACATAAATGACTATATTAATGATTTTCAGAATAACAATTAATTCGCAGTGAGGATTGAGTCGTAAATGCTTAAAAGGAAATTCAATCGTATTATGTATATCTCGTTACAATATCTTAATCTTTTGTAATAATAACGCTACACACTTTTTGGTAATCTTTGGTACATAAATTAATTTTATTAAAGAATTTTTCTAATGAATGATATTTGGCAAATTGTATAACTCAATTTCCTAAAAAATGAAACATTCGATCCAATTTTATTATTTTTGATTTTGACACACTGAATTTTCACATTGAATTTTTAAGTTACTTTTACATTAATAATCTGTCTCTCACCTCTGTATAAACAGACAATTTCGGAATAATAAATACGATTTGTTTGAATAGCTAATACACTTGAAGAAGCATAAGGTAATCGCAGATGTGGGTTTTCCCAAGGGTGAATTTAAAGGAAGGGTTATTGTTGGAATCGTATTTATCATCCTTTTCAATAGTAGCAAATCATTTTCTCGAGAAATAAATACTTAAAGTGTAGAATCATGTCACTTTATACGTACTTATAAATTTTTCTAATATCGATTCAGCAGTGAAAACAAGATATCATGGTTAAACAGTAATACACCCAATAGATATGGCCATACATGAATGAGCTATCTTCTTGGAGAAACTAATTCTGAGATTTTGATTAATACCATGTGCCAATGACGCATTTTGAAAGAAAAGATCTGCCAGAATGACGTTTTTCAGTCGAAAAAATAACCGCGAGCCCGTGTTTCTCAGAGCGTCTGATTTCTTTTATAAATAGAATAATATAAATGCCGAATTGAAGTATTATTATAAGAAAAGATGATATTTTATGAAAAAAAGATAAAGAAGGCTGCAAATAAGACCAAGTTTAATATTTGTTCCATTATTATCGATTTAAAAAAGGTAGCAAGGTCATAAAAGAGCAAATATTATTTCGTCAGCCCCTTTTTGTTTGCAGCAAATAAAAGATATACGATCACTAGAATTGCGTGACCGGTATTAATATCCATACACGAAGGTTATATTTTTAGATAATAAGGTATACATATATATTTCAATTATATTTAAAAAATAGTTTCATATTCCAGGTATTTTTCGTAATATAATATAAAGTATACCATTATATAAATTATATATAGTTTATGCTACAAGTCTTAATATTATATTATAATTTAATTATAAATAACTATAATAAAATGTTATATCATAAATTAAATTTAATTTAATTTATTGAACAGAGGTGTGGGTTGCAACTTTTTAAAATTAGAAGGCTTCTAGAACTAAAAAAATGATCTTTATTTACCCTAAAAGTTCTACAGAGACAATATTTTCCGTCATTTGGTGTACTACTATCTTGGAATTTTCTTAAATTTAATTTAATCGTTTTATCAAATTTGACTTTTAAAAAATCTATGATCTAATTAGATTGCCATCCGAAAATTCTTTTATTTGATTAGGATTCTCTTGCGTAATAATTTATCAACTAATACCAGTAATAACTAATATTAATAAAAGTGAATACCTAACAACATGTTTGAAATAATCGCAGATGAACAATGTCATCGTTAATGAAATATTGAAATTCGCAAAGTCTGTAGTCCATTTTTTATATTTAAAAGAATCTCTTAAATACGTACAAATCTGTAGTCTACTCATAATTTATCAATGTTCTCCTATAAGTACTGCCAAAATTGATAGTAGTTGACAGTTAAAATTAAAATTAAACGTGAATGAATCTTTTCTGGACAGGTGACTAATTACACGCGATCGGGAAATTCGAACAATCGATGATTACGAGGATCATCGGATCGGAATCACGGGACTTCTTTTATTTTCAATTATGCATACCTATCCCATTAAATAGCGTTACATGATTTTATCCACGCGCCTCGAATTCAGCCGCAACAATCGACAAAACCGATAAGGATCACGAAGCCAGCAGGAAAGATTCTGCTGATAATAAATCGCCATTCATATAAATAGAAAATCGATTAACACCACGTTTGCCTCTGTAACTGTGTCAGTATCTCTACCGTTAGTCACGCAAATGATTGTTTTCTTTTTCCTCGGGCCAAAGGCAGGATAGGGTGCGTTATTTGAGAATGACATTTTATTCAAATTAAAGCTCATTTAAATACTATTCGATGTTAATCCCTTATTTGATTATTTGCCATTTATTCGTTCTTTCATTCGTTCTTCGAAACTTAGTCATTTTTAACTTCTACATTATTGGTCAATATAGAAAGTTATATTAATACTTATAATGTATTATATAATATACTATACATTGATAATATTCACAATGATATACATAAAAACCTAAATTTAGGTAAACGTCCGTAATCTAAAAATATAACTTCTTTCGAGCGCTGATCGGAAGTCGTGTCACGAAATTTCACAATGCGTGGGACTAATTTGGAAAGTGACGATGCAAATTATGTGAAATCGTATTTGGCTTAGAAGGAACTTATGTACGTAATAAACAGCAAATCGCGAAGTTCTTCGTTTCCATGGAAGCTGTACAGTTTCGAGGAAGAAATTTGCATAGGAAGAAAAAAACATAGAAAATGGTGCACTCTTGCGTATACTACGAAATATTATACGATAACAGAGCGTTACACAACATAAAAGGAAAATCGTGTTTACACGAAAAAGGCAATCGACATATGCAAATATACGTACATCAAGCAAGGACTGGATACAATTTCATTTGTGTTTAGTTTTAAAGAAGAGCTTGGGAATACCGAGTTTTATTATTATAGCGCTTGGACAATGGTGATTAATCATGCTTCATAGTCGATGGGAACGATTCATTATTGAAGCAGATTTCCAATTATATCGACCAAGGTGGGATATTTTTAAAAGATTATTTTATTTTTATTCCGGATCACGCTAGTGGATTTCGATGATTTATTCATTAAACACAGGCGACTGGTCATAGAAGAATACCGTGGACAATAGTTGGATTGTTGAAATTTTTGTTGTAACCTTGACTATGTAACGGTATAGAATATATCTAAGTAAATATATGTAAGTAAATAATATCGTATAGTATATTTATTATAATATTATATTATTCATTTAAATTAATAATATAAATGTTACATATCATGTCTTGCCCTGATTTTTATAAACTTTCTCTGTATATTTATAACAATAATGTACATGTATTTTAGATATCATATAATATTTTTAATATAACTGAATATTTGTCAAGATAATAGATAGAATTTTACCAGAAATTTAATATCACAGGGTACATATTAGATGCAGAATTCAAATGCCAAGAAAGGTTAGGTCGCATCTAAAGTTTTGTTTGTAACATTTACTTGGTCAAAATTGCCTAGCTAAACTGATGAATCAAATCTGATTATACGTGTAAGATATTTTGTGCATATTCTCTATGACATTTTAGATCAGATAATATGTATTCGGATGTATTATATAGTTATTGGAGAAGTATCAATATTTAAATAAGCTGAGAAACTTCTTTGCTTTAGTTAAGGAATATAAATTAAGAAACGATCTTTTATATATATATATATACATATATGCTGTTTTCATTACAATACATACAAATTCTAAATATGATTAAAAAAGAAGATACAGGAAAGGATAGAATAAGAAAATTTTGAAGCTCAAACATTAACCTTTTTCTCTTTAATTATTATGCAAAAGATGCGTTTGGCGACCTCTCTTCTACTAAACATATGCACGAGAACCTGTTGTTTTATGATCTGCTTCGATAATATTCCTAACACTTACTTGCTCTACTTGTACTGAAGATGCAAATTTATACGTATAAGTAATTAAGCTACATAGCAGCAACTAGTTTCATACATAGAGGTTAAAAGTATATATGAAGATACAGTACGCCAGTCATATAAAACATACGTTACTATGTTATCGTGTAAGTGAATGCGACATGAGAATGAAAAGAAAACGTACATAGAGGCCCCTTCCATCACTGGCAAATAATGCCGCTCGTTGATCGGCGATACACTTACTTATTTACATGTAAGGTACGTTCTCTTTTTATAGCTATATCGCCTTTACAGCTCGTTCACGCACACTATCTTTATATCTCTATGGTTTTACACATATGTGTGTATAACAATAAAAGAATTTTTCTGTTTACAATGTTCCATTTTTATCTAAAAAATTCCTGTTTTATATATGATCCAGTCTACTATGACTTCGATTATTAATTTAGTATCATCTCAATTTAATTGTTTTTTATGGGCAAAAATAATATGGAATATAATGTTGAAATTCAATAATTGTACTACGATAAAAGATATATATGTATTATTATAATATGAATTACAATATGAATATCATCCATTGATTATATTATCTTATGAATAAAAAGGTCTTTTTTAACGCTTGCATGAAACTTTTAATTTATTATTACCAAATTTTAATACAATGGAAATCGTTTGACCGTTTTCAACTCAGTTCAATTTTCATTTCACTTTACGTCGTTACTCTCGTGAGTACGTCCCTTTAAGTTCGGTAAATATATCACACTGGAATTTATTGATTTGTTCTGTCGCGTTACTATTGGGCAACGTGTTAGCATCACGATTTTACAAAAGAATGAACCAATGAAATGACGTCATTTCTATGTGTGTGTGGAACCTGCATGACGAGAAACGGAAACATTGCCCAGTCGCTCGTTTCCGTCTTCCCAGTGCCTGTCAGCCATTACCGCTCTGCTCGCCGGGTCTTGCAGGGTAAGTTCGCCCGAATATTCTTAGTTTTTTTCATTCGAATACTTTTGTCATTCGGCATGAGATTATTACGAAATAAATATATTCGTTTATATTTTCGTTTTATTAGTCTTCTTGTATAATTATTTTCTATCGCAGGTATAACTGGTACAACTGACATAGTTCCCGAAAAATCGAAGATCGTTCTTACGGGACTGGTAGTGTGTCAGCAGATTCTTCCGAACTTTTGCCGAAATGTATAACAACAGTTATTCCAATCGTACCAGGTACGTTACGTTAAATTCTGCCTTTTAAACGTGCAATATGACAATACCATACGTTGTGAAATGTTGAAACTGGAGAAATTTTTTTTTTGCGACTTGGTGTTCACCATTTTGTTCGTGGATATTCTCGACCGCAGCTTTTGCCGAATCGCTTAATTATGAGTCGAATTAACAATCTCGTATCTTATGAAAATTCATTATTCCGAAACATGGTAGAATGGAATTTGCGTACGTAAAAGATGTATTGTATTATTTTTTAATAAAATTAAATGCGACATAAAAAATAAAATGGCGCTGTCATTATCTAATGGAAAGATACTGACAATGGTAAAATTAAAAAATAAAAATTATATTTGAAATAATATGTATTACCTGATATCCTTGTATCAAGCCACCATCTTATTGATTTTTATATCAGATTGCTATCTTGTTACATATGCTTTATACAATGAAGCACATTAATATTGGCACACTTTTTAAAACAAAATAACATTTTAAGAATTGGACCAAACGACTTGAATTTTTTGGAGAAATAAGGATTAGTTTACTAGATAACGTGCCAAAAAGAATTTTGAAATAATTGCAATCAGTAGAAATCGCGAAGAAACAAATAAAGTTTGCTTTCTGTAAATTTTTTATGTGATTCTGTAATGAAAATTTAAACAGTACGTTTTGTAGATTCTTCTCAGTTATATACATGTTGAAAATTTCATTGAAATGAGTAATGTTGCTATGAGCGTAAACGGTTAAAGATCGCGATTTTACACGACTTTCGTTCTATAGCTGTAATAAATCTATATTCTTACACCTTTTGATGTCTATGGCTTGTTTCTGTATCAATCGATTTCGATGAAATTTTTAGCATGTGTATAGCTGAAATAGATCTATAAAACGTATATTTTAAATTTTCATTATAAACTCAGATAAAAGGATTGTAAAAAGCGGCCTTTTTTCGCGGTTTCGATCAGTTGGAATTTGTTCAAAATTTTTGTACATTTCATCTAATAAATTAATCCCTCTAGCTTCCCGAAAATCTGAAATTATATAAAATCTCAGAAAGTTATGTTTTAAAGGGTTTTAATTGAGTTTAAGCTGATGCTTACACTATCATATATAAGCCTTTAAACACCTCTAAATTATTAAAAGTATGTGAAGTATGTTTCAAATGAAGCTCTTCAATCTAATTTTTACTTATGATATTATCTCAGCTAGCCATATATAGTTAGTAGATATTGATAAGAACAACAGTTAAAGTGTTTAGTATAAATAAAAAAAGTTGCTTCTATGGAAATACTTCATTTAAGTAACTTAAGTGTATCTGTTTAATGTTGAGATGTTAAAATGATTGGAATATGTGTTTCCAACCATGTTCTGAACATTTTTATAGACTTTATATATAGTAACTTATTTGTTAGAGATAAATATGAAACTTGATTAATGAAAGTATATTCCTTTGTCTTAGTGTTCTTTTTAATTTACTTTACTTTACCTTTTTTGTTAAGTTTAGTTTTCTTTTGTAATTTAGCACAACATCTGATCTCAGCTGTAGCAAGATGTAACAATTAACAGCAGAAAAATATTCTTTCATAATAATCTTGAAAATGTAATGAAAATATCAGTATTTTGGTTGAACTGCACCAAATGTCCAAATATTTCTGCACAGTAGTGTATGTTCATTGTATATTTCATGTTAAATATCATTTATTATTCCATATCAATGGTTTATAAACTCATTATGTAGCGAATATACAACATATGTTAAAAGACTGTTAATATCACTTGAAAATGATTTAAAAAAAAATTAGTTACAGACCCAGGGGAAGTAGAGACTCTAGCAATCGTAATGGAGGAGGAACATATTGGAACAGCCAGCAGCAACAGAAAGAGAAGTCACTTAAGAAGCAAGTCCAAAGAAGAACTCCTGGAGATTCATTGAAGAAGCCTATATGGGATCTGGCTAAATTACCAGTGATCACAAAGAATTTATATATTCCACATATCAATGTTTTAAAAAGATCAACTGATGAAGTTACCAAATATCACATTGGTAAAGAAATCACTGTAAAAGGAAACAATACTCCTTCTCCAATTCAAGCGTTCGAAGAAAGTAACTTCCCAGATTACGTGATGGAAGAAATTAGAAAGCAGGGCTTTGCTGAACCAACAGCAATTCAGGCACAGGGCTGGCCAATAGCACTTAGTGGACGCGACTTGGTTGGAATTGCTCAGACAGGATCTGGAAAAACTCTAGCTGTATGTATTTTAATATAATTTATTTATATATACAAATTTTTAAAATATTTTAGTCTCAAAAAATAGTAATTATAATAATGTATTTGACATTTCATTGTTTATTGAGTACATAATAATTAGTATAGTATTTGTATTTATGAGATTTATGAGCTGACTGTAATATTCAGTTATATAACACAAGTTAAAATAACTACAAAACTAATAGTTTTTCAATATAAGTAGATTAATAATTTTTTTATGAAAAATCTTGAGTATATTAAAAAATATTTGAATGTAAGCATGAAAAGAAATTGTTGTTTAACATAATGTTTGTCCCTCCAAATCAAACAATTTATTCCTTTCACATTTTTGAGTATTGTAATGTTTCTGGTATTTTTTGATACATTAAAAGTAACGAATATATCATCTTGTAACAGAGTTAGTGAGATATCCTGTATATATATCAATTAAAATTTTTAATTTGGTACTATAAATCATTAAGGAAATAATACATAAGTATTAAGAAGGAAAGCATAGAACTTTATTTTGTTTAGGATTAAAATACACACCTTCTACAAGGTATTAAGGCAAAATGTTTTTAGTTAGATAAATGTTAAGAAAATTTTGTTGTGGATATTTTTCAGTATATTTTACCAGCAACCGTACACATTAATAATCAACCACGTTTGAACCGGGGAGAGGGGCCGATCGTTTTAATACTTGCCCCAACAAGAGAGTTAGCTCAGCAAATTCAATCCGTTGCTAGGGACTTTGGTTCCTCCTCGTGCATTCGTAACACTTGCATTTTCGGTGGTTCCCCGAAAGGACCTCAAGCTCGCGATTTAGAGCGCGGCGTTGAGATATGTATCGCAACTCCCGGTAGACTGATCGATTTTCTCGAGAAGGGAACCACGAATTTGCGCAGATGCACATATCTTGTATTGGACGAGGCAGATAGAATGTTGGATATGGGATTCGAGCCGCAAATTCGAAAGATCATTGAACAGATTAGACCTGATAGACAGGTATTGATGTGGTCCGCGACATGGCCCAAAGAAGTGCAAGCTTTGGCTGAAGATTTCCTCTCAGATTACATTCAAATTAACATAGGTTCTCTGACATTGGCTGCCAATCACAATATTCGTCAGATCATAGAAATTTGTCAAGAACACGAGAAAGAAACTAAACTTTCAGGTCTATTGAGAGAAATTGGCAAAGACAGAGGAAGCAAGATGATTATTTTTGTTGAAACGAAAAAGAAAGTGGACGACATCACCAAAGCTATTAAACGAGAAGGTTGGCCAGCTATCTCTATTCATGGTGACAAATCACAACCTGAAAGAGATTACGTGTTATCCGAGTTCAGAAATGGAAAAACAATGATCCTTGTTGCTACCGATGTTGCTGCTCGTGGCTTGGATGTCGAAGACGTAAAGTATGTAATTAATTTCGATTATCCGAACAGTTCTGAGGATTATATTCACAGAATAGGGAGAACCGGACGTTGCCAAAGTGCAGGTACAGCATATGCTTACTTTACACCTAATAACGCTAGACAAGCGAAGGAACTGATTTCTGTTCTGGAAGAAGCTGGTCAGACGATAAACCCTCAACTGGCAGATTTAGCAAACTCGATAAAACCTGCATATGGCAAGGGCCGCCAACGTTGGAGTCACTCTCGCTCTAATAAGGATAGTAGTTCAACTGGAAGTCCGCGAAACAATAGCAGCCCTATTTCAAACAATTGGCAAGCTCAACATGTTCAAAGTACTCAACATAATAATGGTAACAGTCAAGAGAGGACTGTTGTACGCCAACAAAATGCATACCAGACCAACCGCCAGAATACTTTCCAATCTAATTATCAGCAACACCAACAACAGTCACAGCAGCAACAACACCAACAGCATCAGCAGCAACAACATCAACGACAATCGAATACTTATACCAACAGCTGTCAAACTAGCAATAATTACCAAGCTGGCTATCAGAATGCAAATATACCTAGATACCATGGAAGAACAGGTGGTTTCCAAAATAATCGTTACCATAATCGCCAGAACGCATACAGCACTAATCAAACAGCTGGAGGACAAAGCGTGTATTCTATGCCACCTCCATTCATGATGCCATCTGCTGGTGGACACACAGATTCAGGAATGCAGAGCCTTGTAAACAATAAGTTTTTCCAGACAAATCGTCCACCACCGAATACCGGGGCATGCGCATACCAGTCGATGGGATACAGCCAGTTCCAAGCTGTGCCGCCGTATACTTATCCTTATCCGCCTACACCGGTACAGCAGTGACGCATTTCAAGGTATAAATCGGTAAGAGTACAGGCTAAGTAAAAAGTCGGATTTTCCTGTTTATATCGGGCCCACTAAATATTACTATTTGTGTAGATGGTTGGGTCTCTTTTGAATATATAAGTACCATAATCTTTCTTCTTTTCTTTGTCATTTATTATTTTTTTTCTGGAATAGTGCCGGTTAAAACTTATAACGAGAAATAAATTACTTGGGCTTATTTCAAAGAAAGAGAGAACATAGAGATAGTATAGTCGAATAATTTATTATTCTTTATTGGTGAATATAAAAATTGAAGTAATACTGCGAAACGTTCCAAAGAATAAGGAAAAAGAAAAATTGAAAAAATTAATTATTACGAATCAGTAATCCACGAGGCACATTCCAGTCGAATTTTTTGAAGTAGTAGTAGTTATTTAGCAATGATACATTGATATAATTAATACTGGATGTAGAATATGACCAGCAAATATAGGCTTGTAGCTATGGTCATATCCTTAAGAAAAGTAATTAATCTTCTGCGATAAAACTATGTAAACGTCATTTAATGCTTTCCCGAAATGCACGAAACGTATAGAAGGGGCGTGGGTTAACGTTTTCATATTTGATAATTTATTTATATTTTGCATATATATATATATATACGTATGTACAGGCAACGCTCTTCAAAATGTAAGGCCTTTTGCATAAAAATTAAGCCGTACACCCGTTTTTACAAAGCACACGACAAATATAAAGAAACATCGTGTCCTCTGTTCTGTAATGAGACCGGGTGTTTTGTGTCTCTTTGATAATAGAGGGTGAAATGGTTAAATCTCGTCAGAATTAAAGAACTTTGATGAACGATAAATCCCAGCATAATTATATAGCGTACAAAAGTGAGTACTTCGAGATCTATCCTGGACACCGGTGTCTTTGGAACAAATTCAAAGTTTGAAACCGGTAACGGGTAAGAGAAAGGAAAACTTGGGCTTTAGGGGACAACTTAAATTAAGCATGTAGTCACAATGGCTGTGTACCTCGGCGCAAAGTTTGATACCTTATTTTTATAATATATATCGAAAGTAATTTGTTGTTAAACCAACGAATGATTATACGAAGATAAAAAAAAGTAAGAGAAACATTGTTGTTTGATGTTTATGCAATTGGCCACTGAGTGGTCTTGTCCTTGCGCGACCGTGTACAATGTATAGGTGCACGCGCCAGGCTGGCCGCGAATCGAATAAAATTTAGTTGTACCTGTTTTTTAGTTCGTGCTCACTGAAATTATTGCTATTTTTTAGGGAATGATTCAAACTATCCGAGAGACATTTTTCTATCGTAACGTTCAAGCTATAAAAAGTAATGCGCTGCCGTGAACGTATGTATATTGAACACAGAAACGCGTGACGAAAGAGTTTTTAACTTATATATATGGTAACGATCCATGTGTTGTATATGTATATCGCTATGGCCATTACGAAGCGACCCTCGAGAAAATTTCATGTGATATATGAAGGATGCTAGAAAAATGAAAATATAAATTCATGCCGTGATAGAAGGCACGAAATCGTTTATCGACAGCGCATAGTGAATTTTTTGCGGGCCTCCAGATTACTCTGTACACGTCACTACTCGAACAAACGAATAGCAAAGAAACTAAAAAAAGAGCCAACAGAGAAGAATGCAAGACTCGAAATATACACTCGAGCAAGGACTCGTTTGCGAACGACATTATTGTGATAATTATACGTAACGCTTTCGTGAAACGGTCTCACAGTTCGTTACTTAATTACGCACAGTAGAAAATGTTGTGAAGCAGTACGTGTGCACAATACCATTTTCCGGTTGATTCACAAAAAACCGCGCGTCACACGCATACTTCAAGCGGATTTTGCTCGATAAAAGAGATTGAGAAAAAAAACTCTGTCGATTCGTTTCTAGGTTTCCACGTGGTAGTCTTTATATTCTTCTTTTGCTGAGCCGATAAATCGGATACATTTAAAATGTTGTTTGTGGTGGGGTCGCGAGCAGAAGTTAGGCATTCGCGGTATATTGTTTGTATTTGCCCTTTTGAACATTGTGAATGCTTACGCTCCTACTGTGTTGATCTGACTGCAACACATTGCGTTGTCAGAATGAATAGTGATATAAATAATAGGAAGCGTATGCTACGAGTATTAGACAATTCTGAATACTCATACATTGCGTACGCCCTCTATTAAATCATCTATCGCTTTGAATTTTTCTTTAAATCTATCTTTTCGTCACAATTGGTCAGAAAGATACTAACATTTCTTTTTTTCAGAGATTATAGTTTCGTCGTAAAGTTAGAATATATAGTCTACTCCAAATAGCAGACATTATCTTAGTGCAACTGTACATCTTGGAATTCCATTATATTGCAAGCGATGTATCTTTCATGCATTTACCAATTACTGAGGCTTTTAGATACACTTTGTGATCTGTGAGAATTTAATAGATGAATTGAAGTTGTGTTTTATTTATTAATATTTCTTTTTCTTTTTCAATCTAGGTTTTTAAACTTTCACTATCTCCTGAGTCAATCGAAGAAGGTAGTTGGGTTGTTGGAGAACAGAAAGGCTGCTATCAGTTCAAGACACTTGTTCAACCAGATGAGAATTACACTCTGTTCGAGACTGAACAGTCGCTTCCGTAACTCTGGTTTAAAACTTATCAGAATCTTACATTCTCTGAGGACAGCAATATTATAACATATTCTCTGTTCTCTGTATATGCTGTTCTCTATTCCAATAGTGTAGACTTCTAAATGTTTCAGAAAGCCTCAGAATTGTAACCCTTTCAGCTGTGCTGCATTTGTTTCCATAAATTAAGATGAGATGAAAGCGAGAATGAAAATCGATGACTGAATGAAATTCGAATATGCATATCTTTTCTACAATCTTTCTTAGAAATTTTTATGTTATACTTGGCTCGAAGTACAAACGAAGTGGACACAGGACAAACACCGAACATTGGGCAGCAAAGGGTTCATATCTTTTACATTTCAATTGACAGTAACGTAAGAAACTTTGTGTTTTTATGTTTCTTCCGAACAAAGCAAACGTTTTAGCGAAATGCAGCTTGCATTTTGAAAATTGATAGTGGGTGTACGCGTAGCTCTGTGATATGTAAGATGTAGCATATTTATAGATCTACCTATCGCGCATCACAATTAAAATAAGGAACGTATCTTATCAGTTTTATACATGGTATACAAATCATGTGATCCTAAATGACGTGTACTGCGAGAGCTCGCTGTCTACTTTAAGGGAAGAGAAACGAAAGTTGTTAGGAAAAAACGAAAGATCAGTATTCCTTTTATTCTTTTATTTTTTGCGTTTGCCGTGTGAATTCGTGTATTGTCAGGGTAAAGAACAGATAGAAAGGGATTGGAAGATTGGAAAACTTCTATTATTTCTGAGCGTTCTATTCATAAATATCTTAAGTCGTACTTTTTCGTTTCATTATGTAGTCCGACAATTTCATCTCCTACGCGATTATATAAAAGCGTAAACATGATGTTCTTCGTGTTTCTTTTTTTTCTCAATTATCGTGAAACTGTTTCTTTTTATTTTGTATGTCTGTTTGTTAAGATATAGTCTTCTAATACTTACGTGTTTGTTGCTAGCAAAGAAGTCCGTGAAACTTCAGTACTGCTCAGTTATGAATATTTTTGTTAATTTTTCTTTTGTACTTGTTTTTTTATTATTTACTTTAATGAACAATTAGAAATCTTATACTCACTTGTATTCGTACTAAGTCCAGTGTCACGGGGACTGTTCAAAAATGGTGCGTATTCTTCGCATGGTAGGGCATGCGGTATAATTTTACTTCTAGGGAGCAAAATCGAATCTTCGAACTATTACTTTCTTCCTACTAGTCGACGACAATTATTCATTCTTTCTTTTTTGTATTATAATTTCGTTTCGACGCGTTGTTAGGGAACGTCCATTGAATCGTACTTTTAACGTAACTTCTAACGAGATCCAGTCATCTTTAGTTAATACCGAGAGATTCTCCGAAAAGATCTTGCTCCTTTTATTGTTATAAACATGGAAGAGCATAAAAGGAACTTTCATAAAGTGTTCCATAAACTCTTGCAATATTGATGAACTCGAACGTCTCGGTCTAGGATATATTTCTAATAAACCGTATATATTTTTTTAATCAATCACCAACGATGATGATAAACGCCGAACGAAGGTGTGGGTAGGTGAAGGGTGGTTTTTCAAAAATATCTGTGACGCGCCTTCCGTCTGTTAATCAAAGACGAAAGGGTTCGATATATTCTCGTGAAATCTTCACGTTTGCATTAAGCACTCCGATCCAGATTATGCTAGTTGATCGAACATGCAATTTTTTTCTGTTTGCGTACTAATATATTGTTTTTTCCCCTCAACAAAAAGGAAAACAAAAAAAAAGGATCAACGAAACAATAATTGGCACAATGTTCTCCACGCAAATACAAGCCGACGAATGAACGATTAATGTCGTCGAGTTTTCTGTGCCGTACGATCGTTGATGATACTAAACATAGCCTCGGGAACATGAGTACCTTTTTAATGATTAATGCTGAACGCTGTGATATCGCGTACATAAACATTTTTATTATTATAAACATAAATGTGCATATTATAATGTTAAACAAAAAAAAAATGAAGAAGAGTACTATTCTCCTTTATATGTGAAGACTGAATCTCGCCAACTTATACACAGGTTTAGCAGCCGCAGATACGTTCGTATACTATGTAGACTACAGATAGACTATTTGTACATTATTAATTATAACAATATGTTTTACGTTGGTAGTGCCGTATGGGGACGGTACTATTATGTTATAGTTCGATAACGGGTGCGTGTTCGTATTGTGCATTTTCTTTTCATATCGAGAATTAATTAATCTTCGGTGTTTCATGATGAGAAATTCACCAGATATTTCGCGTTTACTTTTCGTAGGTGTTGGAATAGTTGCACGAATCTGGTTTCCTATTTTTCTTTCTTCTGTATTTTGTGATTTTCGTCTCTCGATTCGAATCGAAGAAAGGATTCGATCAAGAAAAGGAAAAAACAAGAAGAAAAATCGTTTATTTGGTTTCTAACGATTGCTTGCCACGTTTCGCTTCTTTTCGATTTATCAATTAGATCGTTCGTGAAATAAAAAGGGACATTACAACAACAACAATACAATCCGTTTCATGATAGTTCCTATATTGCATTCTTCTTTGTAACGTGAATGAATTGCAGCTTAAATTTTGCTAAGATGAGTCAAACAATTATTTTCCCACATTTTATCTGCGTATCGTTCTGTTTGGTTAGAGAAACAAAGCTAAACTTGCGAATGTTTTATTGGTGTAGTCACATGTGTGCATTGCCAAGTCTGTAATTACTTCTGCGACTATGTCACGGTCGTTGCCGTAACATTACCATTACCTTTCATCAATTTCTCGAGAAATGTACTACTTAAAAATTGATGATCGTGTCACGATTCCATGTCATGGGTTAATCTTATGCGCGAAAAATATTTTTCTTCCGCTATGTAAGTTCCAAAATAATTCTATTTCGAAATGGAGAAGCGAATACGATATTAAGATTAATTTTAGGAAAACCAAATTTATATCATTAGTCTCATTATTTATCTGTAATATTAATGTGTTTCTGTTTTGTTGATGTTGTGAAATATGCGTGAAAAATGATTAATTGTTTTTTATGAAAAGTGATACCGTTCACTATATAAACGGTAATATCGTTTGTTTGTTTCCTGTTTTTTTTTCTTTAACTTTAATAGTAATAAATTTAGTTTCTTTTCTAATGTCGAACGTAGACTTGTTAGTGTATGCATGAGTGTCGAACACTGCACACTGCACGACAACAAAATTTACTGTGCAAGCTTTTACGAAACTGTGTGATGTAAATACAGTTTACGATTCAGATATTTATCATTTTTAAAAAATGCGTCTTTTAATGGTGGTACATATTTAAGCCTGGGCTATTTAAAACAACGGGAAAAAACACAGTACCTTCAATCAATCTTAATGTGTGCTGAGATCTTCGAATCAACAAATCTTATACATCTCGTCTAAACTACAATGATTCCATTAGAGAAACGTGTACTGAGATTTGTATCGATCAATAAGTGAGTGCACAGAATAACGTTAAAAATTTCTGTGATGGTGTACACTGTACGAATTGATTTCTTAATTTATGTATCATGTTCTAATGTTTTGTGAAGATTACAAAATATTTGTTAGATCTGCGTACACCTGTTTCCATAATTATTATGTTAGTGTTTTGTATATGTGTATTCAGCTTTTGTAATTACTTGCTGAACAACCAAGTAATTATAAAAGAAATTGTCTCTCTTTTTCATGTACATTTAACCCTTTTACTGAAAATCATTGAAATTACTAACATATTAAAGATTACCTGTTTCATTGAAGAAATAATAGTTATTTATTGTGTTTTAATAACTTGTGACAATTTACTAACTAAAGATTTAGAATATTCAACAAATTAATTTATATATTAATAATACAGTAATGTATACATACATATATCTTACGTAACAAACATTAAAAATTCATTAGTATTTCATAGTAAAAGACTTCATAAATTAAATATATCAGGCAAAGGGTTAAATTTTTCAAATGATTTCGATTCCAATGTAAATGTAATTCATTGTTTTCTTTGTGTGAAAATGTTCGCATTTTTCATGATTGTTCTCAGAGTAGTGAAACAAATACGAATCCGTCGTACTTCGTCTTTCTGAAAGCGCATAATATTTCGTATTCAATATATTGCCAAACTTATTCTTGGAGTCGAAAATTGTTCAAATACGAGGATTCGAATATAGGTATAATTTGTGTGATATCACCAATGGTACTAAGCACTTATTTCTTCCAGCGAATCGTAAAAAACGAAAAATGATCCTCTCATAGGGACGTGAAGCGCATCGAGACGATATTAAGAAAAAAAAAACATTAAAGATGTTATAGGAATTAACGTGATCGTTGCGAGGAAACGCAGTTACAGCACGGTAGACTTCCTGTTGTTGTAATAGTTCATTTGTTGATGCGTTTGTTCTGAACGCCCATTAGGAAAAGAAAATGGTATTAAGAAAAGGAAAGAAAGAGCGAGTAGTTTGAAAAAATAAAATAAAAAACGCTAAGAAAAATATAATATGCTAAATTACGGAGAGAAAAACCGAGAAACTTGATAATCTAGTAACGCGTAATTTTAGTCGTTTCTACGAGATCAGAAAAAGTTAAGAGAATTTCAGACCGTCAATGATGTCAGAAATGGCGAACATTTAAAGAAAAAAAAAAATGAACAAATAGGTATTCTGTTATTACGGCTTCATTGATTCATCACGCCTTACAATATGAAAGAGCTCGGCCAACTTTCATCAAGTGTGTATACAAGATTGCGAACATTCTTAGATCCGAAACAAAAACAAGAAAATAAAAACCGCTCCTTGGTCGTCCTCTAATAAATTAAGATAAGAGGAAGTGTTTGCTCTAGAATTGTTCGAACTGCAGCACAGAAGACGGCATACAACCGTGATTGCATTCTTGTTGAATATAAGGATATACGAAGGAGGCATGCAAGGATATATGTATATTTGCGTCAATTTTATGCGTAAAAAAGATACATTTATCAGTTCTTTATATAAATATAAATATATATAATATACTATATGTTTGTATATACAAAAATATACAGACATAGATTCTAAAAAGTAAAGAAGATATTCTATCAAAGCAATGCTGTCCATCAAAATTGGAGACACTACATAATACTTCTTTGTCTTTCGTGAAGGTTGTTACTAATGGACAAAGAAGCTAAATGTTTGTAATAGAGGATAATTATTCTTGTTAATACGTACTTGTTGTATATCCGCTTAGTGTAATAATATTAAAAATCTATACCATATGGTGTAACAGGAGACGAATAGGAGGAACGTGTTTTTTAAGTTATTGTATCTTTATTTTGGACAGCATTGTTTTCAAGGATAAACGAATGCCATAGAATATTCTGGACGAATGAAAAAAAGTGATCGCTTATCACGTTATTAACAGATTCACTGCTGCCTTATATTTCATAATTTTACTTTTGTACTGACTGTGTAAAAGTACATTCAAAGGAACTATCACAGTGTACACTTGCCATGATAAACTTGGCAGTGAATGTGTTAAAGATGACAAGTAATCTAGTCGGAATTATTCTGTCGTTAATTGTGACTCTTGGTGGGTGCAAAGGTATATTGAAACTAATTTTTTATAGTATAACAATATTGAAATATGATTCGAACATTGTTGTACGTAATACTTTACTGGAAAAATGTTTTTGATTATTCAGATATATTTATTTTTAGAATTCTGACGCAAAAAAAGGAAGAGAAACGAAGATCTCTAGCGTTTTGTACCGAATAATGTCCACACTCGACACGAAAATGTTATTTTAAAACGATATTTTAAGAAAACGAAAGACCCAGTGTTAGCAGTACAACTAGAGAAACAAAGTTGTACGAATACTTCATCGTTTTGATTCCTTTGTTCTATATTGTCCTCCATTTTGAATCCATCGAGTGAACGCGGTAGAGATATTCGTCGTCTAATCGTATAAGCCGTTTTACTGCAGAATTACTAATTTTTACGACCAAAGAGAGGTAACACAAAAATTTTTTTCTTTTCTTTGTCCATGACACAACCGTTTAAAGTGGAAAATAAATCAATAGTTATATGTAATGTGAATATTTTAATGCAATCATCAGTGAGTGATAGGAAGCAACTAACATTTGTTAAAAGTACCTTAGAATTAATTATTTTATGGATCGCTCATGTTTAAATACAATTTATGGTTTCGCCTGTGTAGAAACAAGAAGATTAAAGAGCATACACACATTATTTATATAAGGCAGCGTATAAGATGAACAATTTAAGGAAAATGTGGCATATATGATATTAAATAATATTTCTGTATTCAGATTCTCTTCTGTAGGTTTCATTAAAGTGCATTTCTTGTATGTTACACAGTATTATGATAGAATGTAAGAATAAATACTGCAATAATAAACTGTTTGTTTCTCTGTCAATTTACGAAACTTATTTAATATCCCCTTTATAAAGTAAATGTTATAGCACAAACCGAGACGATAGATAATAGGCATATTTCGTTAGAAAAAATTATTGCAATTATGAATTAAATTTGAAACTTTAAATAATTCATAGCTACGAAATTTATGT
Source organism: Bombus vosnesenskii (assembly GCF_011952255.1). Classification (NCBI taxonomy): domain Eukaryota; kingdom Metazoa; phylum Arthropoda; class Insecta; order Hymenoptera; family Apidae; genus Bombus; species Bombus vosnesenskii. The sequence goes on from NW_022883056.1 coordinate 476,593, forward strand.
TTTATTCCATCATCGAAGGCAGATGCCTGTTAGTTAGATATTATAATAACGACAAGTGTTCCAGTAAAACATTAAAATTTCGACTAAACATGTGAAGGGTGGACATAATAGTTTAGCGTGTGAGATTAATTTAATTAATTAATGAGTAACACCGCTCACCGTCTTTATTTTTCTCAAATTGCATTCGTTCATTTATGAAATTTGTTCTTTTGCAATTAGTTGATTTTGTTTGAACGCAATTTATGGTTTCGACCGAGTAGGAACAGGAAAAACAAAGAGCATACTCGAATTATTTATAAAGAATTTCAGGAATGTGGGGGTAAATGACATTAATAATTTTTTCGTTAGAAAAAATTATTGCAATTATGAATTAAATTTGAAACTTTAAATAATTCATAGCTACGAAATTTATGTTTTATTCCATCATCGAAGGCAGATGCCTGTTAGTTAGATATTATAATAACGACAAGTGTTCCAGTAAAACATTAAAATTTCGACTAAACATGTGAAGGGTGGACATAATAGTTTAGCGTGTGAGATTAATTTAATTAATTAATGAGTAACACCGCTCACCGTCTTTATTTTTCTCAAATTGCATTCGTTCATTTATGAAATTTGTTCTTTTGCAATTAGTTGATTCTGTTTGAACGCAATTTATGGTTTCGACCGAGTAGGAACAGGAAAAACAAAGAGCATACTCGAATTATTTATAAAGAATTTCAGGAATGTGGGGGTAAATGACATTAATAATTTTTTCGTTAGAAAAAATTATTGCAATTATGAATTAAATTTGAAACTTTAAACAATTCATAGCTACGAAATTTATGTTTTATTCTATCATCGAAGGCAGATGCCTGTTAGTTAGATATTATAATAACGACAAGTGTTTCAGTAAAACATTAAAATTTCGACTAAACATGTGAAGGGTGGACATAATAGTTTAGCGTGTGAGATTAATTTAATTAATTAATGAGTAACACCGCTCACCGTCTTTATTTTTCTCAAATTGCATTCGTTCATTTATGAAATTTGTTCTTTTGCAATTAGTTGATTCTGTTTGAACGCAATTTATGGTTTCGACCGAGTAGGAACAGGAAAAACAAAGGGCATACTCGAATTATTTATAAAGAATTTCAGGAATGTGGGGGTAAATGACTAATAATTTTTTCGTTAGAAAAAATTATTGCAATTATGAATTAAATTTGAAACTTTAAATAATTCATAGCTACGAAATTTATGTTTTATTCTATCATCGAAGGCAGATGCCTGTTAGTTAGATATTATAATAACGACAAGTGTCCCAGTAAAACATTAAAATTTCGACAAAAGTTTTGAATCGTATGTGTCATTGTGTAGATACGCTGGTGAGAGATGGCGTCGACCGGATGTAGAGGTATGGCCACATTGGCAACGCCCGTCGCTATCTTTACTATTCTCAAATTGCGTTCGTCAGACAATTAATATAATTTACATATTGTTATAAACTGTATTATGAATTATTGTGAATTATTGTACATTATATATATTGCTAAAATAAATAAATTCTACATTTAGTGAACAACGAATCCAAGCCTGTGTTGTCAGGTTAATATAGATGGCGCGGCAGTAGCCGCTTGGGGTTCCTTGTAATGAACCTCGGTCAGTCTCACTCTGCGACTAGATGGTGACGGTTGTGTCGAAGCTAGTAGCGAAAGTGCGGAGTGATTTCTCTGTCTGATTCATGTATTTTCTATACATGTTTTAACACGTTTCAACACGTTTCTTGGATATTATTTCATCACAGTGTATAAAATAATCTTTTTATACTTGTGAACTGGTTACTTCTATCGTTATTACTGAATGTGACCATATTCTTGTACGTGAGTGTAGTGTTATGCGATTGATGCATAAACATAACCTCCAAGAACAGTAAAATATTTTTTTAAATATTTACACGACAAGAAGGATTGCCATCGTTTGTTTCTTCATTTGTGTCTATTGAAGTATTTCAATAGTAATACTTTAAATATTTAATTATTAACTGTTAGGAAACAGTTAGAGAAATAAAAATAAAAATGAAGAGCAGTAAGTAATACCGTTTAGCAATATTTATTTATCATTTTATCTGAATAGTTTGTCATTCTATAACTGTAGAGCACTGCTTTATCTTAATTATTTCATGTCATAAAAGTTTTATATTAGTTAACTTCTTATTATTTATTTTTATAAATTAATTTAATTTGTATTAAATTCTACTTTTAATCTATCAAATATAGTATTTTTCTTTATTAATCTTAGTCCGTGCCTTTCGGCTTTGGACGACTTCCAGATTACATCTCTTATATTGCCTTTACTTATATCTAACGCTTATCCTTCTTTGGCTGTATCAAATATAGTAATATCATGGTATATTTTAATATTTCAGACTCAGATGAGAGTGATTATGAAAACGTAAGTTTCAAAAATTTCTCACAAGACAACGATGGAAGTGTTGAAACGAGAGAAAATTATTCATCATATTTTTCTTGTTCAAATGAGAGTGATGGTAATGAAGATTATTATAATGAAAATACTAGTGAGAAGGATAGTATAGCCACATTCAAATCTCATAGTGTTTACCAAGATTCCTCTTATGAACAAGATTCAGCCGATGAAGGTTGTAGTCAAAGTATGCAGAATCATGCCTACGTCCAAGATTTATCCAATTGTAATGAAGAATTGGAAACTAGGACAAAAAGGAAGACATATGAAGAAGATCCTTATCACCATAGTAAACGACAAAAGATTCATAGAAGCTCAAGTAAGTCTGACGAGGAGGATATTGATGAAATGAGAGTTCACAACAGAAAAGAAGTAATAACACAAGAGCCAAAAAGTTCCCTTGATAAGGGCATAAGGATGATGCGAATGATGGGATATAAAGAAGGTTACGGTCTTGGAAAAAATAAACAAGGTCGTTTAGAGCCAGTTCAAGCACCTAAACAGCATGGTCGTAGAGGTCTTGGACATCATGTTCCTGGACTTGAAGCTTCAAGTCTTAAGTGGAATCCTGCAGAGGAAATAATAAAGTGTGTAGAAGATATGGAATGGATAAGAAATCCAAATCCTAATACACCTACATTAGAAGAAATGCAGCACTGGTTACATCAGGGACCAAAAAAGTTGACGATAGATGATGAAATTGATTTCTGTTGTGAAGATATAGTGAAAAATGTTATCAATGCAAAAACAGTGTTTGATCATTTGGATGGCGTTGAAATACGTCGAGCAAGAACACGTTGCAATCCTTATGAAACAATTCGTGGTGCATTTTTCCTAAATCGTGCTGCTGTTAAAATGGCAAATATAGATAGAGCATGTAATTTTATGTTTACCAAACCAGAAGGTTTGAAGGACAATGAGCTGCTATACTTCGCAGATGTTTGTGCTGGACCAGGTGGTTTTAGTGAATATGTTCTATGGCGAAAGAAATGGCGTGCTAAAGGATTTGGTCTTACTTTAAGGAATGAAAATGATTTCAAATTAGCAGATTTTTATGCAGGCCCTTGTGAAACATTTCATCCATATTATGGACCAAAAGAAAATGGTGACGTTTTTGACCCAGATAATCAAGAGGCATTTACAAATCTTATAATGCAGCATACCCATGGCAAAGGAGTGCATTTCATGATGTCTGATGGAGGATTTTCAGTAGAAGGACAAGAAAATATACAAGAAGTTCTTTCAAAACAATTGTATCTTTGTCAATGTTTAATAGCATTGATGATTGTAAGAGAGGGTGGTCATTTTGTGACAAAATTATTTGACCTTTTTACACCCTTTAGTGCTGGTTTAGTTTATTTAATGTATCGCTGCTTTGAAGAAGTTTGTATTTTTAAACCAAACTCTTCCAGACCAGCAAATTCAGAACGTTACTTAATATGTAAAAAGAAACGGGCTGGGACACAAGATGTTGTGGAATATTTGAAGCACGTTAATCGTCTGCTTTTAAAAGGTACTGAAAATGGCGATGTTTTACAGTTAGTATCATATAGTGAATTAAAAAAGGAAAAACAATTTGTTCACTATCTACGTGCTTCTAACGAAGATTTGGGCAGAAAACAAATAATAGGCCTGTGTAAAATCGCTGCATTTTGCGAGGATAATACCCTTGTTGAGACAAAACAAGCTGATATGCGCAAACAATGTCTAGAGTATTGGAAACTTCCTGATGAAACTAGAACTCTTCCAAGGCAAATGAAGCCTAAAGATAAATTGAATACTCTTTTGAGAGATACTTCATTCCTTACTATTAATCCAGCACAATTGATGGAATTTAACATTGAAAATGCATTATTATCACCATATGACTGGTTTTGTATGCCATGTGGTACAAAGCCAAGGGATGATGATGATAAGAAGAACGCTACATTTTATATGGGCATGGGAAGGAGTAACGTATATCGATATATAAAGAACTCTTGGGTTCTAGTCGATGACATTGCCATAGAACTACCACCAAATACACTTATATACGCAGAAGTAGTATATGAAATGACTAAGGAATTTAGACATCAGCAAAAAGTACTTTCATTGCATATTATAGATGCATTCTACTTAGGAGGAGAGGACATCAGTAAAAAATATTTGAGGAACAGGTAAATTATAGATTTTCAGTAATGAAATATTTTTTGAAGGAGTACTTTTATGTAATACTAATGTATGACTTTTTTTTAAAGGAATGAGGATATGAAGTTGTTCTGTGAAGCTTTGTGGAAACCAGCGGGAAATAATTATGCTCGAGTACGTGCCAAAGAACTATTCCCAGTTGGTTCATATATATGTGAAAAGTTGCGAGTAACACAACGTAAAATGAAAAATAATTGCGATGCCTTAGTATACGAACTCCCAGAGAAGACTTTAGATGTTAATGGTTATAATAACGACAAATTGTATTTCATACCACATAGTGTAATATTTTTGAGAAGTACCGTAAATCCTTGGAATCGGTATGTTAGTAAAACACGTTCCATGACATACGTTTTTAATTGCAAAACAAATGAGAAGATATTCGATCTTCATAGACCAAGTTCAGCAGAAGCAAGCTTCGTTGAATCTTTTAAAAATCGCCTTATTTGGCATTGGCCTAATGATTCATCACTTACTATGAGCAGATTTGCAAAATTTATTAAAGATAAGTGTCCTGTATATAATACAAGCTTAAAATATTAAAACTACAGAATGTACATATATTGAAACATGACTCGAGCTGCGTAGAAGTCAAACAGATTAATTCCATTAAGTTGACTGTTATTTCGAATATGAAATACTTATAATATATTTTAGTATTTAGTATTATATTTCTATATAAATAGAAGTAATTTCAGAAAATATAATTAATCAGTTTGTCTTCTGGGTGGCTCAATTGCAATACTATTTGGTATGAAATATACTTTTACAAATGATATGCAGTATTGTATATAATGAATGAATGGTTATAGGAATGAATGATGATATTAAACTGTACTATATGATTGTATAATTTATTTTATAATTATATTATAAATATTTAGTCGATACAGTTTGTTTTTAGTTAGAATGATTAGATATCTATTTGTGGCAGCTGCTCCCATAATAGGATAAGTTTCAATACCTAAGTCTACAATCCATTGTTTACCAACTTCAACATTTGATTCAGGTCTTTTATAAAGAAATATATATCTTATGTGCTCAAGTATAGCTACATATGAACCATCTAAAACATATAATAAGTTGAAGTACTATGTGTAAATAATTTGTATTTATAATTTAGCTAAATACTTTACCAGCAGGTGAAAGACAAAACTTTTTGTTACTTTTACTTGCTTCAACGTAACCAAAACCAGGAAAGGTGTAATGATGCTTTATATTCCATTCCATATCATTTACTTGGTTAGTTATCCATAAGCAACCGTCATTATCGTGCCTTAAACATATTGCTTGTCCGGATTTTGTTTTGTACGTATACAAAACATGATTGTTTAGTCCAAGCATAGCTAAATGAGTATTTTCCTGTGTAATAAGGTCAATTCTTTGTAGAAGATTATCTTTTCTTTCAAGGTCACATTCTTCAAGTTGTTCAGCATTGAATCCCAAACAAGGTTGACCTTCTTGTTTGTTATCTATTTGATCTGCACACAAATGTGCTAACCTAAACATGAAATAAAAAGATATTAAAGTACAAATAATATAACAGAATTTTCATTAATATTTCAAGTAATGTACCTAAAATGGATTTCAGCAGCCAAAGTTTCATTAGGCAAACACTCTCCACCAATATCACCTTTAATTAGTTCATTCCACATCAAACCGCTTTCATGTTTATACAGTTCAAGTTTAAATGTATCCTGTTCATATCTCCATGTTGTTAAATTTTCATCTAATCTGTATTGGCATTGCCCTTCAATTAGTACATTATTATTCACTGTTACCGATAATTCCAATGGTGTTACATTTACTTGAACTTTATCATGATGATGTTTATCTATTGTAAGCCAAACTGTTATTGAATCCTCATCCTGAGACCAACAATATTTTGGGATCTTTAGTTCTCCAGTTTTCTCTATATCCTTCCTACTGTCAGTAAATGGTTTTGTTTTTGGACATTCAAATGTTATATAATCTTGGCAAATAGAATGCAAGTATTTTCCGCATTCTTCTATATATACATATTCAACAGAACCATTTACTTTTAAAGCTTTTTTATCAGTTAGCTCAAAGTATTCAGCTTCATTTCCTACATTTCTCCAAATATATGTTAGCAGTAATAGTCTTGTAAATTTTTTTTCGCCTGTACTTCTAATATCACACATTACGATCATAACAGCGCTTATACTATTCACATATTGTACATCTAATATAATTCCAGGCTCTGCGTCATTTAGTATAAAAGATTTGATATGTTCTTGTGCATCTGTTACTAATAATGTTAAACAGTCTCCACCATCAGAGATTACAATAATATTGTTACTAGTAAATCCAATTGATGGATTATATAGAAAATTCTGTATCTTTTCGCTTAAGCTATGGATTGTATATACTTGCTGTAAATTGCCATCCTTTTTTAAATGCCACACAACCCAATCTTTATCTATAAACCAAACTGATGTATCGTATGGATTTTTGAATAAATGATTATGTAAAGCAAACAATCGTGTTTCTAAAAGGGAATCACGATTGGTTGTTAACTCTAACCTAAGTATATCTGTAATTATAAGTAACAATGTTTCTGTTAAGATCACAATGTATTCTATCAAAAATAATAAAATAGTAAAAATTAATAATGTATTTTGTTCATTAATCCTTACCTGTTTTCAAATTTATTTCACTGTCTATTGGAACTTCATCAGAACAAAATTGATATTTCTCAAAATTTAGATTTGTTAAATTTCTATCAGGACATAATTCCACAACTTTCGTCATTTTCCGCTGTTTTTTCTTCAAATGTTACTTAGAAATAAAGAAACGTAATTATCTTTAAAACCAAAATTTATAACCTTAGTATGTAATTTGTCCCCAATAGTTTGGATAATATTTTTCAGTACACTTAATCGTACTTATTTCTTCTACTTTATTTTACAATATTAATAATATATATACAGCATTGATTTTCTTTATTTTAATTAAGTTTCAGTACAACAACACATTGACAGATTCAATCACTAATTGCTATACCAGCAATCGATATAACTTCATAATCGATATATGTACTTATAGAACGCGATAATATTGAATATAACAGTTCGTTATGAAATTTAAGAAAGCAATGAAGTGAGACATAATATCAGGCGAGTCTTGAATAAAATTGTAGAAGTATTAGATACATACTAATTTTATATGTGTTTGTTTTGACAATAGTGAACAACGTTTCTAGTACAGTAAAATGAAAATAAGTTACATTTTTTCCTGATATTAGAGTGTATACATATATAAGTACTACAAAGGGGGTGTTTGTAGGAAATATTACATAAAAGTAAAAACGTATCAGAAATAATTTTTATTGTTTCCTTTTTTCAATAAACGCATCAACTTTTCACGGGCTTCTTTAATCGACATCTGTCAACATATAGTATGAAAAAACAGCGAAAATTGCTGGTGTCAACCTATATTAACGTCCAAACAGTAAGTATTACATATTTTTAAAATAAATTATAGATTCTTGTATTCGCGAATGTAGAAACTATCATGAAATGTTTAATGAACATTCGTTATTGTATGTATGTATATCGTCACACATATGGATTCTTTTATTTCGCATTTGTTTTGAAATTAGTTATGCTCGCGTATACAATGCACATGGCGTGAAATTAACAATTCTCGTATATATTCGGGAAGCATCAATCCAAAGACAATACTGACTCAACGGAATTTCTATTTCTTGATTGATATTCTCCAATACCAACATAGTTCAGTGGACATCCAAATATTCTCCGATCGTCCGGTAAATAGATTGGTTGTAGATTGAAAATGAAACGCCTTGCAGAATCTAGAAAGGTACACGTAAAGATTCTCAAAGTAAGTAATATATTAGGAATAGATATTAAAGCTGTATAATTGTATAACAATCGACCAGAGCTCCCGAAAGAAGCTTACTTCTTGGGGGAAAATTATACTTTCTTATTTTCTTTAATTGTAGTTGCTAGATTAAAATATATTTATTTTGTTTATATTTTGTTTATATAGCGTATATAACATCTTTTGGTTTTGTAATGATATATCAATTAGTTTACAAATTTATTAAAAATGACAAGTTTATATTATATTTATTTTTCTATACTTTTAAGTTTTAATTTTCTAAGGCAATAAACTGTAAAAAATACAGTTTTTTTAGTTATGGAATATGGAAACAGGGACAATGTTTTTTTTTATTATATTGTTTATTAACACATTATAATTTTCTCGTAAGTAATTAAGCTAATACTGACCTGCAGAAAAATTTTTGACTGTCGTTCGTTGTCCAATACCATTTAGTGTGATGGCCTAAATAAGATTAAACTTGTTTTAAATAATTTTCAACTTCAATATCTTAGATAGAAAAAATATTATTTCGATTTCATTCCAAGTAACAATGGAAGAACTTAAAACAGGATGAAAGTCGCTGTAGAAATTATGATAAAAATATTTCTTTTAATGCAACATGCACTCAAATGTACTGTATCGATCCTTCTCCTATTATACTTATGATTCATGCAATATTGATTGATGCATCTTTATAATTTTAAATTTTTAGATTACTTTCCTTCTAGTTAATTTTTAAATTTTCATATTATTTGTCGCTAAAAATTGGTAAATACGTAGTTTCATTCATGCAATTGAATATCTTTTTCAAATATTTTCTTAAAGTTCATTATTTATTAAAGTTCATCCTTACTTACTGTAGTTGTAATATTGTCTTTTCCAATTTTTATAAAAAAAGAGAAAATTATCGAAAAAAAGTAATTTACTTGTTGAGCACTGTAATATTTATTTCATTAATTCTTATAATATTCCTTCCTTTATGTATGCAGATTGTATCACGAAATACATTCTTGGCCCGCAACATAATTTATATGAAATTGAACATCATTATAATGTAATGATATTCTGTACTTAATATATAATTATAGAAAATTGGATTAGTATACAAATCTCGTATAGGGATCTTTTGACTAAAGTACTGCTAGATACTTTTTTTACTATTCTCTTTGCTTTTTTCCTATTAGTTATTCTGCAGTCTAATGAATATTAGTCACTGTTATATGTACATATATCTCAATAGCAAAGATATATCGATTCAAACATTGTTCCTGATGATAGGCGAACACATACGTTTTTGTTTCAATAAAAAAAGGAGTAATAAATGTTCATATGCTATGGCCTAATATAATAAAAATGCAATATACGCTGTTGTGCAAAAATTTTCAGATAGATTTTTCACTTTATATTTCAAAAGCTATGCCTAAAAGAATTTTAACTAATACTGGGTATGATGGTATAACAAGTAAAAGATTATGACATAGTTATATAATATTAGTTAAAATCCTCCATAATACTGCTTGTGGAATATAGAATGAAAGATATATTTGGAAATTTGTACACACCATTGTACACGAAGAGCATAAAGGATAATTTTTCTTGCAGATAAGTCGCATTAAATCATGCAATATTAGGTATTCCAATGTCGTGTAATTCGCATCAATATTTTAAATAAAACATACACACGATGCATAGAAGGATTCACTTTACATCTACTATTATACTATCGTAGTAGGCGAACGGAAATTACATTATGGATAGAATGAAGAAAGCAAATGAACGATCATAAGAACAAACGATGCAACAAGCTTTACGATAACACTGATACCTCTAGGCTTCGTACTGCGTTTTCGTGTCATCGTGTTCGGGATTGTTGTTTAATGAGTCAACACTCTCCTCAACACTTATCCTAGACGAATTTTCCGGCTGAAATTATTATACATATATTTTCGATTATGTTCGTCCGCATTCGAAACTTTCGAATTATTCTCGATTTTCTTTTTATTCATGTTCCATATGACATGATGATCTAATTGATTGCCGAGAAAATGATGTTTATGTGTCTTAGGACTTTTATGGGTTTTATGGTATAATTTTCTTTCATGTGTTTTGTGGGTTTACGAGGAGTGAGATGGCACAACGTTTTAGAATTGATTTCCTTAAGGATGTTTTATTCGTTGTTCGTATAACATAATCAATATTGCATATTTATATTTGTATTTATATATATAAAAAAGAAAGGATAAGGGACGTACATACAAAGCTGACAGAGATAAATAACAAATGTATGATAGATGGATATGAATAACACTGGTGTGTCACATCGCAGCCAAATAATAATGAATATATCCAACAAAATTTGAACACATTTACTTTGTGGTGAAATCGAATCTGTCCTTAAACTACAAATTTTTCTTCACTTTGATATAATCGAGTAACGGTTTAACCCACCAAGGACTATTTCAGGTTGATGCAACATTTCATTTACATTTGCTCCGGTCAATTTACATTATTGAACTCTGTCTTTTTAGCCCTTTTTGCTTAGAATCTATTTCAATACCATTTCTTCTTATATATAATAGTACGAAGATGGAAGAAATTCAAATATTGTAGTATTACAATATGATAAACTTTTCTTAAAACAGGTTTTTTTTTTGATACAATAAGTAAACGTGCCTTTGAAAAGTGTCTATTATTCCAATGCATACAGTTTCTGTACATTCTGTTTACAAAACGATATTTTTTATATGGACAAGTTTATGTTTCTCGATAATGTTGTATCCATATCCATTACTTGGTCCTTAATGGGTCAACTAACTTATACGAATATCAAAGTAATAAAATCATGAAAATCATTTTTCAACACTTTTCTCCGTTTCTTAATTTAGCTTAGTTCCACGTTTAGTTTGAGATCTTTGAAAAATAGATTCTTGCGATATCGGACCGGATTCGTATTTCAAGGACAAAGACCTATCTATTCAAGGAATAACTTCTTGATGTTTTTCTTACCGACTTGACAAAATCTTTATCGTCAGTATGTTCTCCTTTCAACTGATGTCTCTCCTCCTCATCTGGATTCTGTTCTTTGGAATCGTCTCCTTTTTCTTCTTCTTCTTCCTCAGCCGCCTCCTCTTCTTCGCATTCTTCCAGTTCCGGCTCCTCCTGCAGATCTTCCATCGACTGGAAATCAACGATTCGATGCGTAGAAACCGAATTTATATTTAATCCTTGTACGTTTTATTGTATTCTAATTCTTTTATAAATTCTGTTCTATCGTTCCACTCTTTGGAACGTACCGTAAAAAGTAGCATATGTCGTTGAGATATTTAATAACAAATGCTCAATCAGAATATGAAAATTTGATGTTATCGTCTTCGTAGTAAAAATTAAAAGCTAAGAACATTTCACAATATATAAGCTAGAATTGATTTACCAAGAAGGAAACGTTAATTTCTAGAGTAATTCTTTTGTAAAATATTTTTCACGTTACTAGAATTATATAGCTAAAGAAATATCGTGGTCAGGTATTCGTTTATTTATTTCGATATGTTTTAAAGTATTTCAAAGCGAGCCTGCAAAGTAGATACAAATACGAATAAAACATTTGTTGCGCATCGATCGTGAAATAGTGTCAATTTGAATAAAAAAAATTTTCCTTGATGGAGACACTACCGAAAAATCCACTTGGCAAACTGCTTAGAACTTAACATACGTAATTTTTATAAAAAAAAGAAAAAATCTTTACGAATGGATTTGGTTTCGGAGGTTTAGTGATGATGCCTGTATTTACCCCTAGGAGCTCCTTCCTCTCTGGTTCTTCATCTGCTGTAACATAATTTTAAATAATTTCGAATCTATTTCTACGATAATCTATATTCTAATAATTCCGTTAATTCTCTTAGTAGTCTATCTATGTATAGCTCATCTTCGAATCTTTTCATTGAGCTATTATTACAATAGAGTTTCGGTTTTCCGAGTCCCGTTTAACCGATGTTCTGTATCGATGAAGAGTGAGAAAGTGTAAGTAGTCAGTAAATAGTAAGTACACGCACGATATTACGTTCAAAATTATTACTGTACTCTATTTTTCTATTTAGGATGTTTTACGATTATGCTCTTCACACCTCTCAACCAATCAAAATCCTTTCTGTTATTATCAAAGTTGATTAACATTGAAATCCTCGAAAACCATAAAATTCTATATTTAATTTTCTAGATTATCATTGTAAATAAATATATAAAATAAATAATCACTATATTTTGAACATTTTACATATTTCATATATGCATTCTATTCACTTTTGCACCTTCAAATACAAATTTGCAGCTTATTTATCATGATCTTAAACTTACCTTTAATATGAACCCTTTTATCGTTAATTAAGTCTTTCGACTCCGCGTTGGCCAGCGGTTTATACTCTTTCGCCGCGGACTTATGCGTGCCATTTGGTCTTTTCTCGTCTTCTGTCACGTTCTTGAAGCCTACCGTTTTCACGGCACCAGCTAGTTGATCCGTATACTGTTGAGATTGCCATCTTTGAGATCCGGAGGATGAAAGTACGGGCGAGCCAGCGATCCCGGCTTCGCGTCTTCGACGTCGATCCTTTCTTGCGCTTCGCCAAACTTCATAGATGCAGCCGATCACCGCGGTAACGAATACGCAACACAATGCGATGAAGATGTAAGTACCAGCACCTTGTTCCTCCTGTGTCGCGTCGGAATACTGCGATTTATATAAATTCCTCTTCGGAGGATCCTCCATCCAGGATCTGTTGCGATCCTTTGACATATTTATTATATTAATACTTATTTCATCTTGCTATATTGTTATTTGCTATGCCGTCAAGCTTAATTGAAAGCTATTGTATCAAAATTCTTTGGTAAGATAACGTGTGCACGTAAAAGTTAAATAATACAATAACTTTGTTCGGAGTTTACATTAACTGGATTTCTTCTACCAATATCTATATTCCATCAACGTTTAACACTGTGACTGCCACGCCGAAATCACATGAGGACGCCACGGGAATATTTTTATTATTCAAAGCATATAATGGCAAAGTAATAATAAATTAATGATATAAGACAACATTCTTCCCCAATGAACCGTTCATCTTATTGGTGGTTACGGGTGACCACCGTAGTGCCTTGGTAACATTTGATAGTGACATATTATAACAAGGCTTCGTTTATGTCAACAAACCATTCGCATTCGTTATTTCGTCGTAAGCAAAACGTCCAGAATATATTGTTGAAACGTGTAGAAGATATTAGTAAACAGTATTTGCTCATTCTATATATAATAGTAAGGTATGTTCACACTCCTAACTTCAACTATATGATTATAAAGCAGCCTTTACGATTATTTTCTAAGGTGTGTTTATAATAATATTCGTAGATTACCCCTTAAAGATATGAATGCAAACACAGTGTACCGTTAGATGCAAGATTTATTCTCATTTTTTTTTATTGATGTTCTAATAAAAATGTTTAATTGTTGAATGGGGCACTTTTTATTTCAAAGTATCTTCTATTTATCGGTTATATTCAAAATGCCCTAACTCTCAATTTTCATTGAATTTTTACAATTGTAAGAAGTTCAAGCGCTCCGGTTACCAATGACCACCGTGGCGTCACAGGAGAAACCGTGGCCGGTCATATATGTTCAACGTGGCAGTCAAAGCGTTAATATCGCAGAACCTATCAAAATGGTATGTACCAGCATTTAATTAAGTGACTTTCTATATAAAAAATATTAAAATAAATGCTTTACTATTGACAGTACTTGATAATAAAAAGTTTCTTACAACGCTATCATTTCTGGGTGGTTCAGGGCCACGTGGTTCCGTGTGAAAGACCGCGCACTGGGCGCTCCTCACTCCAGCAAGTATCGTCGCCCTGACCGTTTCGCTGCCCTGTTTCGTAAATAGCATATATTCCTCGAGCGGTTTCATGCTAGGTCCTCCGTTGATCGATACCACGACGTCTACAAGAAGAGGGTATCCGTCATTTCGTAATCGCAATGTGGCTGACGATCGTTTTGTCTAACATAAGAAAGACAGTATTCTATTAGAAACCACGGTTCGACTCTTACTGTCGACGAATAAACTGTTATCGGTTTTCGACAGACTTTTGTTTTTCATAGCGGCTTGATTTAACGTAGGACTCACTGCTCAGACAGCCGGTGTATCCCTTGTATTCATTGCCGCTGAATCGAGAATCTGTCGTGTTCAGACCGCCTAGTTGAATTTCTGTCACGCCTGGACTATTGTCCTCGTCCTCTCTCGGCTTCAACACTGGCATTGGTACCATTTGCACCGGCTGGCGATCGATCTACAATCAGTAAAGGGATTGTCAATCATTTTAGGAGATGGTATGCCATTCTAAAGTCAAATCTAATCTGTTCGACAGATATTCGACGGCGGATGTTGCAAGGCATTTCAATTTACATCAAATACGATTTGGTTTAAGTATTCATCGGCGTGTCTGTATAAGTAGTTATTAATAGACTGTTTTTATTTATCTAGGTAAAAAATTCGAAAGTGGAAAATTAAACGGAATGCAAGTAACATGAAAAAATGTATAAAATATCCAAAGTATAGTGTTTTCTATAATACTTAATAGGTGAATTAATATTCTACCGACATAGAATATATACTTCTGTAATTCTCAAGAATACTAATTTGCATAAAAATGCTCAGTCTATTTGTAAAACTGGAAAAGCTTTAAAATAATAGCAAGAATAACACACCAGAAGCGTGGTCGTATTATTATCTCGAACATAGTAAATGCTGTGTCGGTTTCCATTTGCGAAGCTTCCTGGACGTAAACGTACTTCATATACGGAGCCTTCTCTGTCTTCTTCAAAAATCAGCCCACCTTGTGACGACAAGGCAACCAGCAAGTAGTAGTTTCTGAAAAAAAAATCTTTCAAAAGACATCTAGGATTCAAGAGCGATTTCAGATCGTGATTATCATTGCAACGAATTCGAAATATAAAATATATTGATTAATAGTGTACGGATTAGAAACATAGAAAAATGACGAAAAACCTACTTATTTTCTGTTTGTAAAAGTAGAAGAACCATGGTATGCTGTTGAACATCATTAGTTGAGAATGCTAATTGAACCTTCACTTGGTTCACTTTGTCAACCGGGTCGAACTCGCGCTGCAGAACACTCTCGCCACTGAAGTCTGCTCCCTTTTCTAACAAACAACGCGAATTTTGCATTATTGAATTTGATAAGTTTCAAAATCCTTGTAAATCTCTAGAGAAATGTAATAATTCTCAAATGTAATAGTTGATTCTCAGTGTAGCAGAAATTATTTTTTCAAATTATTTTTATTATTGTAATTTAATATTATCTAACACAATTTATATCTTTAGTATTTAGATAATCTATGAGTTGTTCAAGGTCTTATCATTTGTAAATGAGCGATGACTTTATTTTTCAGGATTGATTTTATTAAGTACAATCGCATAAAACTCTAAGTGACATCATCTTTTTATTGGTCTAATTTATTTTTCAATTGGTCTCTGTATCGTTATGGGAAGTGTCGAAAGAAGGTTGTATCGAAACATAAGAACATTTAGTGTATCTGCTAAAATAAATAAAAGAAATATAAATAAGAAAGAAAGAATAAATATCTAAGAAACATAGATTTCAGATCCTATCTATCGTATTTTTATGTATATGATTTATTTATTAAAAGCATATAATATTTTCTGGTGAGACGTGCATTGTATCTAAATGACTAATTGACATTTTAAACGT
The DNA here is from genome assembly GCF_011952255.1 of Bombus vosnesenskii. NCBI lineage: Eukaryota > Metazoa > Arthropoda > Insecta > Hymenoptera > Apidae > Bombus > Bombus vosnesenskii. The sequence goes on from NW_022883056.1 coordinate 492,880, forward strand.
TGTGACATGTGAAAACGTTTTCTATTAACACGCGATCTCTTCTAACCTCGACGCAAATGAGTTTTAGATCCAAGTTTATTAAGGTTTTCTTTCTTGTTTACTTTAATGAATACTGCGTGCAATATTCGTAGATGAGATATCATGTCATGACATGATGTCGTTCACGCGATCTCTTCGAAGATATCTCGCGTGCCTATTTTTCATATCTCAATATTTATAACTAATTAATTAAATGTTGTTTCACATGAAAGAGAATTTCACATAAAATTTAAAACACTTGTCTTCCTACATTCAGCATCGTTTTCTACGTGTTACGCTGGGCGACTCTCTGCCTGGCCCAGGTCACACACCGCGGGCCAGACGGACACCAGATGTCCGCTCTTCCGTACGGCGTACCCTCAATAGCCTTAAGCACCCGTCATAAACCCGAGTCACTTGCCTGCTAAGGTCCTTCAAACCAAACATCTATTTCCGAAGAATTTCTAAAGATTATTGTCTACCACGGCGGGACAAGGGAAAGTTAGTTTTTCTCACGTACGCTGCAACTTTCCTCCCACTAACCACTTTCTCTCGAGGGCGGTTAAGACCCTTCGTTTAACCAATTAACAACGAAGCCTATTTCCCTCACTCTCTTAACTAACATCGGCACCAACAAATCCGATGGTCCCGTGCGCTAGATATACCCATCCTTAGCTTTCCTCCGACACAGCATCGTCACTCAACTTCACTTCTTTTACATCGTTGGAAAAGTCAACTACTAAATCTAACGCTAATGCCTATCGGGGCAGTCTAAGTATAACGCGAGAGTCGGTCTCGGTATTGTCGAGCATACATTTCCTCTCCTAAATATCTTATAGTGCTACGTCCACTAATACATTAATCCAATTACAAGAGCCCTACTCTAACGTACATATCTATCTTATCTTCGTGCGATAAGTGATTATCTATCTATCTATGCTCATCAGTGTAATCTAAGTGTTGGAAATATATAATTTATAATTCTGTGAATCACAGTGTTATACAAACTCAATCACCCCTATTATCTCACCGGAAATCAGGGGATCGATCAAGTCGTGGTGTCGATTGTTATAATCGTAACGGGAATTTACGACTCCCGTTGACGTCTCTCCTAGCGACAACGTCTCCCCGCGATTGGTCGAATAAACACTACGTTTACTAATTTTTCTATGTTTAATTCCTCTCTATCAACGAAAGAAACCGAACGAATTATTCTTTACTGAATGATATATGAGAAATGTTATAAACAATTTATTCTATCGATGGATTCATTCTAAATTAATATATACAATACTTTAAAAAGAAGTAAATCCATCTTTGTGATCGAATAAATTAGCCATTGTACTAGGTAAATCTATTAAATTATTTAATGATCGGATGAGTCGGACAAAATATTTTTAATTTTCCTAATAATAAAACACAGAAACTATTTCATCTCGTAAATAGTATAAATGATATCGCGTTGCAAGATATCTCCATAATTCATAAACTAAAGAAGGATAAATTTTGTTGTTCAAATCATTTTCTCAAAAAAGAAACAAAAAAAGAGCCTCGAAAGAATAAACTTAAAGCAAAAATATCTCACCATCGGCGCAATGTTCCCCAAAGTACGACGTCAATTCACAGTTACAAGAAAACTCCTGTCTTCCAAAATCTTCCGTACAAGTTCCGTTGTTCTTGCACGGGGTAGCGTCACATTTCATCTGACAATTAGGTAGCACTCCTTTGCTACCCTCGTGATTAGCCTCGTTCGCGAGGCTAGGCAAATCAACTAGATATTCTCCGATCATCAATCCACGAAGACAACCGACATAGCCCTTAATTTGCATATCTTCTTTGCCGAACCTCAGCAGATCATTCGAATCGAAGCCTCCTAGATTCACCTATGTAAGATTTCTGATCATTGCATACATTCGATTCAGTTTGAAAGTCTGAAATCTCACCTGAAAGTAATTGCTGGGCGGCGCTGGTGGCCTCTGAGGTGCCAGTACTTCCTTTTCTGGATTTATCCAAGGTTTATTCGAATACGTGTCTAGCAAGATTGGAGTGGCGTTTAGGGTAGAGTTGTACTCGTTCACGTGAAGTGTCGTTGATTTTTCGTTCCGAATTATCGCGATTTGGACCGAAATTCCTGTGTTCACACCTGGAAGATGCTTGTACGTTACATATTGCTATGTCAAGATATATAATATAAATTACTGGCTACAATATTATACATTATTACAAAAAGTATTGGAACACCACTGTATCTATTATAGCATTTGTATCCTAATTATTTAATGCAAAAAATATAAATGTCGATAATTCAAATATATTGTAATATCGTAGAATAGCTTTGATTGGAGATCGGCTGAAATTAGAAAACACCGTGTACGTCGTCTTTCGTGGTTTGTTTACATCCAAGAGCGCCTAGTAACAGTGACGCGAGAAAAGATAAGCAGCGTCAAAACAGAAGTACGGTTCCACATTTCAAGGAGTGGCAATCGAAAGGCCAGAGTATGTGAGCCGAAAAGTGTGCGTGTGTGTGTGTGTGAGAGGACGAGAGCAAGAGCGAGCACGACCGAGCAGGAGTGTATTGGCGAAGATCAGAGCTAATTGAGTCGTCGAAGAGTAGAGTCGTTAGAGGTTTCGAGTCGTCGAAGAGTAGAGTCGTGAGAATTGATAGAGTTGTTAGAGAGAGAGAGTGTGTGTGTTAGATTCGTTGTGACGAGAGTGATCAAATAACTGTAAAGTTATTTGATATAGATACGAGTATTGCATTTAGTTTCCGTTAAATAAATATCGTTCTCTGTCCAATTTATATTTGTATATTCAATTTAATATTAATAAATTGTAAGTAATCGAAAAAAAATTTCTATCCTTATTTTCCGATATTACAAGTGGGGGCTCAGCCGGGATCGAATAGGACAGAAAACGACACGTTTTAGCGGAGCTATTTGTGCTGGGGTAGAAAAAGAATAGAATAAAATGGCGAACGTTGAAGACCTCGAGAAGCTGAGGACGAAAGAGCTGAGAGCGCGTCTCGCTAGCTTGGGGTTGAAGGTAACGGGAAGAAAACCCGAACTACGCGCGCGGCTACAGGCGGCCCTAGAAGGAGACGATGTATCGTCGGAAGAAGAGAGCTCCGACGAAAGTAAGGGCGAGGACGACAAACAAGGCGCGCGAGAATACAGGAGAGGCACGCGAGCGGTGTATCAGGACCGCGATGAGTAGCAGCAGAAGGTATGCGTCGGTTCGATGTTGAGTCTTAAAGACGTGGAAGACTCATTAGAGAAATTCAGCGGGGATGATCTGCTGAGTGTAAATCAGTGGGTGGAAGACTTCGAGGAAATGGCAGAAGTGTGGGGTTGGTCAGACGCCCACATGGTGGCCTATGCTAAGAAATTACTCGCAGGCTCCGCTCAGGCCTTCGTACGACAAGAGCGATGCGCGAAGTCCTGGGCAAAGCTAAAAAAGGCGTTGAGGAATGAGTTTGAAAATGTAGTAAGCGACCAACAGATACATCGCGAGTTATCCCATAGAAAGAAGAAAGCAGATGAGAGTCTGCAACAATATATGTATCACATGTGCGGGATTGCAAAACAAGGAAGGGTTGATACGCAATCCTTGATAGACTACATTATTCAAGGCATTCCCGACGAGGTCGCGAACAAGACTGTGCTATACGGAGCCAGGAATGTCGAGCAATTAAAAGAGCGTTTGAGGCGCTACGAAGCGATAAAAAGGGATGTGGAGATGAGGACGAAGTTTGAGGAGCCGAAGAGTAGCAGGATAAAGCCGGTGACGAAGTGGTCCGAAACCGAGAGGAACAAGGAACCCAGTCGATCTGGAGGTGCGAGGAAGGCGCGATGCTACAATTGCGGTGATGCGGAGCACGTGTGTGCGGAGTGTCCGAGCAAGTCGAGAGGACCTAAATGCTTCAAATGTAGGGAGTACGGACACATCGCATCAAAATGCGACAATTTGGGTGAGCCCTCAAAAAAAGTTTACAGCGTGTTTCGGTCGTTACAAACAAGGCGTGGTAAGGATGTTAAGATGGAAAATTTCGAATTGAGCGCGTTGATAGACACCGGTAGTGAGCTGACTCTAATGCGAGCAGATCAGCATGTGAAAATCGGAGCGCCCAGATTAAGTCGGGAAATCGTTGAATTTCGCGGTGTCGGTTCCGGAAGGAATTTTACGCTCGGGAAATTTTCGACGAACATTATTATAGACAATGAGTCGTACTGTATAACCATACACGTAGTTCCAGACACAGTGATGCAACATTCGCTTATTATTGGCGCAGACTTTTTGGACACTGTTGAAATAAGTATAAAAGGGGGAAAATCATCTCCGATCGCGGAACAGCATTTACGGCCGGCGCCTTCGAAGACTACTGCAGAGAGGAAGGCATACAGCACGTTCGGACTACAACTGGGATCCCGAGGGCAAACGGACAAGTGGAAAGAGTGAACCGGACGCTTATTCCACTGCTGACGAAGCTATCTGCGCCAACGCCGGACAAGTGGTTCAAACACCTGGAGACAGCGCAGAGGTATTTAAATGCAGCTCCCAATGTAAGTACGAACGCTGCCCCGTTCCAGTTGTTGTTCGGAACACGAATGAGGCTGCGGGACGATCCACAGATCAGTCAGCTAATCGAGGACGAACAGGCCGCGGTGTTCCAAGAGGAACGAGATTAGCTACGTGCAGACGCAAAGAGACGGATTGAGGAGATCCAAATCCGAAACAAGCGGGCGTATAACAGGAGACGCAAGAAGGCGACAGCGTACAGGACGGGAGATCTAGTGGCAATCGAGAGGATGCAGAAGGGTCCCGGGCTAAAGCTGCATCCGAAGTTTCTTGGACCGTATCGGGTGATAAAAGTCCTGCGAAATGACCGATACATAGTGCAGCGAGAGGGGGAGCACGAAGGACCACGTACAACTTCCACGGCAGCCGATCACATGAAATGGTGGAATGCTGACGATAGTGATGTAAGTGCGAGCGGCGATGATGAGCACATCTGAGGGCAGATGTGATTGTCAGGAAAGGCCGATTGTAATATCGTAGAATAGCTTTGATTGGAGATCGGCTGAAATTAGAAAGCACCGTGTACGTCGTCTTTCGTGGTTTGTTTACATTCAAGAGCGCCTGGTAACAGCGACGCGAGAAAGGATAAGCAGCGTCAAAACAGAGGTACGGTTTCATATTTCAGGGAGTGGCAATCGAGAGGCCAGAGTATGTGAGTCGAAAAGTGTGTGTGTGTGTGAGAGGACGAGAGCAAGAGCGAGCACGACCGGGCAGGAGTGTATTGGCGAAGATCAGAGCTAATTGAGTCGTCGAAGAGTAGAGTCGTTAGAGGTTTCGAGTCGTCGAAGAGTAGAGTCGTGAGAATTGATAGAGTTGTTAGAGAGAGAGAGTGTGTGTGTTAGATTCGTTGTGACGAGAGTGGTCAAATAACTGTAAAGTTATTTGATATAGATACGAGTATTGCATTTAGTTTCCGTTAAATAAATATCGTTCTCTGTCCAATTTATATTTGTATATTCAATTTAATATTAATAAATTGTAAGTAATCGGAAAAAAATTTCTATCCTTATTTTCCGATATTACAATATTAATGTTCGTATTATTAATAGTATTTTCATACGACTACAAAAAATTGATACTATGAAAATGAAATTTTAAAATAAGATAATTTCCTATGTTCCGTTTGTTAAAATAACAGTAAGATTGGGACAATTCGTGGACTGCAGCAGGTTCGATAAAGAGCCCAAAATATTTCTGAAATAATATTCCTAATAAAATATCCCTTTTAATTACCTGGATATTCCACGGTGATGTTCTTAATCTCATTACCAGCGTTGAACAGATACACTATACTGGTGCCATTCGAGATGTAAAGATGAGCAAAATTATTCAAGTGATCATTCGCATACAAGATCAACGAATGAGTATCATAAGTCCTCAAGTTGATTAGAATATTTTGTAACAGTATACTCTTCAACAATACCGTTTCTTCGCTTTCTTCGTCCTTACCAAAATAATTCTTTTTGAGAAACGCACCTTGGGAAGTGAATGTCAAGGCCTTGTTGTTTATATCTAAATGATCGAATCGATAAAACGAGAATCGAGAGATAAAATGTGGAAATACATAGGAGACAGTGGAGATTTGAAATTGGCTGCAGAAGCTTACTCGTCTCGCAATAGGTGCCAAGGTGAGCCCATTTGTTCTCGCAGACGCACTCGAAGTTGCTCCACAGTTCTACACATCTGGCACCGTTCTGACACTTGTTCGGTTGACAGGAGGGTTTGCAGTCCTTTATGATCTCGGATAGGTGGACGGACATGTAGCTGTGAATGTCTAAAATCTCCCCATTCACAACCAAACCGCGGAAACAGCCGATGAGTCCTTGGCGAACTGAAGAAGTCCTCAAGTGTTCTCTAAGAAACGAGAGTCGGTTTTTATTCTTTTATTTTGGCCAAGTCATTGAAACTATGAAGATATTTTTCATTTTTGAATGGAATTTCAAATGACGATCAATCCTAATAGTTTCTAATATTTTCTATGTTCGTAGCCTCATTTTTCTAATATTTTTTAAATCTCTAAGCATCTTTTCTTTCTCTAATTCTTCTAATATTTTGTTCTTTTAATTTTTCGCATATTTATTTCTCAATTAGTGTTTAATCAGCGTTGCATCAGCTGGGAGATTATTAACGAAAACGAGAGAATATACTATACACGAAAAACTAATACAATACGTAATTCGGTTTCCACGATATGCATTAACAATTCGTGGGTTTTGTTATCTTCTAAGGTATTTTTGAGAAAGGTTTCTAATTTTTCTACAGTACTTTGTTCTCCCTTCTTTTCTCAATTTTCAAACATTTCCAATAGTTTATAATATTTTACTGTTTTAATATTCAGTCTCATTCTCGTAATGTTTTTAATATCCATAAACCTTTCGTTCTTTAAATATTCCTGTATTCCTTTTTTTTTTTTTAAAGACACTTTAAAAAAGAATACTCACGCGGTGGCTCCGCCAATAAACATAGAACCTTCGAATGGCCCAAACTCTTCTTCAGGTAACAACTCAACCATTTGATAGTCGGTATTGATCATGAATCTAACGTGATAATCATTATAGTCGATCCAGATTTTTTGCCAGTCGCCATTGTTCAATTTTCTTATGCTCTGCACCTCTAACTCCCTGATAGTACCAGTATTTAGAGTGAAGTTAAACGTCAATCGAAATTCTGAAGTCAAAGCAACCATGAAGGATGGATAATTGCTTCTAATTGGTGGTTGATACAGAAGAATGGCCTTTTCTCCAGTTGTTCGAAAACTGAATGCTATATCTCCTTTCCTCCAACCAGGCACTTCGATGTATGATTGCGAGGTCGTGAAAGTGACAACGTATTTCTGTGTATCTAAAAATTAACGAACGTAATAATTAACGATAGTTAACAATTCTCGAGTGCGATTAAATTTGTAAATCTACGAATCGGTGTAGAATGTAAAAGATGCGTCATGAGAGCTATTGAATCTAAAGAACCAATTACTCTAAACAGTTTAATTTAATTTGATAAAGAAACATCGCTTACTAGTTTCGACACATTCTAACGGTCCCAAGGTAATTCGTCCCTGTGCATCGTCTTCGAGATCTTTTTGTTGCAAAAACACCATACTGGTGATGCCTAAGGAGTCTGGTCTTTCGTAATATCCTTCGTCAGATAGCCATTTTCCTGCGGTTCCGGCGAGAACATCACAGTTACAGCTTAGATTTGCATCGACGCATGTCCTGTTCACTAAACATAAATGTGAAATCGATATTTCATTAATATTAATGCATTGCCAGCTTTATTGATTATTACGATAATTTCCAATCAAAAATGTAATAGAACGCTATTTACGAAAGTTCCATTTCTACGTAGAAGATACGAAATATAAAATCGTTATAACGTTTGCTATGATATCAAATCTCAAGTATTTCTTATGATAATTGTTGTTTCACTTCTTTATTTTACGAAGTATAAAAAGCACTTTTAACCCTTCTGTGCTGCATAGTTTCTCTAAATAAAGATTTCTTGTGTCTCGTATAAATCGGAAAATCACGCGATTGAAATAATTAAAGTCACTAATTCATCCTGAAACGTTTTATATTATATGGATTCTCGTTAAAATATGGTTTTTATATAATGAACAGAATGCTATAATTAATTTCTATATTAACGAATAACGAATAGAATATACGAAAGTCTAATACTCACTTCCACAAGGACAGGATCCCCTAGTCACATTTCCTATGTAGTCTACGGTGGTTCCTTTCGAGCTAATGAACCACGTAGCACTATGCAATTCCAATGGCGCTTTGTAGCAATCGTACTTGATGTATTGACTACAGTACAACGAATGTGAGATCAATTCTTGTAGCATCTCTGCAGTGAACTCTCTGTATTTGATGTCGAAAGAAAAATCGGATTCTGCAGTGGATCTAACATCGACTTGCGACGGCAGATTGTGTTCTACTATAGTCTTTGTCGAGTCCTCGATAGACTGGAACTCGCACTTTACATTCGCTGGAGGGAATCTACCGTTTCCATCAATGTCGATTGTGTAAGCTCTGTCCTGTGTATATCCCAATAACGCTAGCTCCTCGCAGGTTTTTCTGTATATAGCTGAAATTTTACATATTTTTGTATCATTTTTTACTCGCGTTATTAATTCTCTTACCACGATAGATTATTACGCTATAATATTAGGTCGTCCGAAAAGTTTCTTTCGTTTTATAAGGAAATAATGGATGCACAACATTTTCCATTTTATGTTATTTTATCGAATTACGTATGATCAAAATAAAGATCACAACGTTCGACAGATTAGGTTTCACGTTTGTATAAAGATGCGTCGTTGTAAAAGACGTGTCTGTAAAAGAAAGACACTTTTCGGACAGCCTAATAGATTATTACGTTGTTGGCTACTCAGTCGAGCTTCAACATTCTTGGAAAAGATTAGTTTGTTTAAAAAATTTTAGTAGTCGTAATGTTTGATTATTATTTTTTTCTTTCTTTACAAAGCAGAAATTAATACTCTAGCGATAAAAAATGTATTGCAGCATAGGATGAGATAGTCCAGATTAATTAAAAATACAATTTTTCACGTTATTTCGAATATTTCGAATAAATCTACAAATTTACTTACTAAAGTGACAATTTTTCCCGATGTAGCCAGTGCCTGTACAGTCACAAGTAATTCTGTCCTCTGTCACCGAACATTTCCCCTGATGTTCACAAGTGTTCGGCCTGGTACAAGGATCGACGAATTGGCA